>NC_048434.1:1990698-2313757 GCF_004353265.1 Vitis riparia
GTGGTGGAGATGAGGTATATCGGTGATGAGAATGAAAGTTATTTTGACCAGCTTGAGACTGAACCCAGAGAGTATGGGAGGTTGTTGAGAGGTCGTCCTGTTTGGGAGGTCGCAGTGCAGACTAACCAGTCCCCAACCCTTCAGGTCATTTGCTCATTTCTTGGTGCTCCTTTTGTTTTTTGTTTTTTACTGTTCAAGTTTTTAGCACAAATGGATTTGATATTGCATTGTTTTGCTACATGGGTTAAATTTTTGGATCAAATTAGTAGATTAGTATGATATTAATTAGAATCGCTTTGAGTTTGTTTGACAATATTTTTAAAATCGGTCCTAAAAAAAACTGGTTGGAAACTTGAATATACATGAATAATAGTTTTCTTGGTTTATTCTTAACAAAGGTAAAGTATACTCATGTGCAATACTAAATTTTTCAAAGTATTCATTTTCTTTTCAATAGTTGTTCAAAAGATTTTACAAAAAAACAACTAATAACAATTTAAAATTTCTTTATCATCACAAACACAATTAGATTTAGTCCCGATACATTTATTTATCCGAAAAACCTAAGGCAATTTGGAAATTGTTTTCTAACTTAAAGAAAATATGTTTGACAAATTTTTAAATGAAAATAGATTTTTTTAAAAACTTGTTTTCAAAACATGTTATTTTTTTTAATAACAAATTTAAAGAATTTTTGATAATTCTTTTAAAAACAATTAAAAATATGGAGAATACTTTAAAAGCTTTTATTATATATGTATTATATTATTTTTCAAGGAGAATATATAAGTTGAGAAAATTATTTTTGATATTTAAATTTTTAATTAAAATTTTATTTTTGAGGGCAAATAAGAATTGTACTTTGAGAACAGTAATAAAAAGTATTATTAAATATGTCGTATTTTGTTTTGGATTTATGAAACAAGTTTGAAGATATATTCTTTTTTAGAAGACATAAAATTAAAACAATCAACCCTATTGATATTTTTTTAAGAAGATATAAGAGTAAAATATTGAACTTATTGATATTAGTGTTTCTACAATGTTTGGATTGTTAATACAATATCTAAAGCTTTACAAGTTGTACCACACCCTTTGATTACATTTGATTGCCAACTTATCCTGTTTCACTAATTCAATACCATTGTGCAAATCATTCTCTTGCTAGCTGTTATTCAAAAATCAAAAACCTCTCTCTCTCTCTCTCTCTCTCTCTCTCTCTCTCTCTCTCTCTCTCTCTCTTTTATTGATTTAACTCCTAAGATAAAGTTGTTGCTGATTATTATGTGTTTCCAATTTTGTGAGTAGTGGTATGCTTTTGAATGTTTGGTGATGTGCCTTGGGAAATATGGGGACATACCAAAAATGCCAAATTTTCCACCAAACAAAGGTAGAGAAATATTTCAAGGCAAGGTTTTGCACTCCCTGGATTACTCAAAGCTGGATGAAGCAGCTGCTCATAGGCTTCTCAAAGGAAAGAAAGTTGTAGTCATTGGATACAAGAAATCAGCAATTGATTTAGCCATGGAGGCAGCAGAAGCAAATCAAGGTAATGAAGTCAAACATTTTTAAAATAATAATTAAAATTAACTTCATTTTCAATGTCTCTTTCATTGAAAGCGCAACAGGAGAGGAAAGTTGACTAGTAAAGCTATGCCCAAGGTTATGTTTGGTTCCTATAAAATACTATGGAAAGAAAAAAAATGTAAAAAAAAATGATTTTTTCATGTTTGATTGTACTATAAAAAATATCAAAGAAAATCAAATATAATTAAAACTAATTAAAAACTTATGAATTTTTAAATTATTTAATTTTTATATTGATGAGTTAAAATAAATAAAACGAGTTTGAAGTAACAAAAAAAAAATATATCGATTTTTAATCTATTTTTTATTTTCTTTCTACTTTTCCTTTGTATTTTCTTTTCCTTTCATTTTCCTTCAAATTTTCTAGAACCAAACATAGCCCAAGTATTTTTTTTCTTTGGAGGCCATATGGGAAAAAAAAAGGTAAAAAAAAACTCAATCCCACTACTCCTTTGGGGTATTTTAGAAAAAGATTAGTCAACTTTGTCTCTCTTTGCAAATTGGGTTTTCAACAAAGTTCTCTGAGTTTTTTTTTCAGTTAAACTAGTCTCCTCATGTCAGAGGGTTCTCACTTAATTCAATCTCGGTTTTTTTTTTTTTTGGAGTAAAAAATAAAAAATATTATTGTATAATTGGTATATCTGACTTTCTTTGTTTTGCTTTGTGTTTGAAGATCCAGATGGGCAACCATGCACAATGGTGATAAGAACATTACATTGGACAGTCCCATCATATTGGATTTGGGGGTTACCATTTTTCTTGTTCTATTCCACAAGGTTTTCACAGTTCCTCCATGAGAAGCCAAATCAAAGCTTTCTCAGGACCCTTCTATGCTTTCTCTTATCTCCAATGGTAAATTCACATTTCCCCTTAGTTGTGTAAAGGTTTTTCAAAAGTATCAGTATCAATATTTGGTTATGTTTGAGTTTTGAAAAATAGAAAAGAAAAGTAAAAAATATCAGTATCAATATTCTAATTTAAATATTAATCAAGTTTGATTATATTTGATTTTTAAAAAATAGAAAGGAATATAAAGGAAACATAAAAGGCATCAATATCACTATTCTAACTTAAATGTTAATCAAGTTAAGTCTGAATCTTAAAAAATAGAAAGGAAAAGTAAGAAGCATGTGACAATATTATAACCTAAATGTTAATCAAGTTATGTATGTTTGATTTTTGAAAAATAAAAAGGAAAAGTATAAAGTATAAATATCGATATTTTAATCTAAATGTTAATCAAGTTAGATTTTGTTTAATAACCGTCAATATTCTAACTTTTGTTAATGAAGTTAGGTTATGTTTTATTTTTTAAAAATATAAAGAAAAGTAAAAAATAGATTTAAATTTAATATATTATTTTTATATTTTACTTCAATTTCATTCCATTTATTTTAATTTTATAATATAAAAATTAAATAATTTTAAAATATACAATATTTTAATTAATTATAATTATATTTTATTTTCTTTTGAAGAACCAAATGTAATAACAATTATTTACAAATTTATGCATTTTAAAATTCAATAAATGATATAAATAAATTTGGAAAGCTGATAACAAAAAAAGTGTATTAGATTCTACAAATTATTTTAATCTATTTTCTTTCTCATACACTTAGCGTTAGATTTTTTCCAAGAAGAAAACATTGTCTTCTTAACTTAATCAATAGCATCGGAGTCTATCTTAACTATTAATTCATTATCTATTTGTTCGAAATTCTATTGAAAATTGAATTATCATTTCCCCTTTTTTTTTTTTCTATAAGTAACTATCCTCCATGCATGCATATGCTCAAACTATAGCTTACCAACTTCACTAAATTTGTGGCATATAAATTCAGAGAAAAGCCATATCAAAGTTTATAGAGTCATACTTGGTGTGGAAGCTGCCTCTGGTGAAGTATGGACTGAAACCAGATCACCCATTTGAGGAGGACTATGCTTCTTGCCAGATGGCCATCTTGCCGGAAAATTTCTTCGCCGAGGCGGACAACGGCCGGATCTTGTTCAAGAGGTCGTCCAAATGGTGGTTCTGGAGCGGCGGAATCGAGTTGGAGGACAACACAAAATTGGAAGCTGATGTTGTGGCTCTTGCTACTGGATTTGATGGGAACAAGAAGCTCAAAGCTTTACTTCCTCAGCCCTTCTGCCGTTTGATCCAGCACTCCACTGGGAACCTACCATTGTACAGGTAATCGGAAAAGTTATCAAAATTTATCAATTAATATTTATATAAATTATGTCTATTTTAAAATTGTGTTTATTTGAAAAAGCAATTTAATTATAATTTTTTTAAAGATTCGGGGTGGGGAAAAATTAAAACTTTGTCATCAAATTTTTAAAAAAGAAATAATCAAAACATGTTATTAAATATGATTTTGAAACTGTAATATTAAATCATGTTTCAAAGAGATTTTTAACAATAAAAGCTTCATTTGTAGATCAAACAAAGGATATTTGGATGTATAAACCCTCGAGCATGGATCCACATTTTGGAGAAGTAGGGAGATCCATGTTTAAAAAGCATATTTTTATTTAATTAAAAAAAATTAAATATAAAATATTACTCCTTTTTTAGTAAAAACATTTTTGATAAAACTAATTAAAATATGTCTTTAAAAACCGAAGTCCAATTAGACACACATTGAAAATGGTCAAATTAAGACAAGTCAATTTACTAATTTGACATTCTATCATAACTTTAATTGTTGTAGAGTTTGACAATGTCAATCAATAAGTTAAGAATAGGTTAAGACGTTGTCCTAATTACCTATTGTATTCTCATTTTATCCTAAATTCATATTAGGGTTATTGTCCTAATTATCTTAGTATATTTTCATTCCCCCTCAAGCCCAAATTAAGGTTATTAGCTAAGTGGGATGAAAGAATACCCAAGTCTTCTCCTTTCCAAAATATATACATATATGTCTAAACACCCTCATTCCTTGTTTATACCTCTTCAAAACCAATTTGTTGAGAAGTGAGGTAGAAAAGTCCTTGAAAATATGTGTTATCATCATCCTTAAAGTCATCAACTAAATGTTGAATTGTGAAACACTTGAATCAATTTTATTATGTTACATAGAAAATGTAGAAGGCCGAGTTTACTCTTATTGTATTGAATCTTTTTATAATTTGGGGTTTAGTTAAATAACGAGAAAATAATATGTGACCGTACGTAATTGAGGGGAGAATGAAAGTCTTTTCCATTATTAATCTTCGGTTGATTAGTGAATTTTTGAATATAGGATCTGATTGTCAAACCAGTTAAAATATGTTGTTTTTTTCTTATTTCCGCTTGTATGTGTGTTAACACTACACACGTTTATTTATCAACCACCAAGATTTCATATCAAATGGGGCCTAATTTTTTCTCGTGTAAGCTGATTATATACGTACATGGCAGGGGCACCATCCATCCACTGATTCCAAACATGGCGTTTGTGGGGTATGTCGAGAGCGTCTCCAACCTGCACACCTCCGAGTTACGCAGCAAATGGCTGGCGCAACTGGTGGACGAGCAGTTCAAGCTTCCCACCATCGAGAAGATGCTGGAGAAAACCAAAAAAGAGATGCAAGTAATGAAGAGAAGTACGAGGTTCTACAAGAGAAACTGCATTTCCACCTTCAGTATCAACCACAGTGATGAGCTCTGTGAGGACATGGGGTGGAAATCTTTGAGGAAGAACACCTGGTTTTCTGAAGCTTTCGGCCCTTACACTTGCCAAGACTATCAATACTGAGTTTACTAGCCGGACTTAGTTGTTGCCTTACTTTGTTGCTTTCCATACAAAGCCTTATGTCACGGACTTCAGAGTTTCCTTGCTTTGTTTTCTATACAAAGCGAATCTTGGGGCTTGTTTGAGAAAAAATAAGACGTGTTATCCTTTAAATTTATATCTTTAAGCAAATTTCATGACTTTCCTTTTTATTAATTAATGGTACCATTTTGTGGAACATTTTTAAAAAAAATTTATTTAATAACAAAAACTAAAAAGAAAAAAAATGAAAAGTATCAAAATACTCGTGACACTCTTTTTCCTAATAAAACTAAGACTTTATTTCCTAGTAAGAATAATATTTATTTTGCTAATCAAGGGAAAAACTATAAAATCTTAGAAAACCAAGCACTAACAAAAAAATTCATGACACTATTTCCTAACTTTTAAGGGGTAGATGTTTTTCCACCGAAGGTTTTCGAATGTGTATCCTATGTTCATATCCATGACCAATTACATGTAAAGTTGGATCCTAAAGTTGTGAAGACTATGTTCTTAGGATACTCCCCCCACAAAGAAAGGCTATAAGTGCTATCATCCTCCTACGAAAAAGCATTACGTCACTATGCATGTGACTTTTGTAGATAATCAACAATACTTTGATAACGCCTATCTTCAAGGGGAGGATACATCAAGATTGGAAGATAAGAGGGATTGGGATGTGGAAAAAGAACTGAAAGAAGGAACAAATATCATTGTTGCTGAAAAGAATGATATAGATGTTGAAATTACTATTGAACTGAATGATACAATAGCTAAAATTGTGAATAAAGCTGATGGGAATAGAATAGATGTTCATCCAAATAAGAAATAATCTCAGAAGTCCTTCTTAAAATCAATCAAATAGTGTTTTGCCAACAATACTTGTTGAAAATCCTATTAAAACTTCTCATATGACATTCTGTTGATAAGGTATGCACCTATTAGTATAACATTATCCCAATAGCATTTCAACACTTTCATTTGGAATAAGAAAGCACAGGCTACCTCTAAAAGATGTTTTTTTTTTTCAACCACTTCATTGGTATCAACACATATTAACTAATGTAGAATGTCTTCTTTACTCAAATAATTCATAAATTCCTAATTGAAATATTATTTACCATTATCATATCTCAATGTTTGAATTTTGGCTCCAAACTGAGTGTCAACAAATTTGCTAAATGCATAGAAAATTAAGGACACTTTGAACTTGGACTTTATTAGATAAACCTAAGTGGTCTTAGTGCAATCCTCTATAAAAGTAACAAACCAATGAGCACTAGAAATATTGGTAACACGAGATAGGTCCCAAATATTTGAATGAACTAAACTATGGGTAAATAAATTAAATCTCTTTTATCAGAAGGCTCATGCGACGTATTTTGCAAGAATACATGACTCACAATGGAACTTGCTAATGTTTATTTTCTCAAACAAGAGACAGAACAACCTTTTTAACAATGGGAGTTGTCTTAAATAGTTATGCCAAAGTTACTATTCATCAATAAAAATATCGGAAAATGCATGGCCATTGGATTTTATGGAAATATTGAAAAAAAAATTGAAAACAAAATATGATCAAATAGAAATTGATCAAAACTTGTATAAATATTAAAAATAACTCTTTTATATATATAAAAACGATAATATATATAAAATAAAATTTGTAATATGGACCATAATATGAAAATATATTATAAAATTATTGACGATTGCAAATTTAATCATTAGAAGCAAGGGATTTTAGGATTCTATTTTATTTTAATTTTTGAAATTGAAGATTAAATTAAAATTAGAAAATTGGGAAGTAGATAGAAAGGTACCAATAAATTAATAGAACTCAAAAAGGAGAAAAGCATACCCTTTTCTTCCTTACACATTATTGTCCTCCATGGCTTACCCACTTTCACATCTTTGCAAGCCTTATTACAAAAAGGGCTTCAAAAGACTAAAGACCCAAAAAAAAAAAAAAAAAAAGAGAGAGAAAAACCCTAAAAAGACAAAAACAAAAACAAAAAGAGCCAAGGATTTGATTGACAAAAAATAATCAATCTCTCAGGCTAGCCACTCCCCATCCATTCCTTCAATTTCTCCAATGTCCATGCTGCATGTAAAAAACGACAAAACTATAAGAAAAAGGAAAACAATCAGCAGCCTTGTAAAATATCACTAATTTGAATGTGGGCATGGTAAATTTATACGATTTTTTTTTTTTTTTTTTAACAATGGAGAAATCCATCAAAACATGGGTCATTTGTCCCAAATGTTGTTGAAGCAAACCCCAGGTAATATGGACCTTTACCTCCATGCTACATCGTTTAAATATCGAGACGGGTGGAATTCAGGACCTCTGATTCATTGTCAGAGGAGGCTACCATTGCCAATGGTAAATCTATGGTTGTTGCATCAACTAGAACTATATTTCCACCACCTTCACCCCACCATTTCTACAAACAGTATCATTTTTGTTGTGAAAACTTCTTCACAGAGGATCACCATCCAAGTTTTAATCAAAACCCACCACAACTATATATCCTTTGTCAATCCAACCACTACCCACCCATATATCATCTCTCCATTGAACCTACATCATCTTCAAACACTGCAACCACCAAAACTATCCCTACTTTGTCCTTGACTGTCAGAATTGCATACAATGAAATAATGAGTTTATTAATAGGGCAACAAATTCAGGGAATATGGAAATAAATTAAAAGATCACAACCATATCAAAGAAATGTACAGAAAATAAAGAAGAAACTAAATGAAAGGTATCCCTTCTGTCTCTTTTACTCATTCCTGTTTTTATCTTACCAAACTCTACCGTTTACTCTAGGAATTTACTGATTTTGGTTCAAAGTTACAAACTGAAACTGGGTGGTTTCACCCATAGAGCCTGCTATAAGCCAACGCTGAGCTTGGCTGAACCTGGGCTCACTGGTTGATTTGGGGGTCCCAACATGACATTAAAATAAGGTAAGATGGTAAAGAGTAAAGTGGTAAAAGGGAGATCTCAACTCAGTATTATTCTCCTGTCCAAATAATTTGTAAAGCGGTTTTAGGATAAGCCTAAGCCAATTATTCCCACGTCACATAACTATGGGAAGTGACTTCCAAACAGATTTGAAAGGGTATACCAAGCAACAAACTCTTAGCTCAAATGGATCCCTGAAGGCCTGAATATGTCCAAGTCTTTCGTCATTCTTACAATATATGGGTTATGATGCCATATATGTAATAAAAAAATGGTTGAAGCTTTAGATCCCAAAGGGGTCTCCTCACCTGGCTAAGACCCAATTGCTATTAAAAAAAATAGAAAAAAGAACCTCAGATCAAGACTAGGCTAAATGCCCCAATTCATTTTTTTTAAAAAAAAAAAAAACAAGAAAATGAAACCTAGTATGATAATTGGAAACAGAAAACATTTCTTGAAATTGTTTTTGTTTGAAAAGAAAAAGGAAATTGGGTTGTGGGATACTCACCAAGGCAAGGCTGGATCTTGCAAGTAGTCCATTGAGCAGCAGTCATCCAAACGTGGAACCAAGCAGCTCTCATTCCCACTCAACCAAGCTGGATAATCCATGACTTCATCAAAGGGATGGTATCCATCATCTTCTACATTTGTGGCTTCTGGGCCAATTTCCATGGCCTTCAAGAACTTGAACCACCATGCTGATGTCGCTAAATTCAAGTTATCGTTCCATTCCATCTGGTGCTGCTCTCCTATCCACCTGATCTCAGCCATCTCCTCATCATCCATCGCTGGATGAAACCCTCCTCCGGTCATGACACTAGAGTCTGCAGCAACCACTGGAAGGCCCTCCTGTGATGTTGCAAAGCATCGAACCTCCTCCGTGGCAATGGAAAGTGTGGGGGAAGAAGACGATGAGGGAGATGAGGATGAGTAGATTGATGATGGGTTGTTGGTGGTGTGGTACAGGGAGGCATCCAGGTTGTTGAAATCATGAAAATTGAGATTCAGGCCTAAGGTTTGGTCAGGGAGAGCAAAGTTAATATTATCGGAAAGAGGAGGGGGTGGTGGAGCACTTGGAGATGCAGACCAGGAGTAAGGGTTTGGAGGGGCACAGGAGAAAGATGAGTAAGAGAGGCTGTCTAGATAATTGGAGAAATTGGCAGTGCTTGAAGGGTATATCCTAGGATTTCTTCTAGATTTTATTTTTGCTTCCGGCTCCAAAGATGGTTGAGGAGGAGATTGAAGCGGCGGGGATTGTTGTTGTTGTTGCTGCTGCTGCTGTTGCTGCTGTTCATTGGCTTGTTTCATTGCAGCTCTGTGGAACTTAAGTGCAGTGACAATCTCTCTCCTTGCCTCAGCCATGTTTAGGAGCCTTTCTTGATAAGGCCTACTGGTGTGAAGTCTCCTCCTAACTTGTTTTTTGTGTTGTTGGGGTTGTTGGGTTTGATGGGCCTGCTGATTTTCACCAAAACCTTCGCCGAATTTAGCGATGTTTTGGCCAGAAAAGCCATCCCCATCAACAGTATCCGAGTCTTTGGGGTTCATGGGGTCCTTGGTTCTTGAAGAGGTTAGTTGTTTAACAAGGCTACGAATATAAGCTCCAGAGAGATGAGGCTCTTCTTTCAGCTTATGAATCTTGTCTATGTCCATTCCTTCTTTGCCACCTTGCTTTGAAGATCGACCCCTCATCTCCCTCCCTCTCCCGCCCTCTCTTCTTTTTTCTCTCAAACCAAACAGGGTGGTGGAAAAATGGAATGTTAAAGAGAGAAGGTCGGTTGGGAGAATGTGGTTTGTTACTTTTTTTTCCTTTCCTGAGAGGCAAAGTACAAAATGCAGGGGCAGAGGCTGATCCGGAGTCCAGAGGGGTCTCATGGGTGTTATAAATAGATGGCTGATGGTCTAGGGTTTTTAAATTCTTTTGGATTTTTCCCTGTTTTGGCAAAGCATAGGTTGTTACCATTTCATTACCTGCTTTAAATGGGTAGTTACAAGGGTCCCTAGATTTCCTTTCCTTTCCTTTCCTTTCCTTCCCTTTTTCACTACACTTAAAATACTATTATCATCTCACCATATTGACACAAAATACACAATCCAAACTTGTAACCCCCCACCCGGTTGAAATAATTGACAATATACAATCTAGAATCACTCTCAATTTTTAGAAGGAAAAATTAAGACATGATATTGTGTTTTTTTGAAAAAAGTAACGGGAGTATCATCCCACATAATGCAGAACTAACAATCATACAGCAATTCTATCCACCACAACTCAACTAGCTTTTGTCTGATTTTATTGGCAGCAATCAGTTTTAGGTCCGATGAAGGGATTTAGGATCACTGCTTATCGTTTGAGCACCATTTGATTACAGAATTCAAATGCTATGATAAGTGAAGGGTAGCGGCAGGTCCTCAATCCTAATCGCTTAGTCGGTTAGATGATGATGATGATCACAGAAACACATAAGAAGCTTCCAAAAATAATAGAGAAAGCCATGTGAAGGAGAAGGTGACAACAACCGGTGAATTTCTAAGGCAGTAACATCTAAAAGGTTAATTGCTATGAATCCTCAGGATTGATATTTCCTCATTTACCAGTAACCACTACCGAAAATATACATCTAGAGGGCATTTTGGGCACGGAATGTTTGATGGGGCATTCTCACATCTAGCCTGCAAGCTTGTACTATGGGACCAGACTCTTAAAAAAACGTCAGCAAAAGGCTATAGAGACTGACAGAAGAATCTCCATTACTGTTGTAACCTTCTCTCTGTTTTTTATTTCTCCCAATATAAAGAAAATGCATATATATAAAAATGTTGAGTCTGTGTTCATGAAACAGAGAACTTGGACCTTTTGTAAAGGCATTTCACAGCATGTTAAAGACAGAAATGCTCCATACCATCCTCTCTCTTTCCCTTTCCTACTGCCTTTTTCTTATGAAACATTAGTTTCACTTCATATATTTTCTCTTTTACTACTAATTGGAGGTGGCAGAGGCATGGCTTCTGAGTCTATTAGCAGAGCTTTCAGGCAGCAACAAACAGTGAAAATGCAACCTTGAGAAAAGGGTACATTTTCACTGCTGTAATATTATCCATAAACAGAACAACTATGTATTGGATTAAAACAAATTTTTTTATATGTAAAGTTGCAATCTGACACTGTTTGCAAGCATGAACTTGCTGTGTGCACAGGGAGCAAGTATTAGCATTTTACCCCAACACTACAATTTTTAAACAATCCCCATAAAAGAACAAACCCTTCTCAAACTTCAAATTTGAGTAAACCCACTTTCAAATTTGAGGTATCAATCAAATCAATGGCATGTTAGCTTGGGTTAAGCCTTGAGAGTCTCCACTTTGGCCTGGTCTATGGTTCAGAACTTTCCTAATTTTTACAAGAAAAACAAAAACTCTTTGCAAATACCAAATTTAAAGTATCAATCAAACCAGTATGTGACTTATGGCTTGGGAAGCTTCACTTGGGAGAAGCCAAGGATTTAAAAACTCTTCCAATATCAAAACCCTAATGTGAAATTCTGTCAAAAGTTGAAAGTGTCAATGAAATCAATGTCCAAATAATTAAATAGCCCCAAACTCGTCAAACTTTTATGCTTTAAAATACAAACCCATCTCGAATATGCACTTTAAAGTAAAATCCCCCACAAAATTTGAAGAAAAATTGAAAATTAAATATGGGTTTTTGAGAATTTTCCAACCATTGCAACATATGTACATATATGATAAAAGAAAATGGTGTAGGTAACCTAATTTCCAAGTGAAAACAAAGACAATGGTGATATGGGTTCTAGAAAAGGAATAGAATAATAATAAAATAAATAAATAAAACAACAAATGCATGAAAGAGAGGAGAGTGAGAAGAGAGTTACAGGCCTGTGGGCTGTGGCTGTGGCTGTGGATAACATCAAAGATGCATGGCAAAAAAAAGAAAAACCCACTGCTTCCCACCAATCCCTTCACGCGCAAATGCATCAGATAAAGATGGCTTCCACGAATCACGTTCACCCACGGAACTCTCTCTCAGACTTTCTCTCTCTTTCCCAAACTTTCTCTCTCTTTTTCTCGGATTCCATTCACACCATTGCGGGAAAAAAAACCCTGTCTTTACCTTTTATCCTTTACGTAAAAAGCCTCTCTAAATTCGTGGGAGAATTTTAAAATTTTGAAAAAAAAAAAAATAGAAAATTGATTAGACTGAGTCTCTGCCGAGAGCTTGCAGGGGCCTGAGCGAGAGATAGAGAGAGAGGGCGTCATAAATCAGGCAGCAACAGTAACTCTTTTTGGTCCCTTTTTAATTAATTTTGGGTCATAATAAATGTGGCTATAATAATAATAATAATAATAATAATTATGATTATTATTATTATATTTATTGTGGGTATTTATGTGTTGTTGGTTTTATTTCTATTTCAGACTTTGCTCTGCTTCTTGTCGATCCTCAATTTACATTCATGTCCCCTCCAATTTATCACAACTAAAATTCTAGCATTTAGTTGGTATTTTTTTTTATTTTTCAATAGATTATTATTAAAATTTAATTATAAAAAATTATAAATGATGATAATTTATTATTGATGATATTAATTATTATTCAATACTTGTATAAAATAGTTTTTTATTAATAAATAAAAAAGATTAAAATAAAAAGAATCTAATAAATAAATAATTATTAATATATGGAATATTATAAAATTAAAGGTTTTTCATCACAAAAATAAAAAATGATTTAAATACACGTAATTATATCTTCACACGTAGGCTTTTTTTTTTTTTCTCTCTTGTATTTATTTATTTATTTATTTTTTTCTGTTAGGGCAGTTCTGCCATTCCATGTTCCCAAAAAAGTTCACAATCATTTATGATTTAACTTTTCCTTCCTTATTTTCTAAAACTATTTTTTTTATATCATTCATTATCTAAAAAATTCTTTTACCACCATAATAAAAGGGGTGGGCCCGCGCCTGCCAGCACTGAGGACGATGTGACAGGTCATAATCAACGGCTATATTTTTCTACTGTGAAGCTGCTGAAGACCGATGCCACGTGGGCATTGTAAAGGGTCCAATCAGAAAGAGGATGCCACGTGGGCTTCATAGAAAGGGACAATAAGGAGGCAGCCCTGCACCTTAATTAATTCATTCAATAAATATTATTTTTATTATTTAATATCTAATGTATAATTATTAGCATTATTTTATTATTATTATTATTCTTTTGGTTTCTGCCGTACATTGTACAACGTACATTGCCACTGCATGTTACCAGTGTATGGAGGATAGTTAATGATAAATTTTTTAATAATATTAAAATATTATTTAATAAATTTTAAAATTAACTTTTTTTATATTTTCTGAAAAACCTACGAGAAAAAATAATAAATACCAAAAGCATGGATCGACAATATTTTAAAAAAATATTAAAATTATTTCTAAAACATAGAGGCAAAGAGAAAATCTTATACTACTTCTAGGACTATGAGAGATTGGAATTAGGAGCTAGAAGCTATACCCCATCACAAAAATTGTCACAGTATCCACCACCCAAAATTAAATTGAAGGAGGTAAAAATTAAATAGACAATAAATGGAAGATGGTTCAGAGATAATGCCAGGCCCTCACAACCTTTTTTTTTTTTTTTTTTTTTTTTGGCCTTCTTTCTCTCCTCTCCCAAATTTTAACCACAAATGTATGGTCACTTTCTGATATAAGTGGGGGGTGTGGAGGTGGGACCATTAAATTTTTAATCTTCCACCTACACAACACTACAGTAATGTTCTAGAAGCTGAGAAGAGGAGGAAAAAAAGAGCATCTAAAGGGGTCCTTAACTTTGGTTATGGCTGTGAATGACAACTTGCAACCAATAAAAACCAAGCATAGCCAATCCCTCTACCTTCCTCTACCACTTCACTTTATACAATGGGCTACATGGGGGTATGACCACTCCCACTGATATATGATCTTATGCCTAGTGCCCCTCCATCTTTCATTATTGGTTTCAACAGTTTGTGTTTTCATTTATTTTTGTATGTTTCTTGGCAGCCAAACAGAAGCAGGGTGTGTCTCATAAAGTCAATTTGAAAAGAGGGTCTTTGTGTTTTCATTTATTTTTGTGTGTATTCTTGGCAACCAAACAGGGGCAGTGTGTTTGACTAACAACCCATCCCATGTAACCCATTTCACAGAATCAATGTGAAAAGAGGGTCGTCGTGTTTGTGTTTTCATTTGTTTGATGTGGTATCCGTTGTAGCAAAGTGTGTCACCCAATTCACAAAGTCAATGTGAGAACAGGGATGTTTTTCCACTAGTTGTTTTGTGTCTGTATTTGTTTTATGTGTTTTCTTGACAACCAAACAGATTATCTAATTCAAAAGAATCAATAAGAAAATTGTGTTTTCATTTGTCTATGGCTTCTCTTGACAACAAAACAGGATAAGGCATGTGTTGTAGCAGAGTGTGTAACCCAATTCATGAAATCAATCTGAAAACAGGGGCCTTTTTCCAAAAATAGGTTATCCCAATTTGATGATATGGGTATGAATAGATTGACTTGGGGATTAGCATCCTAACTAGAGGTTTCAAGTTCGAACTGTGAGCTATTAAAAGGAGGTTTTAGAAACCAAAATTGACCAATTCTCTATAGTAAGATTCCTAGAAGATATGAAATACCATTTTTCTAACTTTCCTCTAACAGAAAAGTTTGAAGGTTTTTCACTCATAAATGTGTCTATGGATTGGGTTAGGCTTCTTTGTCAAAAAAATACACTAAGGCCTAAGGGATGACACAAGACTGAGCACTGTGACAAAAAGTCACAAAACAGGACCATTTCCACTGCCTATGCTGAACACCCACCTTAAATTTAAGAGTCTCCCTCCTCTGAAGTTTTCACATGAGACTGCTACATCTATTTCAAACTCAAGGGGTCATGGAAAAAGAATTAGGATCAGGACAGGGAAGCATTGCTGCAAAGCTTCCAAAAAAGCAAGGCCAAATTCCAAAGAAAACAGTTGGCTGTATTTGTAATCTAAACTCTAAAGAAAGCTATTTACCTTTAGGTGACAACTTCCCCTTATAGTTGTTCTATAACCACAGGCATGGAGCATCAAGTGGCCACTTCTTACAGGACTGCTACTTAATAGGTTGGATCAGATTCAGCACTATGCTGAGCCTAAAGGTTGAAGATGTGCTACTTGCAGCTCAACCAATTCTACACTCGGGTAGAAAAGTTCTAACTCAACTCTTGAGTTGGTTTAGATGGGGATGGTCAGGTTGTTGGGGTGATGTTGACAACACAATATCAGCAATAATGCAAGAAGAAGAAAAACAGCAAGGCTAAGAAAGTCAAGTTGCATCCTAAGACAATTCTGATGTTGTAGAACAAGAAACATTTGAAACTAATTGGAATGTTTACAATTATCCACAGCAATATCTTAATTGAATGTAATTACTTTAGTAATCTTAAGGCAAAGAGACAACTAATTTTGCCAAAATCCTCTTACATTAAAGCGAATAACCAGTGCATTTTTGTTCATACATAAATGTGAATCTATTCGTATTTGTGCACTGGTATGTATCAGGTTTTGTCTCTTTTTATGCACACCACCATACCATAATCCTTTTTCTTTTCTCTTTCTTTTTCTTTCCTTAAATAAAAGAATATACAAAGTAGGCAGCCACACTGGAACATATAGAGTGAATAGAAATTTCTTTGAATAAAAAAACAAGTGAATATACATCTTGACTCACAACTCCATATATGCGCGAGTACAAAATTTGTATACATAAAAAGGGAAAAAAAACTTGCTAGATTTGGCTACCCAATTCAAGCATGGGTAAGCCTGTATGACTATGAACGGTAGAAACCAAGTAGTACATGCATCTTGAACTCCACTCCAAACATCCAAGCATAGAATATTACCATAGTGAACATGAGTTGTACATTAAAACAGACAGCAACTGCTGACCATATTTTGCTACCCAATCAATTAATTGGCTTGCCTCTCTTCCAAATTCATGGAGCAGAGTCATCTCCTAGTTCCTCCAAAGGTTCCTAAAATAGTACACAATATTGGAACAAAATTTAGATTATAAATGAATTTCCTCATAATAGAGATGAATTATGGGCAATCATGTGCCATGACCTATCAGTGCAGGCTATTTGGTTAAAGGTTGTTCTCTGCATCCCACTTTAGACAGAGCTCTAGCATCAGTTTCTCAAGAGAACAGGCATTCACTGAGATTGAAGCTGAAAATGGAAGATTTTTATCCAGGATTGTAGGCTAAATTCCTTGGAGCAGCAGCAGAGACAACAGGATAACCAGAAGTTGACTGTACATATTATCAGCCCAGGCTCATCTTTTGTTTTTCATAAAGCTGTTGATGTTCAAAGAGTATTAGAAAATGAAGCTCATAGGAGAGATTCATGAAGTAGAGTGGATAAGACATATTTGCTAAGACCTTGTGTTCATCATCATCAGTAATTAAGCTATCTCTTATTCAGGGACAAAAAGGACAGCCAGTAATTCAACAGAAATGCTGAGGAAAGGAGTCTCATTGCATAACCCAGAATCCAGTTTCCTACACAAAGGTCTTGAACCAGTTTGCCAGTTCCCATTTTAGCCAGGAAGGTCAGCACTCAGATCAGAGTTTAGCCAACACTCTCATGGGGACCACTTTATATGGATGGTGACTAATCTGGAGGGATGAAGGTTCCTATCATAACCTACATGATAAAACTCAATGAATCATGTTTTAATGAGACATGTACTGGACTGAAGATGGGTGTTCCATTCCTTCAGCCTGGGGCTTCTCTCCCAAACAAGATTGACCATGCATCAAGTGAGACAATTATGGGCCATGAAATTTTTTTCCAATCTGGATGCATAACAGTTCTTCTAGAAGGGAACCACTCTCCTATCCATCAGGAAAAGATCCTTCCAAATTATTTTAGAATGTGATACTGTCATAAATTATCCGGGACCACTAGCATTATATGTGTGTGAAAGAAAGAGAGGGAGAGAGAGAGGCTGAACCTATGGCACTTACATAAGTCTTCAAGACCTCGAAACCAGTTGGTGATCGTTCTGGAAAGGACCCTAGTTTCACTCAGTGAAAGAGTCTTGAGGCCCTGAGCAATGGCATCTGCTGGAGTGTACAAGTTACCTACTTGCCATTTTGGTTCCTGAGCATGCAAAATAGTTCAGAATCTTTTAGAGATAGATGATAAAGATCGCCTGCTTGAAGGCCATCATCTTGTGTCATGCAACAAGGCATGTCAACATATCAAATGATATGATGTTGGATTCATGACAATGAAACTGGTACCAATGATTGGAAATATGTGGACTTACTGTATGCAAAAGTGTGTTATAGAGGTGAGTGATATGTGAAGGATAATAATGCCAAAATGTATGGATTCTGTATTTTTGTTTTCTATCAGTATCCACAAGCTGTCAAGATGTTAGTCCTTGTTTGCTTGATAATGACCATGTACTGGAAGGGGAATCAAAATAATCCTCACACTGGAGGGAATGATAGAAGCAAAAGCATAAGAAAATAAATAAATAAACAAATAAAAAAAGGCTTTCACATGAATACCTGAATGCAAGGAGTGATATGGTTACCATTCAGTGAAACCTTCTCTAATGTTCCACCTATAGACTCCACACGGGGCTTCAGTATTTCTTCAAGCAAATCTGTCTCATCAATAGCATCAAAATTGAACTTGACCTGAGAGACAATAATCAATATAATCAATGTATTCAACAGAATAAATATCAAAAGCCATCTATTTCAACAGCATTCTGGCATAGACAGGCATTATGAATACCAGTAGGGTTCGTTGGACATTGTATGAGTTCTTGAAGCATTCACGATTCTCAGAGGGAGTTGGCCTGAACTCTGAAATTCCTTGTGTGACCTAAAGGCAACAATATCAATCTCACTTACGCATCAAGGTTAGAGAGTAGAAGGAAATAGTATTAGGGAAAGCGTTTAACCATGAAAAATAAAGTCATCCCTCCACCATCTGAGCTAATCAATCATGATCTAAAAAACCCTAAAAACCCCCACCATCAACATGCAGAAAAGGGAGTTCTTACTGGTCCATTAAACAAATCTTTTCATGAATCCCTATGAATATATTTACACTTGTAAACTGAATTGTTTAGGTTGCATATGCATGACAGGATTGATTTAAGCAGATTTTCACACTCACATGCACAGGCATAATCTGTGATCCACAGAAGAAATAAATTTGCATGTTAATGCAATCTCTTGAAGAGATATATATATACAATCAAATACCTGATTCATCACAGAAGGCAACTGATCCACAAAGTTGGTCAATGAAACCAATGTTTCCTGATCGTTGTCCAATATCATTGTTCCAGCCATATCAAGAAGCCCTTTCCATGCATCTAGTATATATTCATAACCATGACAAGTGGGTGTATTAGAAAAATAAACATAACTCTAGTAAGTGCATTTAGATGCAAGAAAAACAGACAGCCAAATTTGAGATTATAAAACCATGACAAGTTTGTATTTGTTCAAAATCTGTTTCAAGAAGAAGAAAAGAATGTGCCCTTCATTTCACAACATCATTGAGGTTCCTATATTTAACAAAGACCTGTGAAGGAGGAGAAGTGGTAATCAGGTTCTGCTTTGCTCTGTTCTTTCACATAACAGTACATTAACAAGCCAGGTTACAAATAAGGGACAGGAAACATCAGGATTCTTTTCAGAAGAAAGAATGTCAAAAACTAAAAAGCCAACAAGATTATCCTCAGCAATCAAACTGTGGGATGAGATCTGGGACATTTTCACATCAGGCAAAGTATGTCAGTCAGTAATAACATAATGCTAAAGGCTGACTTGAACAACTGCTCATTCTTTTCCAAAAGGGATGACTTGAACCCCAGAGTTTGATGTTGGTTCATATCTTAATTATGCCCTGAATTTTTTTTTATGATTTTAGTAGATAATATAAATATATAACATGCACATTAAATTTATGTAAGTATCAACATACTTAGGGTCAAGCAGGCTCTAGGATTAGATGTAATCCAGCCAAGAAATCTTCTTTGGACACACAACAAAACATGGATTTTACAACAATAGAAAGTGGCATGTATCTGTTTAAGTGAATAAAGGTAATTCTAAATAGCAACAGAATAAAAATAAAAAAACAAAATAGAACTACAACTAACAGAAAAAAGAGGCCAGGGTTGGGTCACAATATACCAGAGGCATTCTGGGCTAATGAATATGCTGGAGATGCTTCCACAATGGGCATCACCTGCCTGACCAGAGGACCCATCTGCATCAATATATTTGCTCGGAGTAAGAGGGTGTTGAATAAATCAACTTAATGACTCAATATAACTTAACAACTTAATTTAAGTTATTAAGCACATTAAGAGCCCGTTTGGGAGTGCTTTTGAGATATGGGATATATGTATCATAAGAATCATAAATTTATTCTTATCATCTATTTTCTTGATTTTTTTTTTTCAATTTTTAAAATTACTCATTTTTCAAAACAAATTTTTTTTTATTAAAAATTAAATTTGTCATTTGAAAAAGAAAAGAATTAAAAAAATAAGTATAAAATATAACACAATATATGGTATTATCTATTGTAATATTTAATACATACAAAATGCTTTTATATATTTAACAACGTAATCTACTATTTTTTATTTATAAATTTTAATAAAATTAATCATAAATAATATTAACAACGAAGCCCTTAAGGTCTGGCTCAAGTGATAAAGAGATGGGGAGGGTGTGTGGGAGGTTCCAGGTTCAAGTCCCAATGGAGACCAAAATTTACCTATCAAAAAAGAAAAGAAAGAAATGAAAAATCGCTTACTAAATTATAAGTTGTAGAACAGTTTCTAAATAATACTAAACATGAGAGATTTCATATTTTTTTAACGGTAAATTTGGAATATAATTTTTATTAAAAAAATAGATCAAACATTGAAATGCAATATGTTTTCAAATTTATTTTTTACGCCTACAAACCAAATACAAGCATGGTATAACATATTTGATTGAATATAATATCTTAGGATATCGTATGATTCATATCCTATTGGAAATTACACTCTAAGATATGTATATTCTATCTTATTCTATCCATTAAACGCATTAATAATAGAAGCCTATATAAACTATACTAAAAGCACTTTTACTAGAATCACTCCAAAATGGACTCTAAGTATGCTTAGTAAAATAACTTAATATTACAACTTAAAGTTAAAAATGACTTTGGTAAATCAATTTAATAACTTAATAAGACTTAACAACTTAAACATGTTTTAATTTAACGTCATCTTAAGTCATTAGACATTTAGAATTAAGTTTTATCAAATGCCCTTTAAGAAATTTGTCATTTTTTTTTTCTTTTTCTTTCTTATCTTGAGGGGGACAGATTGTAATATTAAAATCTGTAAATGGAATGAGGAGTGCAACAAGAGCCATGCTCCAATATTTATACACACATGCAATCATGTATTGTAAATACCTACCTAAAAGAGGAGAAATGCCATCATTTGAATGAATAATTGATATACAGTTGTTTATTCTAAACAACTGTTGTCATAATCATATCCCGAATTCAATGGTTTCAATAAATCCTCTATGGTAGTTTGTCTTAGACCAGATCTAAAACTAACCTCAATGGTTTTTGTAGCTATGAATCCTATTGTATTCATTGAAATCTGTTGAACCTTTATATCATTCCCTCGAGAATATACACTCTTACCTTATCTTGTATCAGAACTGTAAAGTGTACGGTAAAAAGAGGTAAGCTATCACCCTATGTTAGACTGTTTAAAGAGACCTTTGGCTTAAATAAATATAGTCATAGGATTAGGGTAGCTCATAGAGTTCAGTTTCAGAAAACTTGCTGGTCATGGATTAGTGCATCCAGTGCTGCAGATGGCCTAAAATAAAAGCCACTGGTTGAACTCTCTGGTTCAGGCTGCATTCATTTATTTTTAACTTGACACATGGGAAGGGCTAACTCGCCTAGTGGCTTGCCTTGGTACATCTTCATTGCCATACAAGAATATTAAAACCAGTAGTGTAGCCATGTGCATAAAGCTTTGTGAAAGTTGACAAAGACAAATCAAGCATATACAGCTTTATAAATTGATATTCAACTTAACCAATAAGAAGATACTTTCTATCTCAATGTGAGGCATCAATTTCACTTTCTCTCGTGTTTCAATGATGCCTATTAATCCCAGTACCAGATTTTTACCACTCACTCATTCATCATCCAATCTCCCTTAAATTTTTCCAATCAAAAAATTAGAAACAAAATTCCTGTTAACTTTCATTTCATCTCTTTTCCCGAAGCAAATTAATCCTCTCTCCCAACAAATACAAAATCTACAAATAGAACCAGGCTTTGCCTCCATTTGTTCCACCTCCCAATAATTTAAAATCTGAAATAAAATTCAGATGCATAAACTCTCCTGCAAAACTGACTGACTCTTCCACCCTTTTCTCTGTTAGATGTGATAGAACATGTAACTGGGAGTTGAAACACAATATGGATCTCCCCTGCATCAAGTACCATGCCAAGCAAAAAATCCTCTCTCCTAACAGTGGTCATGGTTACCATACAAATACCCCTAGAAACCATCCAAGAATTTTTTCTTTGTTTTCTTTTTAAAAATAAAAAATAAAAAATTGCAGAGCCAACAAGGTTAACTTCAACTTAGTTAAAAATTTTGATAACATATGCATATGGGTCCAACCAAAATATTCTGTTATTCCAGAAAATATGAAGCTCTCTAAACAGCAAAACAATAAATACTATAAACAAACAAAACTACCTGCTCAAAGTAAGGCACCGCCTCCGTTGCTGGCCGGTTGTTGTACGAGATTATGGCATTAGCCTTCCATAAGATAGACGAGAAAATCTTTTGTCACACTCCATGAATTGCCTCAATTACTTTAAACTAAAGGGAAGTTTAGAATCAGGATTCAGTTTCCATAAGAAACTAATGGGTACATTGCATTTCTTAGAAAATCAATTTTAATCTCCATTAGATAAGCTGGTTCAAAGAGCTGGAGAAGTAAGGAAAATCATACCTTGGGTATCTTCTCAGAGAAATAACTTCCTTTGAGTACTTGGAGTAGAGCCCCATTGCTAAAATTAACCATTCATACCAAGAAAGAAATCAGAATGGATAGGAAGGGTACTTTAATCCAAAAAAGATGAGAAGCACTTATCCTAGCAATCTAGAAGACTAGCAGTAACAAATATTAAGATTTCAGCAGCTAGTAAGCTGACACACCATTTCATATATCTTGATTTATTGAATATAACCAAAAAAATCCCAATTTTGATAAGTGCAACACAATCTCACATAAACTTCAAGTTTGCAGAACCATGAGCAAGCAGTGCTCTTATAATGACAGTAGCTACTATACGACTTTTTCTTTTTCTTTTTGCTTTTTATAGGACAGTAGCCACTATACGATTAAAATCTCAATTAGGAAAAAGTTCAACCCACACTGTGACCCCATGCGATTGGATTGTGTAGTGATTTCTGAATATCAATCTAATGCATACACTAGTTGGATGTTCGTGAGCATTACATGACAAAGATACCATTTTCGAATATTTGGCAACAAAGGAATAATGGGACTCGGACGGTGAAGCAATGAACTCACCTGTGGCCAACGGAATACAGAGGAAGGCAAGCTAGCTCAGTAGCCGATAGGCTGGCATCAGGCAATCCTGATGTTAAAATGGTATCCAAGCAGGAATTGAACCTCTCATAAATTTCTCTAGTAGCTTGTGCATGATCAAATGTCACATTGTACGGAACCGATATAATTAGAAAACCTTCATTTGCTAAAAGCTCGATTAGATAGCTGCAAATACATAACAGATAATCATCATATATAACAAGAACCAAGAAAAGACACCAACACATAATCTTAGTTCGACCCCAAATTCGGGTTCTGGTACTTTTTCCATATGGGTTCGTCTCTAAACTACTTCTGATTAACACAATGAATAGCCAGTAATTTGTTGGTGAAATCAGATCCTCTGGAGAACCTTGAAACCAGATTTTCCGTCAAGAAAACAGCGAGAACAGCTAAAAGTTAAGCCAGAAACACCACACATGACTATACGATTTCAATAACAAGATTTGATGCTCGGAATTAAGAAATGGGTTGATGATTTCACCTGTAGGTAACTTCAGGAACCGCTCCAATGAAGGCACCACCCAAGAATTCGATGATTGCAGTTGGTTTCTTGCCTTTGGGTGGAGGAATCACCAAACAAGAATCGACCCTTTTGTAAATCCTGTTACTATAACCGCTGTAGCTGTCTCTCCTCACGTACCCGTTGGAAACCATCTTCACAGAGGCGCTCGACGGAACGACGCCGCGTCTACCCATCCTCAGCCGATTGATATTTCGAGAAGAAGAATAGGATTCGAAGCATTTGAATGGTGGTAAACTATTGGGAGAGCGGAGAAGAGAAGAAACCGAGGTTGGCAATTCCATAATCTACTTTTTTTTCTATTGGGCTCTGAGAGCATATGATGATGAAGTGAAGATCACTAAATTTCTGATGGAAGTGAGAGAGAGAGAGAGAGAGAGAGAGAGAGATGGGAGATGGGTTTGTGGGCTGAAGAAATGGTGGAGATTCAGGGTGGAGGTAAAAGATGTTTTGGGGTTTAGGAATGTGTTGGTGGCTTCGCCACGATTCAGCTTTTCTTATTCCGATCCTCTCTCGTTTTTTCATGTGCTCAGCCATTGATTTTCTCATTTGTGAGGAAGTAGGAAACTTTTAGTCATAATCGTGGGTCCCGAAAACAAGGAAATTCGAAACTGCAATCATCGAATGGCCCCTTTGACTCAAAACTCGATTTCATTTATACCTTTGTTGCTTTTTTTTCTTTTCTTATTCTTCCGTGATTTTTCATGTAGTGGCTGTAGCGGTATTTTTGTGTTTTTTTTTTAATATGTATTTTTTAAAAATTAATGTCCGTCTAACAACTTGTTTTAAAACTTATTTTTATAACTTAAAAACAATTTTTTAAAACAAATTTCAAAAAACATTATTAGACAGGTTCATGTTTTTCTTTCATTTTTTAAAAATTATAAAAACAATTTTTTCTTATCCTTTAAAAATTATTATATATTTCACTTTATTTTTAAATTTTATTTTCATAAAATAATAACCAAACAAATTCTAAACTTTTACTAAAATTACTCTACTATGCCAAAAAAAATAAAAAAAATTTACTCAAAAGTGTATATGAACATCCTTAATTTTGTTAGAGCTATTCGATCACTTTTCTCGTATCATACTAACACTTTCGATCTTTTATTATAAGTCGTTGTTAAAAAACCTTTCACCTCATAAACAAGGATGAAAATATTAAAAATTCGTAAATTTGATTTTCTAAAAACATCAAACAAATTCTAAAATTAAAATTGGTAGTATAAAACAAAATTTGTAATCATTTTGCATGAGATTTCAATATTGACGTCCCCAAATTATGAATATATTATTATCCCTTTTCAATATCGGCATCCCTAAAATATGAATATTTTTTATATTTATTGATAAAAAAAATCAGAAACATCAGGAATATTTTCATCAATTAACCTACAAAGTACATTTTTGTCCAAAATGGATCATTGATCATTTTTCTGAAAGGGATTATTTCATCCTTCTAATCAAATAGAAGAAAACTAACAAGGAAATGAGACTGTTTAGGAAGTGATCCCAAACAGGGCCCTAATCTTATTTGCCACTTTCAGTTTAAGAAATGATCACAACTTCCCTGAAGGGATCATCCCATCCCTTTAACCTTGCCTGGTGACCCAGATCTTGCCGTACAAGAACCAAGCACCAATCTTAGAGCAAGTGTATGAGAGATCATGCACCCATATATGAAATAACCACCAATCTTTTTCTTAAATTTTCAGCAGTCTTCAAGATCCAATGCAGATGGTATAGTTATAACTATGGAATTGAGAGTTTTCACGGAAAACATGCTACAAAGAAAGCCCAGAAAGACAACATTTGACAAAGGGATCACTATCAGTACAACAGAAACTGAAACAAGTAACTAAACATACATGTATTCACCCCCGCGAACTGCATTTGCAGCCCCTTTCCTCTCTTCTTCGGCCTCCTTCTCCCTCTGCTTCCAGCTCTCATAGGCACGATCATCAGTGAGCAGTTCATGCCGACAGATTGGGCAAGAATTGTGCTTATCCTGCCAAAGCGAAATGTCCAGGAACGAGAAAGCCAAATTTTAGACAAATCAAATGGCAAGTGGAAGCATAAGAGGGGCTCTGAGTTTCTTCTCTAATATTATGATGAATAAGGATGCGGTACATTACCAGCCACGGCTTTAAACAGGGAGGGTGAAATGTGTGCTTGCAGGGCAACTCTTGCATTTTGTCATCTACAACGAAGTTCTCCTTGCAAATAGCACATTCTGCATCACCACTGAGCTTTGATAAGGCGTCTTCTGTAAGAGTAATAACTGGGAGATTCGCCACCACTTCTTTACTGGCAGGTGGTACTCTTGGGGCTCTAGTATCATTGTCCAGGATCTTAAACAGTAAACACGGAAATATTGATATGAGATGATGCCGGCTCCAATACCATTTTTTTTAACATTTTCAATGAAACCAATGATATCAATAACCTAACTGCATTTGAAAAAAATAAAGCATAACAGCCACTTAGACCCAGAAGAGAGATTTTTGGATTTGCAATGATGATTAAGGATCAATATTTTTCAAGTAGCTTACAGATTTTGTACAAAAGCAACCAGTATTCTATTTTTCAGGTTTCCCTTTTTGGAAAATGAAGACCTAAGTGCTATATCTAAACAAATTTGTCAATCACTTCTACAAATCTACTTAGGCATTCAAATGAGAAGATGAATTTTCCATGCAATTTGATAAACAAGGGAAAAGAGAGGGAGGTTAGGAGTACCTCAGGCACAATATCCTGAAGGTCATCCATCAGCTGCAAAAGTATACTAGCAGCATTTTCTGATGTGATATTATTATTTTCTGTAAGACCATTGGCTGATTCTAAGTTAGAAAGTGTAGCAGCAGCTGTCAAGAGGTTGTTAGATTGCACCAGCCATTGGGGTCTTGGAGGCTCGGGATCCACAGTGAGATGCCCCTCGAAAAGGTATCCTAATCAAAAGATAAATAAAACCTTTAAGCAAAACAATAAAAGCAAATCAAGATGAAATCTTTTTGTAAAGGCTAAACAGCAATGCTATTTGACCTCTATTAGCCCTATTTTCTGTTGTTTCCGAAGCTTCAGACAGATTCTCCACATGGTTCAGCTGCTGCCTAGCACCAGCAATGCAACTCTTCAAGTTCTCCTTCTCAGAAGAATCAGTCACCATGGATTCAGCCTGCTCAAAAAGCCTTAGCCCAGAAAGCCAGAACCCGGGAGCAGTGTATCTGGTCCTCAAAATAGTAGCAACCCGGCATACAACTGAATAAAACTGCAATAACCAGTGGATAATTTGTTCAATACAGAAGTGTTTCCACGGCCTCCTCAATGACAATTATCGTAATATATTACCCAGATAAGCAAAACTACTTAAAAACCCAGGACCAAAGAAGGCTAAAAGATCAAAACTAGTACCAAAATTCACCTACAATTGATCATGAAAGAGGAAACAAAGTGCTTTTTTTTTCTTTACACTGGGGTTTCTTCACATCGAGTATTTAAACTTGAATTATCAAGTAAATAAATAAATAAATTTGAAATTCCGGTGTTCTCCAAATGATATAAGAGAGAAAATCAAAGAAAAACAAATTACGCAAAGAGAAAATCCCAACTACACGACTTTTCCAATCCATCGACTAATTCAAGGAAAAATTCTTCAGTGTCGATGCTGGTGGTTTAAAATTTTTATTTCTTATTTCTTCTATTAGGGTTTCTTCATTCTTCAGGCGAAAAAAAAATATCAAGTTTCTAAACTTCAATTAAGTCAGGATTTTCAGATTTTATCGAACAAAAAAAGAACACAAATCACAAGGAACGTCGAAGAGAATATAAATTGCAACATCCAATCCATTGAAAATCTTCCAAAATATCAGAAAATTTAGAAATCAAACAATTATACATAAAGCGAGAATTGAAAAAGAAAGGGAACGAGAAATTGGATACCAATTTTCGCAGAGAAGGTGAAGAAGAAGAGTAGTGATCAACAAGCAGAGACTTAATCGATAAAACAGCTTCCTCGAACATCTGCTTCTTCCCAAGCTGTTTCTGCAATTCCTGCAATTGTTGCTTCAAGTTCTCCTCTGACGACGACGCCATTTTCTCTCAATTGTCTGCAATTTCCTCTTCTTCGCCTTCTTGGCTTCACCTCGCTTTATATGATCAATTTCTTGCAGAGGGGGAAACCGACAAATCGCCTCCAAGCCAACGATCTCAAAAATAATTAATAAATAAATAAGGGGAAAAAAAAAAAAAAAAAAAAACCCTTAGGGATGAATTTGGAATCACTGGAGCATGTTGGCAAGAATTTCTAAATTAAAAATTAGTTTTAGGAATATTTTTTAATTACTTATAAGAATAAAAATATGTTTAAATTTTTAAATATATAAAACAGTTTTCTGAATTTATTATGGATCATGTAAAAATTTTAAAATATATCTTTTGATAATATTTTTAAAAATATTTGAAAATTTTTAAAAACTAATTTTAAAAATATTTTTGAAAAAATATAAAATATTTAACAAAATTTTAAAACTAATTTTGAAAAATTGAATGATATTCCATCAAAGTGTTTGTTTAATTTTTTAAGAGTGTTTTCT
This sequence comes from Vitis riparia, assembly GCF_004353265.1. NCBI lineage: Eukaryota > Viridiplantae > Streptophyta > Magnoliopsida > Vitales > Vitaceae > Vitis > Vitis riparia. Next base: position 2,018,896 of record NC_048434.1, read on the forward strand.
AAATTTGTTAAATATTTAAATTTTAAAAAAAAAAATACTTTTTAAACTAAAAATATTATTAAATAGACTCTTGGTACGCAATATTTATATTCAATAAATAATTTATTGAAATGAATGAAAAGACCTTTGTGGACCCCCGTTTTGGGGTTAATTTTTGTAGGTGTTATTTTTGCTAGATGGAAGGTTTTTAGAAGGCAACGTGTCGCCTTAGGATTGGTTACTAGGAAATGACAACTTACTTGTTGGTGGAAGTGGGCATTTTCGAAGGATGCAATGAGAGAGTGACAGGTGTAGGGGAATATTCGGATACAGTTTTAAAGATTGTGAAGAGAGCTGCAAGCCGTTAGGGTGGAGTGGGGTTGATGGCTTGAGGTGGAAAATAGCTTGAGGAGGAAGAAAGCTTGGTGGAGAAAAAGAAACGAGCTGAGAAAAAAAATGGATGAGCTTTTATAGAGAAGCTGAGGATGAGAGGAGGTTTTCTTTTTCTGGGATTCAGGGGTTTTGAGTGAGAGTTGAGAAGATGTGTGATAGAAAAAGTGAACCAGCGGAGAGGGGATTTTAGCTTTAGTGAGGGCCATTCTAGAGAGAGTTAGAGAGGAGAAAGGGGTGTTTGGAACAGGAAAGACAAGAAGCAAAAGAGAGCAGTAAGGGAGGAGAAGCAAGAAATCAACTTGCCATCATTTTCCTTGTCTGGGTATGATTTCAACTTATTTTACATTTCCCGTTTTAGACTGTTCTCCTTTGTTTCTTGCTAGTTGTGGGTTCATCTTGGTGCTTGAAGGTGGACATATGATATTGTGCATATTTGTGAAATCTAAGACCGATTTTTATGCATTTTTTGTTGATTCTAATATGGTTGTTTTACTTTTGTTTATAAACAATTTGTGCATTTCTCTGTTCTGGAACGATTTGAATATGGATCCATCACTGAATCTGATTTTTAAAGATCATGGTCTTGTTTTCTTTTGATTACACCTATATCCAGCCCATCGACATTTATGGAATGGAGCTAGATTTAACTATGTTATTTCCGTTTGTGCATGCTCTGTTTCTATTTTTACTTTCTCCTCTGTTTTTGGTATATTTGGAGTGTCGAGCGTCACGTTTGGGCTGACCATTTTGGTTGGGTGCTTTTGAGAGAGTCTCATATGAGCCATTGAGCTAGTGAACAAAAGCATGAGAGATGTGGATAGCAGAGAATCTTCTTCCCAAGTGGGTAGTCAACAGATGTTAGGTTTACACAGGTTTGGATATAGGATTCAAGATTTCAGAGATGCTTGTGGGTTAAGAGGATGGATGAAGAAGGGAAGAAGTTCGGTTCTAAACGGAGGTTGAAGTAGATAGACTTCGGATTTCATTCAAATGATGTTGGGTCCTCTGGGTTTGCATTTAAGTTGAGGATACAGTCAAACCCACCCCATTGGTGAATGCTCAAAGGAACTTCAGAAGCTACCCATAAAGTTTTTTTTTATCCTAGTGGAAATATTGTTGCATAGTGTGGAATGATAGAGTCATGCTCCAATATCAAAGACATGATCAAATACAATGTGGTCAGAAAGCAGAGAAAAATTCAGAGTTAATGAAGTAACCTTGTAGCTACCCTAACCTCTACCTCTTACATGACTCTCTTATTTTTTCAATCCATATCTTCCATTACCTACTACCCCTGCTTGGGAAACCCGTTTTCAGATGCTACACCTCCCATGGTTTCTTCCTCCATTCCTTATTTTTCTTCATCCAAATACATGGTTTGTTGTTTGATGTACAGGGGTGATGTGGTGTCCAAGGATGTGAATACAAATGTAGCCACCATCCCCCCACCTTTGCATGGCCATCTTGGCACACGACACCCTTTCTATATGCATGGTGATGTTACTAGCCCTGAAGTCGGTGTACATGCCTATGCTCCTGCCTAAGTTAAGAAAACCATGGAAATAACTTATTATTCAAGTGGAAAAAATTTTGTTGTTGGAGGGAGAAGGAAACAACAGCGTCATAAGCCGCTATAGTGAATTACTCCAGAGAGTCAGGCAATCCCACCAAGTGTTGCAAGGCCAGGAACTCAGATTTCAGAGTTCATTTCAAGAATACTAGGGAGACTGCTCATGTCATTAGGAAGTTGCCTTTGGCTAAGGCCAAAAGGTATTTAGATGATGTTCTGGTCCACAAGCAAGCCATACATTTCACCCACTTCTGTAAAGGTGTTGGATGAACTGCTCAGGCCAAGAACATGCATTCAAATGGGCAAGGACACTGGCCTGTCAAATCTGCTAAATACATCATAGTTTTGCTTAAACATGCCGAGAGTAATGCTGATTTGAAAGGTCTGGATGTTGATTCACTCTACATATCTCACATCCAAGCGAACCAGGCACAAAAACAAAGGCGTCGCACATACCGTGCTCATGGAAGAATCAACCCATATATGTCATCCCCATGCCATATCAAGTTGATATCGTCCGAAAATGAGGAACCTATTAAAAAGGAGCCTGAAATTCAGTTGGCTACCAGCAAGTCTAAGAAGTCTCATGCAGTGCGCGATGGTGCATCTTCTTGAATGGCAGGTTGCTGATGAAGAGCTGAGAAAGCTGAAGAAAGAGGTGAAGAAAAAAGGTCTTCCTCTTCCAAGGATGGCCCCATAAAATCTCTCTTCCAAGAAAAAAACTAATGGTTTTGATGAGAGTCACACACCACCACCCTGAAGTCAAATAGATGAAGATATGAAAAGACATAATGAGCTTCTGGAAGTGATAAAGGGAACGTCATTAGCTGACATCAGTGCAATTGTTGCCAGGCGTCGGAAGGACTTCACAAAAGAATCCTTTGTACATCTTCACACAGTCACTTTGACACTCAAAGCGAGATTTGAAGGGCACCGCTTCGGCAATACTTTGAAATTGGGACTATGGACCACTGTACAGAGTCTATATTCAGGCAACAACAATGACAGAACCTTCCATTACAGCGATTGAACTAGAGTTGACTCTCTACTGGGCCTACTGATTCTAATATACCAAGCTCATAGCCTGGTTGCAAGAGAGAGTTATTTGATGCTAGTTCGAAAAAGAGGTCTCCACTGGATTTGCCTTCATTGCTTCTCCGTGGGAGGATAATTTTCTTTGGCATGCCATTGGTGCCCACTGATAGCAGTTGATTCTATTACCACACCCATATCTTCATCTTTCAATACCCATTAAACCCATTTCTCTCACTACTTTCCACCACCCATTCCACCATTCATCCCCCATTTGTTTATTTTCTATCTTCTCACGTACATGAAATCCATGTGCATGGCCACCTTCATCTCACCATTCTCCTAACCTTCATACCCCAACACACCCATCCCCATGCCCATCTAATCACTCCTCATCTGTCACACCCACTGTCAACAACTCATTCCACCACCATACCCATATTTCCATCTTTCAATACCCTATACACCCACTTCTCTCACTACCCCTCCCCTCATTCCACTACCAAACCAATTTTCCTCACTGCTTCTTCCACTTAAACTTCCTTCCATTCTCTCTCATACATATGCAGCCCGCATGCATGCTTATTCTCAATCTTGGCGTCTTCAACACTTGGTGGCTCTACGCTGAGAGATGGATAATGGTGGAGATTTCCGGGTTTTTATGTTGCAAACTAAGATTTCGACATGGCAGCAAGGAGAATCAAAGGAACACAGCAAAATGATGATATTGAAGATGGTCGAGGAGCTTTTAAAACCGCTGAAGGATCTAGAAATTCATATAATAAGATGTGTTTCAACAATAAAGATTTTGGCATAGATGTAGTCTGTGTTACTGAGCCCATCTTGTCATCTCTCAAGGGTCAATTGACGGAGGTATACCTGTCAGATTTTATTGCTAGAAGGCTCGAGGCAGAGGCTCTTGATGGCATGAATATATTTTCACCTGCACTAGAAGGATGCATATTAAAGTATCTGAGTTTTTCAAACGATGCTTTGGGTGAAGAGATTGGGTAATACTAAAGTGCATACAAGGTTTCTAACTGGCTTTTTGGAGAAATATAACCCTGAAAAGGTTTTGGATACTCCAATTACAGAGGAGTTGGCGCCCAGCACTCCCAGTGTAATATAACTGGGTATGGCTCCTACTCTGGGTTGAAAGCGTTGTCCCCATATTCATCTGAGGATGCCCATGGATTGCTAAAAGTTGTTATGAGAGACCTTGATCCTGTTATTTTCCTTGAAAATGAGTTGCTGTATGGTGAATCTTTCCTTGTCTCAGCAAAAGCTCTTGATTCCAGTTTTTGTCTCCCAATAGAGAAAGCCAAGATTGAGAGAGTTTGAAGAGATGTGACTATCACAACTTTCTCAAAAATGGTGGGCCTTGCACTCAAGGCCGCTGATATTCTTGCAAATAATGGAATTAGTGTTGAGAAATCTGCGTTCAATTAAGCTCCTGGATCCCATTCCTATGTAGCCATGCATGGCCAGCCTCATGTGTACATTTTCAAAGCCCACGTGTCTCTCTTCTTTACCTTAAAAATTGATTTTTGAAAATCCAATTTTCAAATAATTTAACTCACAACTTTTCTTTCTTCTCTAGTATTTAGGTTAATCAAAAATCTCATTTTCCAACTGCCATTTTCTTTCCCACAAGCATCATTTCACATTTTCCTTAATCTTTTTAAATGTTTTAAAATAAGCATGAATTTAATTCTGTAATTCCAAATGACGGAGTTCATAGAATTAATTAATGCAAAATAAAAGGGGCTTTGGTGGGAGGCCCAACTTCAATGAATGTTTTCTTAAAAAAATAAATTTGAGTGAAATGCAATATCTGTCATTGGTGGTTTCTTATCCTGTTTAGTGATGCATGTGACATATTTTATGCTCATTATTGTACACTAACCTCATTTTATGATAATGCATTTATTGTTTGCTGCTAAGGTACACATGCACTCTCTTTGACTATTTTCCATGCATATTTTGGCTTCCAGTGTATGATCATTTCGGTATCCATTGATTTCCTTACCAATTGTCATGTTTGTTTCATTTTATTTAATAGAAACTCTTTTTAAGGGTTTAGAGGGGTGTTACGGTTTTTACCGTACCTTTTCGATAAGTAACCTAATCCCCGAACCCAGATTTGGTTTTTCACAGATCATATTTTTCAAATAAGACATCACACTTAGGGTTTTATTTCTTATTTTGTTTTCCCTTTAAAAATAAAACAAAAATAAGTAACAACTTCAAGTCATTTTCTAAAAAATAAAAAGCGAGTTCGACATCGAGTGGAAACGCATGTGTAGAAATGCAGGGTCCACAACCTTATATTTGTAAATCTAACATTTTTTAATTTTTATCTTAAAAAATAATTTATTTTTGACATAAATATCCTCCAACATCTTGATTATTTTTACACATGTTTTAAGATAAAATATTATTTTTGAAAAAAAAAAAAAGAGGATATTTTCATCAAAACCTAATATTTTTTAGGGTGAAAAAAAGTAGAGAATTAAATTTACAAAACGATGATGATTTAAAGACCATTTGATAGTGATTTTTTAAGAAGTGTTTATAACAATTTTAATACTTAAAATTTTTTATCATTCAAGTGTTTAAAATGTTAAAAACACTTTTTAAAATCACTTTCAAACATTTTTTAATATTTTTATTTCTAATATTTCTAACACTTAAATGATAAAAAATTTCAAATATTAGAAATATTAAAAATGTTTTCTAAAATCACTATCAAATGAACTTTTAATCTCTTTTAATCAAACAACCATATATTCAAAGTGTTTTTAATAAAAGTGTTTCTAGAATAACAATCAATAAACTATTTATCCAACAAATATATAAGTAATTTTTAAGAGTATTTTTTTTTTATCTTTTTTCAAAAATACTTTTTATGCTATAAGTAGTTTTTAAAAATACCCTTATTGTAAAAATTTCTACTTCATAATAAACTTTAAGAAAATAATTCTAAATAAAAACTTAATTAAATGCATTGCTAAAGTGGTGTTTGTTTGTTTGTTTTTTTTTTTTTTTTGTTAAATAGAAAATATTAAAATATTTGATTTTTTTTTAATTCAACTAAACGTAACCGTCGATATCAATCTAAAGTGAATTTGTTATTAATAAGTTCAATTTACTTATATTGTTTAATATCAAAAAGTTATTTTAGTTGAATAAAAAAATCAAAATAAATATCATGTAAGATAAAATAAAATAAAAAACAATTTGCAAATAAATTCTTAATATTTTTCTATTAAAGAAGCTCTCAACTTATATTAATATCAACTTAGAGCTTTTATTATATATTATAGTAATATATTTTATTTGACTTAATTATAATTAAAAATATTTTTAATGAATGTAAGGAATGTTTGATAAAATTTAATATTTATTACTTAATAACTTAAGTTGATTTTAAGTTAAATTTTCGTAAATTAAAATTAAGGCAAATAAGGTCGAATAATAATGAAGGTTGTGGAATAACAAAAACAATCATGAAGGTAACAATAACAAATAAGAGTAAAAAAGTAAAATATAAATATAGACTTAAAAATAAGTTAATTGTTTTTATTTATTACTTAAAATTATTTTTAACTTTTTACTAATCATATTTAATTTATTTAAGTCATTTTAAACTATTAAATTAATTTATCAAATGCTCACAAAATCTATAAAAAGTTGTTGTAAAATAAAAAATAAAAATATATATAGAAAGACTAATTTTATTTATGACCTTTTAATTTGGAAGTGAGATTGCTATAAAGGGGTCGTTTCCGAACCTTCAGATGGATTTGGATTCAGCCTGCTCAAAAAGCCTTAGCCCAGCAAGCCAGAACCCGGGAGCAGTGTATGTGGTCCTCAAAATAGTAGCAACCCGGCATACAACTGAATAAAACTGCAATAACCAGTGGATGATTTGTTCAATACAGAGGATGTGGAATAACAAAAGAAATCATGAAAGTAACAAGAACAAATAAGAATAAAAAGATAAAATATAGATGTAAACTTAACAAAAAGTTAATCGTTTTTACTTATTACTTAAAATTGTTAAGTCATTTTAAACTATTAAGTTGATTTATCAAACACGCCTTAAATCTATAAAAATGTGTTGTAAAATAAAAAATATAAAAAAAAATATATAGAAAGATTAATTTTATTTAACCTTTTAATTTGGAAGTGAGATTGCTATAAATGGTTGTTTGGAGAATGGTAAACATATAAAAAGGAATTGAATTTCTTTATTTGATTATTGTAAAAAGTATGATAAAAAATTAAATATAAATAAAAATTATATTTTTCATTATTTTTTCCCTACAACGGAGCCCAAATTCCTTCAGATTTGGTGGTGTTTGTTTTTTTTATTTTTTGTTGAAAATCATTTAGTTTTAGAATTTAGATTGTTTGTTTTTTTACTTTTTCATGACTTATTATAAATTTTTTACTAAATAGAAAAAGTCAAAATATGTGACTTTTTCTAAATAGAAAAAATAACATAATGATTTTTTTTACTTTTTAATACTTAATAAAAATAAAATACTACAAAAACAAACAACCTAATATTTAATACTATTAAGTATTAAAGTTCTATTTAAAATTAAATAAAAAAACAAACACCTTCAATTTCCAAATTTCCATGTCAACAACAAACACAAAATTATAAGGGTTTTTTTCCTCTCGATTCCAATAAAGCCCATGTCCAAAGACGGCCTCAAACCATTTTCAACATATTTTCGTGGTCTCTCCCCGAACGGAGCCCCAAGTCTCAACCCGAGATCTGAGAGCAGTTCCTCGCTCTCTTTTCCTCCGTTTTCCCCCAACAAACGGCATTTTTCCCTTGCGTTTCCTTGTAATCTCTGTTTGGAGGACTCAGAATCTGTTTTTCTCTAGAATTCTGGTTCCGATCTGGTATGGTTTATCTCTTGCTCTCTAGATTCTCGAAGCAAAGTTACCGTTTTTCGTTCCTCTATTCTTTTTCCAGATCTCTCAGATCTAGTAGATTGATGATTTTAAATTCTGTTTGGTTGCTGGGAAAACAATGAGGAAAGTGGCGGAAAATGGAACGTTGAATCTGGTGTTCCATTTGTGGCGGGGTTTGGTTCAGTTGATAGGAGGCTTTTTATAGTGAAAACCTAGGATTCGACTCCTTAGTTTGTTTTATTTTTGTGCATTTTTTTTCCTCAGGATCCGAACTAGAGAATTAATGTTGTTTCTCCGTGTGGTGCGAATTTCGATTAGTGATCTGATCTGTGAGAATTTCGTTGGTGCATCGGAAGCAGATCCTCCAAAATGGAGAAATCTTGTTTCTTTTCTTTTCGTACTGGACGAGGGGACCTAATTGAGCGCTACTGCACTTCGAGTGGTCACTCTAATCTGCAGTGAATAGATTGTGGTTTTCGATTTTTATGCTTGATCTGAATTTAGGGAAATGACTGTGGTATCAGGAATTGTAGGATCCAACACCTTGCTTTTTCTTTATTTTCATGCGCCCCCTTCGCACCAATTCAATTTCAGTTATTCATAAGATCTCTGAGAAATTCAGTGCTGCATCAGAAGAAAACCCTTCAAAAGGGAAAACTATTTTTTCTTTTCCTCTCCTACTATATATGAGAAATCTAATCGAGCATTAATATAGTTGGAGCTGTTACACGTAGCTGAGGTTCTTTTCTTATTGGATCTATGCCTGATCTGATTTCGAGATATTTACTGTGTTATGAGAATAAACAAATAAAAAATTGTGAAAGCAAAGGATTCAACATTTTAATTTTTTTTTTCAGTTTCCTGCATTTTTTTCTCTCTGGAACCAAAAAGGGATAACTAATGTATTGATTAGTCTGAGCTAAAGTTGTTGTTTGTCTGATTCTAGTTTTATCGTTGATCTGATTGCTCATTGCCGAATTGAAGTTCTTAGATTCTGATTTTGGATTTTCATGGTTGATCTGAATGTAGAGAAATCAACTGTGTAAGTAGAAAAAAGAAAATCAAAAGTGCAGAAATGATAAGATTCAACACTTCAATTTGTTCTATTTTCCTCCATTTTCTCAGGAACCTAACAGAGAACTAATGTATCAGATTATTCTGAGTCCAAGTTGTTAAATATGTGGCACAGATATCAATTGTTGATCTTATATGTGAGATCATTGCTTCATTAGAAAAAAACCACCTCTAAAATGGGAAACTCTTGTTTCTTTTCTTTTCATACTATTCTTTAGAAATGTAATTGGCATTAATGTGCTTTAACTGGTTACTTTAAGCTGAAGTTGTTAGATTTTGGTTTTGGTTTTTTGCACTTGATCTAAACATAGGGAAATTGACTGTGTTATCAGAAAAACAAACAAAAAATGGAGAAATCTTGTAGTCTGCTCATCTACTTTGACAAAGGGACCCCTGCTATTGCAAATGAGATAAAGGAAGCGCTTGAAGGCAATGATGATTATGCAAAGATTGAAGCCATGAAAAAGGCAATCATGCTTTTGTTGAATGGTGAAACCTTACCTCAGCTTTTCATCACTATAGTTCGATATGTATTGCCATCTGAAGATCACACAGTCCAGAAACTGTTACTTCTTTATTTGGAGATTATTGAGAAAACTGATGCAAAAGGTAAGGTTATGCCCGAAATGATTTTGATTTGCCAGAATCTGAGGAATAATCTTCAGCACCCCAACGAGTACATCCGTGGTGTAACATTAAGGTTTCTTTGCCGATTGAATGAGGCTGAGATAATTGAGCCTTTGATCCCTTCTGTTTTGCAAAATTTGGAGCATCGACATCCATTTATTAGGAGAAATGCAATTCTTGCTGTAATGTCAATTTATAAGCTTCCACAAGGTGAGCAGCTTTTGGTTGATGCACCTGAAATGATTGAAAAGGTTCTTTCTACGGAGCAGGATCCATCAGCAAAAAGGAACGCATTTCTTATGCTTTTCACTTGTGCCCAGGATCGTGCTATTAATTATTTACTAACCCATGTTGATAGGGTTCCAGAATGGGGAGAATTGCTTCAGATGGTTGTGTTGGAATTGATCCGAAAAGTCTGCAGAACCAACCGGGGAGAGAAGGGAAAGTACATAAAGATCATTATATCTTTATTGAATGCCCCTTCAACAGCTGTTATTTATGAATGTGCTGGAACTCTTGTTTCTTTGTCCTCTGCTCCTACGGCAATTAGAGCTGCAGCCAACACCTATTGTCAGCTTCTTCTCTCTCAGAGTGATAACAATGTGAAACTTATTGTACTTGATCGCCTTAATGAACTCAAGTCTTCTCATAGAGAAATTATGGTTGACATGATAATGGATGTGCTCAGGGCACTTTCAAGTCCAAACCTTGACATTAGAAGGAAGACACTTGATATTGTGCTTGAGTTGATAACTCCACGGAACATCAATGAGGTTGTTCTTACCTTAAAGAAGGAAGTTGTGAAGACTCAGAGTGGAGAGCTTGAGAAGAATGGGGAGTATCGGCAAATGCTCATCCAAGCAATTCATTCTTGTGCAATTAAGTTTCCTGAAGTGGCAAGCACAGTGGTTCATCTGTTGATGGATTTCTTGGGAGACAGCAATGTGGCTTCAGCTATCGATGTGGTTGTTTTTGTGCGAGAGATAATTGAGACCAACCCAAAACTTAGGGTCTCAATAATAACTAGGCTGTTGGACACTTTCTACCAGATCCGAGCTGCACGTGTTTGCTCATGTGCTCTTTGGATCATTGGAGAGTATTGTCTCTCACTCTCTGAGGTTGAGAATGGTATTACAACCATTAAACAGTGTCTTGGGGACTTACCTTTCTTCTCTGTCTCTGAAGAAGGGGAAGCTTCTGATTCTTCAAAGAAGGTTCAGCAAGTGAATGCCACTACTGTTTCTTCCAGAAGACCGGCTGTCCTTGCTGATGGGACTTATGCCACCCAGAGTGCCGCCTCTGAAACTGCTTTCTCACCTCCTACCGTTGTTCAAGGATCCTTGTCTTCTGGGAATTTGAGATCCCTTCTTCTCACTGGTGACTTTTTTCTGGGGGCAGTTGTGGCCTGCACACTGACAAAGCTTGTTCTGCGATTGGAAGAGGTTCAGCCATCAAAAGCTGAAGTTAACAAAGTATCTAGCCAAGCATTATTGATCATGGTCTCAATGCTGCAATTAGGGCAATCTTCAGTTCTTCCTCACCCAATTGATAATGATTCTTATGATAGGATTGTTCTCTGTATAAGATTGCTTTGCAATACTGGTGATGATATCAGGAAGATATGGCTGCAGTCTTGCCGCCAGAGTTATGTTAAAATGCTGGCAGACAAACAGTTAAGGGAAACAGAGGAGATAAAAGCAAAGGCTCTGATCTCTTATGCCCAGCCAGATGACCTCATTGACTTTTACCATTTAAAGAGCAGGAAGGTAAGAAAACTGTGCATTTGTTTCCTATCATATCTTCAGAAATTTAATAAGATGATATTCATTTATGAAATAAGTTGCTTCATATCTCTATTTAACTCTTAGGTATGATTATTTAAGGCAGTTGCTCAAAGGTTTCCCATAAAACCCCCCTTGAAGTTTCATCCCAGCTTCGGGAATGCGTATGTGTTTATTTATTTGTTTATTTGCCTACATGTTGAACCTGGAACATCCCCATCCCCACCCTTTACTCCTTTCCCACCTGAGCTAGGCATCAGGGGAATGTTTTTCCATCTAGGATCAAGTTTACCGGCAAATATGACCATTAGACATCAAGTTGTGATCTGTTATTTGTGAAAGCTTGTTGGAGATATTGGTCTTTAATTTTTATTGTTCTTCTCTCTGGATCAGCTGATAACGATAGGAGTTATTCTAGCAATGCATCTTATTTTATGCCATAATAGTGTACACATGTTTAATTGCATAACCTGTTATAACCTATGGTACTTACCACTAGGTTAGGATACTTTTATGCTAACTGTTTCTGTTCATTATGTGAGAATTACCACGTGTTCATGCTATTGTTTTTGCTGTTCAAAGCAGCTAAATAAATTGTTCCAGTGAGTTGGGAGGGCAATCCTTGTCCTAGTCGTTTCTTGCTTTTCGGAGTTGCCCTAGCATTTACTTTAAAAAATGGATCTGGATTCATATATAGGGGTGGATGATATTTGTATTTATTTCCTGAGCTTGTGAGTAAAATTTATCAGGCTTCCATTCAAAGTATAAAGTTTCACAAGTTAGACCTTTTAATATTGTGTACTCCTACTTACCAAATGATTATGTGCTCTTAATAATTTTATTTTGTGTTTTTCTGTACGAAATGTAAATTTTTCTTGGAAAAGTATTTATATTTTTCTTCTATTTATTTTCCTTTATCTTTGAGGTCAAGGTTTTGGTTTTTCATAGATGTGTGTGATTTAAATCTGCACTTAGTTTCCCTAACTAGCTTCGACTTCCAGGGCATGAGTCAGCTGGAGTTGGAGGATGAAGTCCAAGATGATTTAAAACGTGCAACTGGAGAGTTCATCAAGGATGGGGATGATGCAAATAAGCTAAACCGCATTCTTCAACTCACTGGATTTAGTGACCCTGTATATGCAGAAGCATATGTGACAGTTCATCATTATGATATTGTCCTTGATGTTACTGTTATCAATCGAACAAAGGAGACCCTCCAGAATCTGTGCTTGGAATTGGCCACTATGGGTGATCTTAAACTTGTTGATCGTCCGCAAAACTATACTCTAGCTCCTGAATCAAGCAAGCAAATAAAGGCCAATATTAAGGTGTCTTCAACTGAAACTGGTGTCATATTTGGGAACATTGTTTATGAGACTTCAAACGTGCATGAGCGAATGGTTGTTGTCCTCAATGACATTCACATTGACATCATGGACTACATATCTCCTGCTGTTTGTACTGATGTGGCCTTCAGAACTATGTGGGCAGAGTTTGAATGGGAAAACAAGGTAAATCTAGCTGTCCTTATATGATTTTCCCAAATGGTAACATCTGATCTAATGGGTACTTGAATCTTTTTGTTTATACCTTACATAGTTATTTTTTGTGTGATTGAGATTACTTAATTCCAAGGTCCAAGGTTGATTGTTAGTAGAATCAAGTTGAGATTTTCTTGAGAATTGGTGAAGAGCCTTTTGTTTTGCTGCTGGATTTGAGAATTAAGACTAGTATTCATCTACTTATCTTTGTCTCTCTCCCTCTCTCTATTCTTTTATAGTATATCCATTTCCATGATTGCTTTCCCTAATTCAAAATTTATGATATGTTTTTACGAAAAACTATTTTCTTGCCCAAATTTCACTTATTTTCAATCTATCACATACTCTAACCCTAGAAACCTAAGCTCTTTATTTTTTATTTTTCCATGGAATCCTATACTATAGGTTCTTTAGACAACTTGGACTTAATTATGCTGGAATATTATTTACAATTCCCTTTGCTTATAGAACATCTACTGTAAAATGGTTGAAGAAAAATTGATATCTCTAAAAACATGATGCATGGTTGTGCACTCTATTGGTTTCATGAAGAGAGAAGGGGCTGTCTGAAGTACTGATGGAGCCAGAAAGTCTTGAGTCTATGGCTAACTGCTGAAATCCTTAAATAAATTATTGATCTTTCTTATTCATTAGTTGAGTTTTCATGGAGAAAAAAGGCTGTAAATCTTTTTTTCTTTGAATCTTAATTCCATGATGTTTGTTAGATTGCTTTTAAAGTAGCTCCGTAAATTGTTATGCAGCAGATAGCTGTTCTTTTGATCAAGAAAGGGACTTTCCCTAGTTTCTAGTTTTTCCGCAGTTTCCTTTCCTTGAAATATTTTTTTATTTGTTGTTCTCTTTTGCTAATGGTGGGGCAGTAGCTGGCATATTTTATAGTTAGCTTCCCAAGTAGGACATGAGAGCTTGGATTTGCTCCTCCAATAACTGAGCTAAATCCAACTTTCTTTCCTAATTTTTCTCGTTCTTGCTGCTACTTGGCCTGTAAGAAGCTCCTTTTATTTTCCTCCAATTGTCTGCAATGTTCCCCTGTTTGAGTTGCCATCGTTTTTCACTAGTGTTTGGATGGTAATTTGGATCTCAATGTTTAAGTGAATGTTCTGCATTGCAGGTTGCTGTCAACACAGTAATACAGAATGAGAAGGAATTTCTTGAGCACATTATCAAATCAACCAACATGAAGTGCCTCACTGCCTCGTAAGCTACTTCTCTCTCTCTCTCTCTCTCTCTCTCTCTCTCTCTCTCTTTCTGTTTGTGTGTTAATACATGTTGACAACATGCCAATGTTCAGAAAAATATGGTCTTATTCTTGAAATGCGTCCAAACAAAGTTCCCACTACTGCCTAGATTCCACTGGGGAAGTGTCTGCTTCCAAAATAGTGTGGTTTGCTATGTTGATAACTACTATAATAAAGAAGAAAGAAAAGAGAAAATAGTGATTCCGGGGGTGAAATTCGTGGCCAAACACATCACTGCTTCTTCCTTGTCTTACCTAATGCAACCCATTCATTTTTCATTCTCCTTGTTGGCTGGTTGGGTTTCAGGTCAGCACTGGATGGTGATTGTGGATTCTTGGCTGCTAACCTCTATGCAAAGAGCGTGTTTGGGGAGGATGCCTTGGTAAACATAAGCATTGAGAAACAGGCAGATGGGAAACTGAGTGGGTACATCAGGATAAGGAGCAAGACCCAGGGGATTGCTCTCAGTCTTGGGGACAAGATCACTCTCAAGCAGAAGGGAGGCAGTTGATGCGGTCCAGAATATTATTAATGTTCTCCAATCAAACAGGTACTGCTTACTCTTCTATACTGCCAATGCAATTGTTTTCCTGTTTCATAAAACTTTGATTTTTGCAGGTGCTTGCCTCCCAATTCTGAGGATTGGATCTGGCATTTTTTGTTGTTCCCTTTTGGGTCGGTACGGAAATAGTTGTAATCGGGAAGCAAGATTATTTCATTTTGGAGCTACAAATCTAATGCGGAAGAAAAGGTTGCTGAACAATAAGGGCTTTCTCTCATCATGTCATGCCTTGTTGAAACATAGTTTTTCTCTGATTCTTTTACAACTTTTGATTGTAGTTAGTTTTTAGTGTGATGGCTTGTTCGAACCCTTTCTATAGTTTTAAACCTTTGCCCACCTGTTTTGGAGGTTACATCTTTGTTTGGTTCATTACCAAACAAGACATTTATGTTAGATAATTTTAAACATTTTTCCTTTCTCTATTTTCCGTCCCACGAGCAATGGAACTCTTCTCTTCTCTTATGCTTAAGTGATTAAAAATGTTAAAAAATCATGGAAGAAAACAGTGGTATTTTACAAAGGAGTTTTCATTAACTTCTACAATTAAACTCCCAATTTCAATCTGTAAAATTTTGCCTTTCAACAATCCAAATACATAATAATTATACTAAACAATTGATATCTCCTAGTCCATGGATTGCAAGTTTAGACCAAAATTTAACAAAAAAAAAGGGCGGGAAGCGAAATGAGTTACATGTTCGTTCCTACAACATAAATGTCCTCTGAGGAGGTAGATCTCCACTCTTGCATCTCTGCATTTTCAGTTGTTTTACTTCATCTAGCTTCAGTATTGGGGAATTAAAAAAAGAAACACTCTAGCCCCTGCAACTCCATCCACAATTTGCAGGAACCAGAAAAAATGTTACCAACTTCATGACTTGCAGAGCTTGAGCTTTCTGAAGAATGGCGATACAATGGATTTGGGGTAGGGCTTGGTAGCAAGACAAGTGGGAATGTTCTCAGGTTGTTCAATCCACAGCTTGTGAGCAATGCCACCTGCTCTCAGCTTCTCCACCAGGTTCTCCATCTGGGTTTCTCCCTTCACTTCAAGGGTTACCTACACTCTCCAAAAACAGATTTCTTATGTTTACTGTTTACAGTCCTCTATACAAGTTTCGGCAACAGTACGGGATTCACACCCAAAACAAGTTGATTGAATTTGGGAAATTTTGGGCAAAAGTTTCTTCAATCAATATTTCTTAAATTTCGTATTCAAATCAACAAAATTTTCGAAGAACCATGTCACAAATTCAACAAAAAGATCGAACTTTTCACAGGATGCCAAACAAATCCTACAATCCAAACAACTGAGGAAAAGAAAATCGCGAACAAATACCTTATGCATTAAATCAATATTTTCAGGGCTGCAGTACTCGATCGTGTGGGGATCGTCTTTGTAAGCCCAAATCGCACACACTGAAGCATGGCAGCCCTGCGTGACGATGCTCCCCAGCGGCCACTTCTCGATCAGGTCTCGCCGGAGAACTACGTACTGCACCAGAATATCGGGGTTTGCCGCTTTTCCGTCGCTGGAGACGATGGCATTTGAGTCTGCGGCAGATTCGGTGCTCATTTGCTTGGAACTGAGTCGACTCGGTGTCCGAATTGGGAAAGAGAGTGACTCAGAAACCCTAAACCTAACCCTATGTTTTGGAGGAAAGTGAGAAATGGAGGATGTAACCGGGCGGAGAGAGAACCCCGTCACCATGGTGCGGCGAAGGGAAAATGTTAGGGTCACTCACCGTAGCACCAAATTGCTGTGCGTCTCCCTTTGAATTTTTTTATGGGCTTTGGCCCATGGGACTCTCCCATACACTAGTTTTGATTGACCAAATGCATTAATACGATTCAATACGTTTTTCTTGGATTTGAATCAAACTCATGTTATCCAGTTTAATAAATAAGTAATTTTTTAATTAATTTATATAACACAAATTGAACCCAAGTCTACCCATTTAAAAATTTCATTGATTAACTTATTCATAACTCTAAACTATTTAATCTGTATTTGACTCATTTTAAATGAATAGGTTAATGAAGTCATAAATATAATTAATTAAAATATTAATCATATAGATTTACATAAGACCTAATTCAACTTAATTATTAAATAATAAAAATATAATTATTAAATAAATTACATGACGTGTTACCTGTTTAATAATTAGATAGTATTTGAGTTTATTTTTTTGACACGATTATCATTTGTGTTGGATTTGGACCCATATAATAGAATATATAAGTTTTTGCACAATACAATCATGACCCATAAATATAAATTATCACCTCTACACATAAATAACCCGAAAAAGGAACTAAAGTTTGATATTTATTTGTTCATATTAAAAAAAATGAATAATCATTTCTAATTTGAAGTATCAAAAAAGTAGGATTAGGAGTAAAACTTTGAAAAAAAAATACTTTATTTCTTTTGAAAAAATAAAAAGAAAAAGAAGTATCGATTTCCTATCTCCCATCTCTATTTACCAAATGACGATCTAAGGCACCCTTAGTATTAATAATATTTTTAAAATTAATCTCTTTGTGTTATGGCAAAATCTCTCATTTTAAGTAAAGAGGGTGCTACTAGGTTTGGGTGAATAAATTGGTCTAATATGTGAACGTATTAAGATCATTCTAGCCTTGGTGTAGGAGTTTGTCACCATCCTCAAATAATATAATTCTTCAAGATGGATTATATTTGCCTAGTGACAACAAACCATAAGGAGTCAAATTGTCATTAATTCCCATATTTTGATTCTTGATGATATTCTCCCATTTAAGCATCTATACATCTTACATATGATGTATATCCATCATGACACAAAATCATAATTCAATGGGGCAATTAATGACCATAGACTATGTATAAACCTATCTATACGATAGGTAAGAAATGAAAATACTTTCCTATACAATAAATGTTACACTTGATAATTTAAAAAGAATGTATGTTTAGATTTAGAAATTATATGCTATTGTTTAGAGAAATTGGGTACAAGATAGATTAATATTTAATAAAATATTTATTGATTTTTTAGATCATATCATTTATTTCTAACCATTTGAAAACATGACGGGGAATAATTAAAGTTTTTACAAATTGAAAATTTAGCATTGAAATATAAAAGTTTTTAGCTGCTCGTAAAATTAAGAGAAAATTAGTACACAATATTAAATATAAATTTATTAAAAAATGATTTTTTTAATAACGTTTTTTAGAAAATTAAAATATCAAACATACTTAGTGTGTTTAATAATAATACAAGGAAGTATTCTAGTTTTTCTAATACTTGAAAAATAAAAATTTTTAAATAGAAATAGTAAAAACACTTTATAGTATTATTATCATACACATTCTTAAAACTCATTTAATAGTGATTATAAACAAATGTTTTTAACTTTTTTGTTAAATTTTTTTATCATTTAAGTGTAAAAAAAAACTAGAAATGTTTTTTAAAATCATCGTTAAATACGCTTTTAAAATTCATTTGACAATAATACTAGAAAACACTTATAGCTTAAAAAATGTTTTTGAAACAAAATCAAGTGTTTGCCAAAATTTAGAAAACACTTTAAAAATTTTGAAAAATCGTTAATAAAGAATCACTTATAATGTTTTTTAGATAAACAATTGATAACTGATTCTCTTATAAACAATGTTAAATAAAACACTTTTACTAAAAATATTCCGAATAGAAGCCATACCAAAGGAAAGGGGAAAACTTATTTCAACAACACTTTAATTCTCGACAACACTTTAATTTGCGAAACATATTTAGCATTGTTTGTTTAGAGGAGTTGTAGGGTTTGGTATCACCGAAAAGCAAAGGGTGAGCTTTTGGCTCCTCCTTAACCAAACAAGGTCTTAATAAAGTATGGTTATAAAATTTGATGCTAGATTTGCCAAATATGAGAACCACAAACCCTTCCTATAAGGGTTTGGAGTGTCCTAGAATATAAAGGTTACCCTTTAAGATAAAGGATCATATTTTGTAAGAAAGTTGAAGTTGGCAAGCATTACCTTATAAAAATAAAAATAAATAAATAAAACAAAAAATAATTGTGGGGATGCCATTTTTTGATAATTCCAAGGGGATTAGTGTTGAAAAAGGGCAATCTCAGTGGGCACCCACTTTTCATTGTCGTCTCTCACTCCCACCCAATATGAAAAGCCAATGTTACCCCTATTATACAACCGCTTGGCCTCGTAAGATGGGGAGGGCGTTTTTGTCTTTACATAGATTATTCCCATATCCATATCAGAAATACAACATAAAAAGACATTAAATTTGTCAAAAAACACCAAATTTATTTATTTATTTTTGGGTGGTTTTACAGATCTGCAAGAGAAAAACAGCTTGTTGATTTGAAGGTCTTGAACTTCCTCTGATGGAGTTTTTGTTCTCTGTCTTCTTCTTCGTCTTCTGATGAGTTGTTGTCTTGATTTGGGTCTTCTTTGAGGGTCAAAAGAGGCATTGAATTTGGGTTTTGCCAACTGTAGAAACCTGAATTTTTTCTCGACAGCTTGTATGCAATCAGGGTTCTTCTCCTCTTGTTGAATGGATTCTCTTCCTTCTGCAAATCCGCCACCGTGTTCACGTCTGATAGATTCGCAAACGACTTTGATCTTCCCGAGAAACAATTCGACAACCCCCTCCTGAGAAAACGAGAGAAAACGATAGAGAAAATGATGGAAAATCAGTTCATGGGAGCTGTTGTGTGGATTAATTCTGTTTCTGTTTGATTCCATGGAAAATGATGGGTTTTCGTCTGGAACTCACTTGATGGGAAGAGAGTCCTCCAGGGAACCCAGAGAAGCGAAGCCTGCGTTAGCCGATACGACGTCGTTACCTCCACCACCGCTTGATGAAACGACGTCGTCCCCCTCGTCGTCCTCGTCATCGCTGAGATTACCGAGCGAAGAAGCCTCCGACGACTCCTCCGGCTTCTCCGATCCGACGCCCCTCTTCCCCGATCCGCTCAGAAACCCCCCTTTGTCCCTCTTCCCGGAAAAGCGACCCACCACGCCGCCGCCGCCAACCTCCTCCTCCCTCTGCTTATCCTGCGTCATCCCGCCAACGTACGCCGGGATCGAAGACACCTCCACCATAACCTCCATGGCTGCTGCGGCTGCGCTGCGGCTCTCCTCGTCTTCTCCTTCTCTTGGGCTTCCAAATCAGGGGCGATGTCATCAATCGAGAGAGAAACACAGAGCGAGGAAAGGTGCGCACGTTTAGGGCCGAAGGGTGTGAAGGTTAAGGAGTTAGACGGGCAGAGAAACACCTGGTCTCCATGCACACAGTCAAGAGAGAAAGTAGAGAGAGAAAAATACCATAGAGACCACCTCTATCATTTCTCTATGTATATATAAATTATTATATATATAAATTATAGAGAACGAAAGTAACGTGCCCCGGCGGCGCATCGACGGCCAAGTGCCGACCGGGTTTGACATGTTCAGATGACGTGGCACAGACACCGGGAAAAAAAATAAAAATCCACCCTCTTATCCTCTTTTATTTTCGCCTTTCCTTTTTTTGTTTATCATTATATTCTTCCTAATTTTCATAAATAAATATCCTTACCCTTTTTTTAATATTAATTCATAAATTGACTTTATAATTGGATTATATGGATATTAAAATAAATATATTTTAAATTAAAATTTACCTTTTTGGATGACATATAGCAAATTAAATTATTTTTAATTATCTAAAATATATGGTAATTTTCCAAAAATTCCATTGTAATTTTTAATTTTATATTAAAAATAAATATAATAGCATACACATTTATTTTCTATTTTTATAATTAAAATAAAAATTAAAAGTTACCCAAAAGTCAATAAATCACAAAAACAAATAAATAAATAAATAAAACACTTTTATTTAATTAATATTTTAAATTGTGTTAAGTAATTCACAAGTTTTATAAGATTCTTTTTATTTTAAAACAATTACAAATTGGATTAAAATATTAAATTTAAATCATCCAACATATTTGACTTAAATCCTTAACAACTCCCATTCGCTCTTACCCACAAACGAAATAATATAAAATAAATAAAATAAAATAAAACAAAAGCTTATGAGAATGGACATGACCATTAGGGCCACTTTCATGGCATTAAAATCCTTATTTATTTATTTATTTATTTATAGTGGGCTTGAGCTTATTGGTAGACAAATATTCTAACCTAGTTTTCTTCATGAATAAATGTATATAATAAGACATAAAATATAATATAAACGAATTAATTGGCTATGATTGGAGAACATTTAGTCAACGAAATGAGTGACCAATTGATTTATTGATGGTCTTAGCCACTTGGGTCCCCTACCTTATCTCTTCTCATAAATTTAATCAATTTTGGTACCACTTAGTCATTTGTAATCCTTAAGCAATGATTTTTATATTAGGTCAATTTTAACTTGAGTGTTTGGCTTCAAAAAATCCTTGGTCATTGTAATTTCAACTTTTATACTATGACTATTTAAAACATTTTGCTTTTTATACGTAGATCCTATCGGCTTTCTATTTTTGTATCTAGATATTGTCGGCTTTGTATTCATTGAATAGCTCTAAAATTAGTCTACATGATTAGTTGAGTTTACAATATAAAATATCAATAACTTTTTCCCTAATAGCTTTGTCGTGTATTATGAACTAGAATATACTCCAATTTGATAATTTAAAAATGGGTTCTAATAAATTTTTTTGTCATATTTTGTCAAGAATTTTCTTTTATTTTTATTTTTTTATCTTATAAGAATTAATTGTTTTGCTTCAATAAAAGAAATATTTTTTTTTTGAAAATTAGATTCAATAACATGTTCACTATAGTCAATTACTTAAGCATATTAAAAAGATGAAAATATTGTATTTGTAAAAATATATTAAGATATTTTATAAAAAAATATGAAAATTTTAAATAAATATGAGATTAAGATAATTGTAAAATTTTATAATGAAAATAACTTCAAATGTTTTATCATGCAATTAATTAATAAATAAATAATACAGTTATATAAAAAAAAAAAAGGAATAAACTAATAGTATTTAGGACAACTTGTACGGTTCAATTGCAAAATTTTCATTATTGTAAAATGTGTTTAAGGTATGTATAAAATGCATATTTGGGTATGAAAGATAGAAATTTATACATAGTCGATCTAAGGAACATTTGAAAATTTTGTTAGCTAAAAATACCAATAATACCCTTAATATGCTTAAAATTTTGTACAATTAATATAAATGTCTTATATATATTTAGTAAAGTATCTTGTATATGTGTAAAATTATGAAAAAAAAAAAAAAGAAGATTTGATCTTTATGTCTGTCTATAAAACAATGTTCCAGTATTTGATATAAAAAACAAACAAGAAAATATAAAAAAAAAAACACGTAAATATATTTATAATAAACTCTGTATATCTAGTACATATGTAAAAATGTAAAAAAAACAAAAAAAATATTTATGCACATATGTGAATAATATTTTCAATTATTTATTATAAAAAACAAATTATGAAAATTAAGAAAAACATGCAAATATAATTAGGATTAATTGATTAGAAGGGATGAAAACATGTCAAAATTGTGAAACTAACCTTTTGGTGAATGTAATGAGTAATTTATTTTGATATAAATGCTCTTTAATATTTTTATTATTTAGATGTATGTTTTAAAAGAAAATGTTATTTTTATAAGAAAAAGTGAGGGTATTTTTGTTCAAAATGAGTATTTTTTTTATATATATAAAAGAAGTGGAAGATTAGAATTGCAATTTCATCTTTCCTATTTCCATGGACTTACCATCAATTATGCATCTTTTATGGAGGTTGGTCTAATTGCTAGAATATGAAGACCCTTAAAACACAATTCTTCCCAAAAAAAAAGAAAAAAAAGGAAGGGTTGTGGGGGGAGATGGGAAAATTAATTTGATTGAGAAGGGAGATGAATATAATGAGGTGAAAGGAAATGAAAGAAAGAAGGATACAAGGAAGAAGAGGATGAAGTTTTAGAGTTGGAATAAGTGAACGAGATTAGGAAAAACTGAGAAAAAAAAAAGTTGAATATGATATGGAAAGGATACAATGAAGAAAATGATGGAGTTTTAGAGTCGAAATAAGAGAAGAGGATTAGGAAAAAGGAAAAAGAAATGAAATAAGAAGTTGAATATGACGTGGGAATGACACAAGAAAGAAAATGATGGAGTTTTAGAGTCGAAATAAGAAAAGAAGATTAGGAAAAAAGAAAAAGAAATGAAAAAAGAAGTTGAATATGATGTGGGAAGGATACAAGGAAAAAAATGATAGAGTTTTAGAGTTCAAATAAGAGAAGAAGATTAGGAAAAGAGAAAAAGACATTAAAGAAGTTGAATATGTCGTGGAAGGACATAAGGAAGAAAATGATGGAGTTTTAGAGTCAGAATAAGAGAAGAAGATTGGGAAAAAAAGAAAAAGAAATGAAAGAAGTTGAATATGATGTGGGAAGGATACAAGGAAGAAAATGATGGAGTTTTAGAGTTTGTTTGGTTGTTATTATTGAAAACTGTTCTGGAAAACAATTTTTGAGAACAGTTTTTGGTGTTTTCAGAAAAAAAAAAAAAAAAAAAAAATTGTGTTTGGAAACTAAATTCTAAAAGAAAAAAAAAACATGTTTGATTGAATTAATAAAAAAAAATAGAATAAGTAAAACAAAAAACATGTTTGAATTTTTTTTAAAAATTAATAAAGTGTTTTCTTCCATTATCTTGATATTATAAATATATAAATATTTTTATATGCACAATTTACTTAAATTAAAAAAATAAGGGAAATTTGTGTTTGGGCTGGTAATATCACAATATTATTAGATTGAAAACCCAACTTTTCATTTTTTTAATATAACTATTCTAATCCCAAAAATAATATAGCCTTTGTGCACTTTGGCTGAGTTATTTTTTAATACCCAATATGCCCTCCTCTTTCTGTCGGGTACCCTCCACTTGGAAAAGAAAAAACAAAAACCAAAAATAAAAAAAAAAACAACTTAATAGCAGCCAGACCTTCTTCCATCTGAGCTTGCTCCAGCACCACCTCCACCATAACTCCTCCCAAACTTCTTCACCTCCATCCGCGGACTCCCCATTGTTGGGTGAACTGCTCCTCTCCCACCACGTGCCGCCAGATCCTCCGCCCACCTCACCATCCTCTCAATGTGCCGCGTCATGCTCCGATGCTGCAGCCTCGTCAGCGTCACTATCAACGACGTCGTTTCATCGCAATCACCGCCGCGACTCATCACCAGCGGCGGCCGAGGGAACCTCGACTCTGGGGAGACGCTGATGCAATACATAGAGTCGAGGTTCCCTCGGCCGCCGTGTTGGGCTTTGTGGAGCCTAGTTTTGTTTGATCCAATTTGACGACCCGACCCGAATAATATTGCATGGCTTTTTAATGGGAGATTTATTGAGGCCTGTTGGGCCATTTAGCCCATTGTGGAACCACCCTTTATGATTAAGGTTTTTTAGTGTGGTGGGGTTGTCGTGTTATATATATAGAGAGAATATTGTAGCCGCCAGGTTGTACTCTGAATTCTTCCCTGATAATAGTGATATCTCTGCAACTCCGTGGACGTAGGCAAATTGTTGAACCACGTAAATACTGTCTTGTGCGTGTGATTATCTTTTCTTTGGCGTGGGTTGGGAATTCGGTTTAATTCCCTACAACTGGTATCAGAGCCTAGGGTTAGGTTTGAGTGGGAGCAATGGCAGAGGAAGCAGGAAAGGCGTCTGGAATAGAAAAGTTTGATGGCACAGACTTTGCGTATTGGAGGATGCAGATTGAAGATTATCTCTATGGGAGGAAATTGCATCTGCCTTTTTTGGGGACAAAACCTGAGAGTATGAAGGCTGAGGAATGGGCGTTTCTTGACAGACAGGTTCTAGGAGTTATTAGGTTAACTCTGTCTAGGTCTGTTGCACATAATGTTGTAAAGGAGAAGACCACAGCAGATTTGATGAAGGCTTTGTCCGATATGTATGAAAAGCCGTCCGCAAACAATAAGGTGCATCTGATGAAGAAGTTGTTCAATTTGAAGATGACAGAGAATGCATCAGTAGCACAACATCTGAATGAATTTAATACAATCACAAATCAATTGTCGTCTGTAGAAATTGATTTTGATGATGAGATTCGTACTCTGATCATTTTGGCTTCTTTGCCAAACAGTTGGGAGGCAATGAGGATGGCAGTAAGCAATTCTACGGGAAAAGAAAAGCTCAAGTACAATGATATACGAGATTTAATTCTGGCTGAGGAGATTCGCCGAAGAGATGCAGGTGAAACCTCAGGATCTGGTTCTGCCCTAAACCTTGAGACAAGAGGCAAAGGTAATGACAGATATTCAAATCAGGGTAGATCAAATTCCAGAAATTCTAATCGGAACAGAAGCAAATCTAGATCAGGCCAACAAGTACAATGCTGGAATTGTGGGAAAACAGGTCACTTTAAAAGGCAATGCAAAAGCCCTAAGAAGAAGAATGAAGATGATTCTGCTAATGTTGTAACAGAAGAGGTACATGATGCATTACTTCTTGCAGTAGACAGTCCACTTGATGATTGGGTTTTGGATTCAGGAGCTTCGTTTCATACCACTCCACACCGAGAAATCATACAGAATTATGTTGCAGGTGATTTTGGTAAGGTGTATTTGGCTGATGGTTCAGCCTTGAATGTTGTGGGTCTGGGAGACGTCCGGATATCGTTGCCCAATGGGTCTGTTTGGTTACTGGAGAAGGTTCGACATATTCCTGACCTGAGGAGGAATCTAATTTCTGTTGGACAACTTGATGATGAAGGACATGCAATACTATTTGTTGGTGGTACTTGGAAGGTTACAAAGGGAGCTAAGGGTATTGACTCGTGGAAAGAAGACTGGTACTTTGTATATGACCTCATGTCCAAGAGACACAATTGCAGTTGCTGATGCAAGTACTGATACAAGCCTATGGCATCGTAGACTTGGTCACATGAGTGAGAAAGGGATGAATATGCTGTTGTCAAAAGGAAAACTACCAGAATTGAAATCCATTGATTTTGACATGTGTGAAAGTTGCATCTTAGGAAAACAAAAAAAGGCAAGCTTCTTGAAAACTGGCAGGACACCGAAGGCTGAAAAATTGGAACTAGTACACACTGATTTGTGGGGGCCTTCTCCGGTTGCATCCCTAGGAGGTTCAAGGTACTACATCACTTTTATTGATGACTCAAGTAGAAAGGTATGGGTTTATTTTCTGAAAAATAAATCTGATGTATTTGAAACTTTTAAGAAGTGGAAGGTCATGGTTGAGACAGAAACAGGTTTGAAAGTAAAATGTTTGAGGTCAGATAATGGAGGAGAGTACATAGATGGAGGGTTCAATGAGTATTGTGCTGCACAGGGAATTAGGATGGAGAAGACCATTCCTGGGACACCACAGCAGAATGGTGTGGCTGAGCGCATGAACAGAACTCTCAATGAGCGTGCTAGAAGTATGAGGTTGCATGTTGGACTACCAAAAACTTTTTGGGTTGATGCTGTTAGCACTGCAGCTTACCTGATAAACCGAGGACCATCAGTTCCCATGGAGTTCAAACTTCCTGAGGAGGTTTGGAGCGGTAAAAAGGTGAAGTTTTCACATTTAAAAGTTTTTGGTTGTGTTTCTTATGTTCATATTGATTCTGATGCTCGTAGCAAACTTGATGCAAAGTCGAAAATATGTTTTTTCATTGGCTATGGTGATGAGAAATTTGACTATAGGTTTTGGGATGAACAAAACAGGAAAATCATCAGAAGTAGAAATGTGATATTTAATGAACAGGTTATGTACAAGGACAGGTCAACTGTAGTGTCAGATGTTACAGAGATAGATCAAAAGAAATCTAAGTTTGTCAACTTAGATGAATTGACTGAAAGTACTGTCCAGAAGGGGGGTGAAGAAGATAAGGAGAATGTAAATTCACAGGTAGATCTGAGTACACCTGTAGTTGAAGTTCGCATATCTTCCAGGAACATTAGACCTCCGCAGCGTTATTCACCTGTTTTAAATTATCTCCTGTTGACTGATGGCGGTGAGCCAGAGTGTTATGATGAAGCCTTGCAAGATGAGAATTCAAGCAAGTGGGAGTTAGCCATGAAGGATGAGATGGATTCCTTGTTAGGGAATCAGACATGGGAATTGACTGAATTGCCAGTAGGAAAGAAGGCTTTGCACAACAAGTGGGTATACAGAATAAAGAATGAGCATGATGGTAGTAAACGTTACAAGGCCAGATTAGTTGTTAAAGGGTTCCAGCAGAAGGAGGGCATTGACTACACAGAGATATTTTCTCCAGTTGTGAAAATGTCAACAATCAGACTTGTACTAGGAATGGTGGCTGCAGAAAACTTACATCTTGAGCAGTTAGATGTGAAGACAGCATTCCTTCATGGTGACTTGGAGGAAGACCTTTACATGATTCAGCCAAAAGGGTTCATTGTTCAGGGACAAGAGAATCTAGTCTGCAAACTGAGAAAAAGCTTGTATGGCCTTAAACAAGCTCCTAGACAGTGGTACAAGAAGTTTGACAGTTTTATGCATAGAATTGGGTTCAAGAGATGTGAAGCTGATCACTGTTGCTATGTTAAGTCTTTTGACAATTCTTACATCATATTACTGTTGTATGTGGATGATATGCTTATTGCAGGGTCTGACATTGAGAAGATTAATAATCTGAAGAAGCAATTGTCCAAACAATTTGCAATGAAGGATTTGGGAGCTGCAAAGCAAATCCTTGGTATGAGAATCATTAGAGATAAGGCTAATGGTACATTGAAGCTTTCACAATCAGAGTATGTGAAGAAAGTTCTCAGTAGGTTCAACATGAATGAAGCAAAACCAGTGAGCACACCCCTGGGGAGCCATTTCAAACTAAGCAAAGAACAGTCACCGAAGACAAAAGAAGAAAGAGACCATATGAGCAAGGTGCCCTATGCCTCAGCTATTGGCAGCTTGATGTATGCTCTGGTGTGTACAAGGCCAGACATTGCACATGCAGTAGGAGTTGTGAGCAGATTCATGAGTAGGCCTGGAAAGCAGCATTGGGAGGCAGTCAAGTGGATTCTAAGATATCTGAAGGGTTCATTAGATACATGTCTTTGCTTCACAGGTGCAAGTTTGAAATTGCAGGGTTATGTAGATGCTGATTTTGCTGGTGGTATTGATAGTAGAAAGAGTACTACTGGGTTTGTTTTTACTCTAGGTGGTACAGCTATTTCATGGGTTTCAAATCTACATAAGATTGTTACTTTGTCTACTACAGAAGCTGAGTATGTTGCAACAACTGAAGCTGGAAAGGAGATGATTTGGCTACATGGTTTCTTAGATGAATTGGGTAAGAAGCAGGAGATGGGCATTCTACACAGTGACAGTCAGAGTGCAATTTTTCTTGCCAAAAATTCGGCTTTTCATTCAAAGTCGAAACATATACAAACAAAATACCACTTTATCCGTTATCTTGTTGAGGATAAACTGGTAATACTTGAGAAGATTTGTGGATCTAAGAACCCTGCAGACATGTTGACTAAGGGTGTCACTATTGAGAAGTTGAAGTTGTGCGCAGCTTCAATTGGTCTTCTAGCTTGAGGACAGGAGGATGAGTTGTAGGGATGAGGGATTGTTTCTTGGAGGATAGCGGTTTGATGTTGGTGATTGGACTAGTCTCCAAGTGGGAGATTTGTTGGGCTTTGTGGAGCCTAGTTTTGTTTGATCCAATTTGACGACCCGACCCGAATAATATTGCATGGCTTTTTAATGGGAGATTTATTGAGGTCTGTTGGGCCGTTTAGCCCATTGTGGAACCACCCTTTATGTTTAAGGTTTTTTAGTGTGGTGGGGTTGTCGTGTTATATATATAGAGAGAATATTGTAGCCGCCAGGTTGTATTCTGAATTCTTTCCTGATAATAGTGATATCCTTGCAACTCCGTGGACGTAGGCAAATTGCCGAACCACGTAAATACTGTCTTGTGCGTGTGATTATCTTTTCTTTGGCGTGTGTTTTCTTTAATTTTGTTTCTCACGGGTTGGGAATTCGGTTTAATTCCCTACACGCCGTTGGTGATGAGCCGCGGCGGTGACTGCGATGAAACGACGTCGTTGATAGTGACGCCGACGAGGCTACAGCACCGGAGCATGACGCGACACATTAAGAGGATGATGAGGTGGGCGGAGGATCTGGCGGCACGTGGTGGGAGAGGAGCAGTTCACCTGACAGTGGGGAGTCCGCAGATGGAGGTGAAGAAGTTTGGGAGGAATTATGGTGGAGGTGATGCTGGAGCACGCTCAGATGGAAGAAGGTCCGGCTGCTATTAAGTTGTTGTTTTTATTTTTGGTTTTTGTTTTTTTTTTCCACGTGGAGGTTGACCTGGCAGAAAGAGGAAGGCATATTGGGTATTAAAAAATAACTCAGTCAAAGTGCATGAAGGCTATATTATTTTTGGGATTAGAATAGTTATATTAAAAAAAGAAAAGTTGGGTTTTCAATCTAATAATATTGTGATATTACCAGCCCAAACGCAAGTTTTCCCAAAAAAATATATTCAATTTTGAAAATTTTACACTAATTATAATTTTTTTAAAGAAATGATGACTTTGAAACCACATGTAAGTATATTAATTTCAATAATTTAAGGAAGAAGAAAGGGCTTATGGGTGGGGGTGTGATGGTTGGGTGGAACTCACCTTTGTAAAAACACAAAAAGCAGTTAGGAAAACACAAAAAAAAAAAGAAGAGAAAACACAAAAAATAACTTATTCTTTAAACAATAAAAAAAACAATGAAAACATATTTTTATTATTTTCAAAAAAGTAGTTTTTGAAAACACGGAAAACACAAAAAACAAAAACACACTCATTTCCTCAAACATGTTTTTAGTATTTTTTTTGTTTTTAATAATAGAAAATAGTTCTTGAAAACAACAACCAAACAGGTCCTTAGAGTTCGAATACGAGAAGAAGATTAGGAAAAGAGAAAAAGAAATGAAAGAAAAAGTTGAATATGATGTGGTAAGGATACAAGGAAGAAAATGATGAGGTTTTATGGTAGGAATAAGAGAAGAAGATTAGGAAAAATGAAAAATGTTGAATATGATGTGGGAAGGATACAGTAAAAAAAAAAAAAAGGATGGAGTTTTAGAGTTCAAATAAGAGAAGAAGATTAAAAAAAGAGAAAAAGAACCGAAAGAAGTTGAATATGATGTGAGAAAAAAAAAATCATAAATAATAATAATGGATTGTTTTACATGAATGAGAACATTTTTTATGGTCAGGATACGTCTATTTGTTCTAAGAAACCTAAGTTTTTAATGATTCATCATTTTCTATGAAAATCATTGTTAGTGTCAATATAATATTAAAACATCGAGAAAATGCCCACTCAGTTGTAAATAATATGAGAAGGCATCCACACATTTTTCCCTAACATTCATTCATTGACTTTGAGATTTTAAGTCAAGTCTAAACCCAACCAAACTTTAAATGAACCAAAATTTTTTGATCTAAAATTATATTTCCTTATGTTTTTGCTTCATTTTCTTCTAAGTTTGATTAAGCTTAGAAACCCACACTGCGACTCTAAAACCCTAACTTAGTTTCAAAGACCCATGAATATATGAGTATTTGATTTTGAATAGGGCCTTTTCTTACGTTGAGGCAGAAGAAAATGAAGATTGGATTTAGTGTTATGAAGAAGATTTGTTTGGTTGGGAAAGGAAAATTATTTTTCATAAGAGGGAGGAAGAAAGATCAGGTGGGTTTAGGAAAACCTTAAAAAGGAGAAGATGAAAGGAAGACAAAAAAAAAAGGGCCAAAGGAAGAAGAAGATGGAGAATAATGCATGCCTTTTAACCATGCTTAAGATACCACCAATATATTATGAGCATTTGACTTTGAATATTAGCACTGAGATGGAGGCTGGACTGAGCATTGAGAAAGAAGATCTGTTTGGTTGGGAGAAGATTGGAAAATTAATTTGATTGAGATGGAAGAAAAAAGATAAAGTGGGTTAGAAAAAAAAAACCTTAAAATGGAGAAGATGAAAGAAGAAAAAGAAAGGAAAAAAATATAAAAGACAAAAGGAAGAAGAAGATTAGGGTAAGAGGAAACAAAGGAAAAAAGGAAGATGAATATGATGTGGAAAAAAAAAAAAAGTAAAATAGCATAGACGTGTCATCCAAACAAACTCTTAACTATGGTTAGGACTTAGGAGACAAACTCATGGGAAAAGTACCCTCTGAATATTCTACTATGGTAAGTATCCAACATCATGTTTTGTTTTACTCCAATGGTTTTCTTGCATGTACACGCTACATTCACCTTTAAAATATTTTGAAAATATTTTTGTCAAAGATTAAAGTTAATTTTAATATTTTTTAAAAAAAAATTAATTAGTTAAAATTTTATTTTACTTTATTTTTTATTCAAAAAATTGAACAAAAAATGGAAGACCCCATATTTTGAGAATTATAAGGTTAGTTTGGGATGTCTTTTAAAACAATTCCCAAAAATTAGTTTTTAAAATAGTTTCTAAAACAAAAGTTTGTTTAAGAATTCAAAATTATATCAACCAATTTTCTACATTTTCAAATGTTTTTTTAAAATAACTTTTATTTATAGTATTTTATTTTCCTTGTTCCTTGTTCTTCATATTCATTCAATTATTTTTTAAAATTATTCATAAATAAAAAGAAAAAGAAAAATAATTAAAATATGTTATCAAAATTCAATTTATTTTCAAATCAAGTTCTTAAAAAAAATACATATATATCAAACATGTTTTTAAATCTAAAAATCAGTCTTTACCCAAACATAGTCATAAATCAAAATTATATTTTAACATTTTAAAAAAAAAAAGTTTTCAAATGGGTTGGATTTTCCCTAACAGGAAAAATTGAGAAAAGTGAAATGGTGGAGGACATAATAATTGAAGGCATGCATGCAGCAGAATAAAGAAATGCAAGCCCCACTCTATGCATCAGAGTTTGGGACAAAGCCCACTATATTAACGGTCATAAATCATTATCTCCAACGTCTAGCACTTCCTTTCCATATGCTTGTCTATCTAAACCTCTCGAGTCCTAAACAAAAAGAAACCCAAAAAAGGAAAAAGGAAAAAGAAAACAGTGTAGAGATGGGAAGAGACAAAGAAAAGTGAAGCGTATTCAACCAATTGCAGCAACAATTCATAGAAAAGAAGGAAGAAATGCAGAAAGTAGAAGAACAATTTATTGTTGCAGTAAACTCATGGCTCTAATACAGTAGTAATTTTCTCAATAGTAACACCCACCACTAGCATAAATAACAACATTTAATCAAGGTTCTCAGATATTTATAAACTTATCTAAACTCTAATGAGAAGAGAACTAAAGCCACTGCTAGAGTTCCAAATGCACTTTATAACAAAGAATCTTACATGAAATCTAGCACATAACAAAGATTTTTTCCTGCTGCCTACCTAGCAACTGAATCAATGAGCCAAGATGAAAGAAAAATGAATAGCTATACCAGAAAGTTTTCTCTATTAATCTCATCCAATGGGTCTCTGTTTTCAGTTCATCCTCGCTTTGCCCTATGATCTTCAAGAAACCCATGATTTGGTAGAGCCTTTAGGGAAATGGGATTGCAAAGTTTCAAGAAAGTTTCTTCTCTAAACCGAAGATTATAGAAAAATACTGCACATGCCAATTCACTCAGCATATCGGTATATACAGCTAATGGGCTAACCATCTACCATGGAGCAAGGGAATTGGCTCATGGTTTCCTTTCAGGTTAACCATGAGGCGAAGAATGATATTGATCAGGTAAACCCATTACTGAATTTCCCACTAGGCTGCCTTCCTTTGAAACTGACATATTTTGCTGGCTTGGGCTGAAAGAGAGAGGCAAGCATATTCTCCAATGTCTGTACAGTGTACTTTGCATACTTACTAGCACTTGGGTCTTGCTCAACCAAGGGCCCATAGTTTTGCATGTAGCTCCGGTAGACTGGAACAACTGCCTGCACTATAAGCTGACAAGTTTTGTCCCTCAAATCTCTTTCAGACACGACCCAATTGGACTGTTTCTTATACATGTCATCAAAAGCTTCGTTGAAAGATTTCAACCTTTTCTTGACAAGGTCACGAGCAGTAGCACGCCCACCTGAGAACAGCATCAGACCTTCCCTACTTAGGAGGGATGGAAGCTTCCCCCAGCTATCTTTCAGGAATATTGCAGCATAGTAGTCCTTGGACTGATCATGTTCTTTTAACCAAGAATCCCCCAGAAGATCTCCAAGCTTTGTTCCCTTCAAGTGTTTATGCAAATGCCAGTGATTGTTCACCAGAAAAAGATTGGCAAGGGTAGCATCCTCATAGCCCTTTGACCATGTTTCTAAGTTTTTCTCAATAGCTTTAATGATGTTTAAAATGGCATCAACAAGTAGTCTTTCTTGGAATTTCTCATGCTTCCAGTTTCGGTGAATAACAAGAACTTGTGTCAAGATCGGCTTATAATTGTCCCCAAGTAGCCTATTACAGTAATCAGTAAGAAAACTCACCAGTCTTGGAACACTCCCATCTGAAGGAGGCGCTGTTTGCCTCTGTAATTCCACTTGAAACAAAAGTTCCCAGAAAATCTCAGACGCCCCCTCAATGACCCTTTTGATGAGATCCCTAGTCAGGTTTTGGATCTCAATACACGCCCCTCCACCAAAAAGGCGGTTGAAATCCAATCTCAACTTGTTCAAGGATGCAAAGATATCCAATAGCTTCAAAAGCTTGATAGGGTCCTTCTTACTCTCTGTAACCGTCTTCCCAAACTGAAGAAATGCAAGAATTCCCGCTTGTGCAGCTATCTTCGCGAAGCAGCCCATCCAAACATCCAATCCAATCCGCTCAAAGACATCATTACAGAGCTTGTACTCTGCCTCAAACAAATGTTTCACTGCAAACTCCAAATGCTTGCCCCACTGAGCTATGTACCCCTCTATGCTCTGCACATCATTGAATTCGGAGATCGAAATCTCCAAGTAATCCAAATCAAGAGCCTGCAAACTAGCTCTAACATTGGAACTCCTAACCTCAACATATATAGAAATGCACTTCTCAAGTCTCTTATTTGCAGTTAATCTCCCAATGATTGCTTGCAATTTCTGTATAACCATTACTGGTAAAGGGGATGGGGCAATGCAGGGTTGTTCTCCCAGAGACGATGAAGAAGACATGGGTAATGGGACACTGTTTTCTGTCAAGAGAAGCCGGAATTCACATTCCAATTTATCCAATGCAGCTTCCAATAACCCGCCATCGAGGCAAACTCGCTCTTCATCATTCTGCAATTCCCTGAGATTCTTCAGGGACTTCTTCAAATTCGAAAGATACCGTTCATCGGCAACCAAATTATCCTCCAAGTACTCCACTATATCCTCCAACCACTGAATCGCTAACCCACAATTATCACCTAGAAACTTCAATGCCTCCTCAAGCCTTTTCAACACTGAGAGATAACCCGGAAGATCGTTGCGGGGATCAGACAATAGCGATTTTTCGAGCCCGTGAACAGCATCAAACACATTCAGAACCGCCGCAGCAGGGCTGACAGCTCGATTGATGTGACCGCCAACTGCGACAAGGGCTTCCTTCTGGGCTCGAATAGGTCGAACCGCAGCCTCGAGCGAAGGCAATCTTTGATTAATCTCTTCCAATCTAGGCCCGCTTTTCTCTAGAGCTAACCCTAGCACCCTTGATTTCTCCAAGCTTGACTTCAAGGACCTTCTCGCAGACGCAAGTTTCTCGATCATGCTATCACTCACCACCGCCATCTCCCAAAACCCTAACCCCAAAATCCAGAGTTCGTAAGCTTGAAATCGGACCGACCCAACTCCAAAACCAATATCAGGATCAAGTTTGAATTTTTTCACCGTCAATATCACCCGTCGCCCTCGGATACATAGAAAAATCCGCCAAACTCAATCGGGACTCATGCAGAAATCACACTTCATTGTCTTCACCCAACCCCACCAAATCAACCCAAACAACAAGAAATCAAAAACCCCACTTCAACCCACCACAACAACCAAAAATTAGAGAGAAAATGAGAGAAACTCACTCGGAATTGGAGAGGACAAAAAAAACTGGGGTCTTGCTGAAACTGGGAAGTCGAAATGGGTGTGATAGAGAATAATGAATCGAATTGAGAATCGACAATTTGGGAAAATGGAAAAGGAGAAAAAAGAAAATTCCGAAGAAAAAAAAAAAAAACCCTAAATCTGAGAGTGTGAAAAGGGAGAGCTTTTAGGACATCACAGTCTGTGCTTCGTTGTAAGACTAGTCCCCAAAGTGCATTCCACTAGTCCAATTTCCTCTCTCTACTTTGTGGCCCCCTTCACCTCCTGTCCGATATTTCACCCTACGGTTTGTACTCGCAAACTTTTGCCACGTCAGCTTGTATTTTAAGGTCTGATTCTATTATTGGAAATGATTAGTGGTGTTGGTGTAAATTAATAGGTTTTTTATTGGTTAAACTATTAATTAAATTGCAATATAATGTTAATATGTTCTACTAGCATCAAAGGCTACTTTTTCCATCACTATTGAGAACAATCACCCATCCATAGGATGCATCTTGATGGGTTGAAGCGTGACTCAATCCAAATGCAATTTGAATTTTGAACAGATTTGAATAATTATTTTTAATACTCGAATTGGATTTAGGTTAGGTTTCCTCAAACAATTCGATTTAATGTTTTTATAATATTTATAATGTATGTTATCATCTATAATAATATCCATTTTTAAAAAAAAATTAAAAACTATCAATTTAAAAATATATATAAATTTATTTTTTTATTTTTTATTGCTATTTGAAATTTTGTTCTATTTATTATTTAAATTTTGATACAAATATATAAAAAGATTATAAATGGATTTTGAATCATATAACTTGATTAATTCTAATGTGACCTCAACCCAAACCTAAAGAAATAAAGTTGGGTTGAGCTTTGATTAAGTATATTGAGTTAAAGGTTAAGTTAAATTGGGCATGAGTTATTTGATTATTAATTAAGGTTGTACTCGGGTTAATCATCAAACTAATCAATCCATCCAAATTATACCCCTACCAATCAAATGATATGATATACATATTTTGGGTCTTATGACTTTGTACCAAAATCTCATTTGTTTACGGATTTTGTGGCTTTATATTTTAATTTCATCTCTTTGTATCCTGATCTCATATATTGCACCTCGGTCCATTTGTTTGTACATTCAACTCATTTCTATATATTTTTATTCAATAGCTCAAATTTTATCATACAATTTTAATGATTTTGATTCAAAGTGCGAAGAGTTTTATTTGATACCTTAATTTTTTCCATTTTCATAATACATATAAAATGCATTTTAATTCAAAATTTTAATATTTTCATCTCCGATTTAATTTCTCCAATAGAGATTTTATCACGTCATCATGTGTAATGGACGACAACATACTTTTTTGATAGAAAGAGATTGATTTATAAACTAAAAATATGTATGTATAAATCAACTCAAAACTCATGATAAATTGACATAACAATTTTTGTCTTTTAGTTTTTTAGAATTTTTTTAGTTGAATTTTAACTCTATATTTGATTCTTGAAAAGTATCGTCAAAAAAAAAAAAAAAAAAAAAAAAAGGAGAAAAAGATAGAAAAATGAAGAAGAGAAAATCCAGCTTTGACCATATTTGGCTGATGAGCTGGACGGAGGTCTAGAGCTTAGGTTTAGATGTAGGGGTATAAGACCAAAAATAAGCTATGAGGGTTTGACGCTTATTAGCTGGATTACATTCTCATACTTTTCTGGAAAGTTCCTTGGTTTGCTTAGCTGGCACCTCCTTTATCCGCCACGTGGAGTCACTTCCTTTTGTGAAATTGAGTGTTTCTGTCACTTACATTTGTCAACATTGTAATTACCTATTTTCTTAAATAGATTATGTTGACTTTTCATTTTTGTGGAGGATTGGGTAGATGATGATTACACCCCAAGCTAAAAATAAAATAAAATAAAATAAAATTATATTCAGCCCAGCCCAGTTGCTTCTGGCCCAAGTTAAAAAAAATAAAACAATTAAAAAAAAGAAAAAAGAGTCAACCCAGTCCGCTGTATTGGTTGACTTTGGCTTGACTATAAATTAAGAGTTTGCAAAAAAACCGATTGAACCACAAATTTGCTTGAGCTAAACCGAATCGAACCGAACCACCTTGGATCGATTAAATTTTAGAGATTTATTTATTATTATTTTTTAATTTTGGTTTTCTAATTAGACTAATTATTTAAAAAATTGGTAATAAACTAGTCAAAACTAAAAGTTATTTATGTATACCTAAAATTGCTAATATCTATCGATAATGTTATTGATTCGATGCATATTTTTTAAGTTCGATGAGATTCAACACCATATTTTTTATAATTGGGCAATTTAATAGGATTGATATAAACTATAATAATAGTTATTCATGTGATTACAATAATGTGATTTAAGCAAACACGAAAATGACGTTTGTTTTTTTAACTTTCTATTGAAAACAATTTGTTTTCGGATTTCAAATGGTTGGTTTGTTTATTTGTTTTACTTATTATTTATATTTTAAATTTTTTATTAAATAAAAAATTAAAATATTTGACTTTTTCTAAATCTTAAAAGTAATAAATTGGTTTTTGTTTATTTTTAAATGTTTAATAGAAATAAAATATTAAAAAACAAACAATTTAATACTTAACGCTATTAATCACTATTTAGTTTTAATTTTTAATTAAAATTAAGTAAAAAAATAAATATCATATAAAATAACTTGCAAACCCTGAGATAACTTGCTATAATAATAATATTATCTAAGTATTTTGAACCATAACATCCAATTATGAATCTTTTGATTTTGGGCCCAAATTAATGAAAACGGTTTTTGTTATTAATTTGAATCTAATAACTATATTTAGATTGCTTTTTGAATATTTAGATTGGTTTTTATTATTAACCAAATTGAATGGATCACCCTTCTTTTAAATTTAATTATTTTAGTTCTTACTAAATAGAAGCTCATCCAATAGAAACTCATTCAATCAATTTGATTTCATTTTAAGACTCACAATCAAAAAACTCAAAATTGAACTACTCAAACCATTCACATCATTTGATGACCCAACAAATTCAATTAAGTTACACATTAAGGAATATTTGGTAAAACTTAATACTTATTAATTAACTACTTAAGTTGACTCTAAGTTAAATTAATAATTTTTAATATATGCAACTAAATTCATATGATTTGTTTAGAAGACCTTTGTAAAATATGTATTTAATGTTATTTATTTCTTCTTGAAATTGTTGTCGACTTGTATTCCGTCTTTTAATTTTTCATAATATGAAAAGAAGTTTTGGTGACATTCTCATTCTATAAGAAAATATTAAAATATTATTCAATATTATTATTGCTTTAAATACTTTTTTTACAAGAGATGAGCTCGATAGTAGGATTATTTAAGAGGTTTAACTAATAAGGAATACTGTGATAAAATTTAATTAATTATTTGATAAATCAATAATTAGTCATTTAATTAGAGATTTTACTTGGCCTCAAATTATTTGTTTATTGAGGCTTAACTCTATTTTGGCATGAAAGGAAATGAATTAAGCATATGTGCCTCCATATTAATATTGCATGAACTTTAAAAAAAAAAGTCCTATTTTTTTAAGGGAGAACTATGTAAAAGCACACTAACATAAATAAAAAAAAAAAAAAAAAAAAAAAAAAAAAAAGAAACAAGATTTTTTTAGAACTTTTAAAAAATAATTCAATAAGTATGCACTTCAATAAAACACGAATAAAATTCTAAGATTGACCTTTAATTTTTCTTCTCTCCATAACCGAACCGTCAACTACTATATTTTTCTCATTTTTTGAGAAAATTTTTTTTTTTGACAAGGCGAGTAAAAAATAATTGTAATGAATTTTTTTTTTTCACTCGTACTTCTCAATATTTTTATGCTTGACATGTGGCAAACCAACATGCCACATTATTATTATTTTTCCTTCTTTCTTCATTTTAGCTTTTGATTTTGATTTTTTATTTTTTTCACTCTTTCACCTTTTGATTTTAATTATTTATATACATTTTAAACATAAAATAATAATAATAATAATAAAATAATTAATAAGAAAAAATTAATGCATAAAGAACAAATTTAACTTTTTTACTTATGAGTATTTAACTTGATCATAGTTTTAATTTTTTTTTCTTAATTAAAACATTTAATATTTTTAATTAAAAAGATAAAAACTTGATTGTAGTTTTAATATTTTGCTTTGTTAAATTTAAATTTTTTTATTTACATGAAATAAAAATAAAATATTGTTAGAAAAATTAGGTTAATCTCACATATGGTAATCACCCTAGATGAGGGAGAGTGAATAGGGTGATGGTCTCTTTTTGTAAATTTAAATTATGTGAATGTAAGAGATAATTATATGCAAATATATAATAAAATAATATAAAAACAATTGCATATAAATTAAGAGAATAAGGAAGAGAGATGTAAACACAAAATTTTTATAGTGGTTCGGCACAACCCGATTTACATCCACTCTCTTCTAACTTCAATTCCAAGTTTGACGTTCTATTATTTCAAGACTTTCAAACTAAGCCTTCAAGTAATACAATTAGATTATGGTTCTGTAGACCCTCAATTTTGTCCCTTGACACTGACATTTATCCTTTGGGTGTCACTTGCACCCATCGTTCTCATATGACACCACTAGGGCCCCTTTTGGGCTTAGTCGGTGTCCAAGCCTCGTGTGGACTTGTCTGTGGTCTATTGTGGCGTGTATGTGGTTCATTTTGAAGGGTCATCGTGGTCATTTTCCTAGTCGTTCACATCACCCTATAGGAAGGAAGTGGGTTCATTCCGATGTTTTAGCTTAGTTGGAGTTTATAGGGGCATGTTGAGATTCGGAGCACTCGGGCTTGTTTTGATCATATCTCCTTTTTCCGAACTCGGAATTGCGCACCGTTTTTTTCATGGAATCCTCACTCTTCCAAGAACATTCTGTCTAATTTTCAAAATTTTTTGCAACTTGTTCAACCAGTTGGCATCCGGTTCAGCCGGTTCATCGAGTTAGCCGGTGTAAAACACTGATTTTGGTAATTTTGGGACCCAAATCCTACATGGCTCAGGCCCACAAGCTCCAGATCGGTTTTGGGCCCATTTTGGGCCTTGGTTTGGGTTCCTTGCAGCCTACCACGAATCCATATGGATTCTTGGTGGTGAAGCAAGCTGAAAACTGAAGGGAGTGAGCTGGCCTCGTAAGTGCAAGAGAAATAATGGGGGGTGTGTTTTCCATGCTGATGGAGGGGATTTTGGTGTTGAAGGGGAAGGAACCCAGGAGGCTCAAATGCTGAGAGGGGTATGAGTATAAAAGGTGAGAAGAAAAAAAGAAAAGAAAAAAGGAAGGCACTTTGGAGAGGGAATATTTTGCTGGTGAGAAAAACAGAAGGTCAGGGCACCTTCTGAGTTAAGAGCGTGGGGGAAAGCTTCAGCGCTGTGGTTATTTTGAAGAGGAGAGGTACAACATCTCATTTTTTGGAGGTCATCATCGGCATACACATATCATATCTGGTGGAGATTCTGAGGTAAGTAGGCTGAATTTTTTTTACCTGTAGTTTATCTTCATCTTCTTCATATGCGTTTTCTCCTTCCGCATCATCTTTTATTTCCTTTTATATGAAGATTGTATTGCTTGGGTGGTTCTCACTCATCCGGGCTCGGAATTGAGAACCGTTTCTTTTGTTTGTTTCCTTATTCAGTTAGAAACTTCCTGGCAAAATTTGGGATTTTTTATCAACCGTCTGAACCGGTTAGGAACCGGTTCAGCGCCATAGCTGGCTGCCTCTGTCAGCCATGAGGAACCCCTGACCTTTCTTTGTCCGGTTCTCACTCATCCGGACTCGGAATTGAGAACCGTTTCTTTTGTTTGTTTCCTTATTCAGTTAGAAACTTTCTGATCAAATTTGGGATTTTTTATCAACCGTCTGAACCGGTTGGGAACCGGTTCAACCGGTTCAGCACCATAGCTGGCTGCCTTTGTCAGCCATGAGGAACCCCTGACCTTTCTTTGTCCGGTTCTCACTCATCCGGGCTCGGAATTGAGAACCGTTTCTTTTGTTTGCTTCCTTATTCAGTTAGAAACTTTCTAGACAAATTTTGGATTTTTTATCAACCAACTGTCTGAACCGGTTCGAACCGGTTGGGAACCGGTTCAACCGGTTCAGCACCATAGCTGGCTGCCTCTGTCAGCCATGAAGAACCCCTGACCTTTCTTTGTCTGGTTCTCACTCATCCGGGCTCGGAATTGAGAACTGTTTCTTTTGTTTGAATCCTCACTCATTTAGGAGTTTTCTAGAAAAATTTGGGAATTGTTCTCAATAGGTTGTACCAGTTGAGAACTAGTTCAACCTGTTCTGCTGGAGGACTTTAGGTAGCCCTTGATTTTGGCATTTTTCGAGCCCTTATCCATTGGGGCTCAAACCCATTTGCTATAGGGCACTTGTGAGCCATCTTGAAGGTTTAAGTCAGTGTTTGATTTCAGT
The DNA here is from genome assembly GCF_004353265.1 of Vitis riparia. Classification (NCBI taxonomy): domain Eukaryota; kingdom Viridiplantae; phylum Streptophyta; class Magnoliopsida; order Vitales; family Vitaceae; genus Vitis; species Vitis riparia. The sequence continues at coordinate 2,060,314 of NC_048434.1, forward strand.
TAGTATGGGCAATTTTGAAGTTATGGGTGGTGTGGTCTAGATGAATCTAGTTCAATTTGTATGACATTTGGGGAGTCTCTTATCTCATTTCAACCAGCTATCTTCCTTTTTGGCACAAGCTTTGTTGCTTGATTTTAAATACATGTTGCGTGGCTGACTCACCCTCTGTTGTAGCACATGGCTAGGGACCACAGGTATGCATCGTTGGTTTTGATTGTTGAACCATATGCATGCATGGTGCTTAATCCTGAATGTTTGTTATGTGTTTATCTGTGTTTGGCTGACCTTTTATGCAGCGCATGGCTGGGGACCACAGGTACGCACCCATTGTTTTGGTTGGTTGAATTCATATGCATACCAAATACCAATTAAGATTGTGTGATTCATGACATCTATTTAGCCTAGGGTTTCATCTTTGACCCATATGCTCCCACATTCCCAATTCATTAGTAGAAACCGAATTCCAGGCCTAGAGGGGTGCTACCTCGCATGAGGTACCTTCCCAATGGGTAACCTGATCCCCGGACCCAGAATCTAGTTTTCGCAGACCACTTTTTCCATACTAGGGTCATTAGGGGTTTTCGTTCTTACTTAATTTTCCCCATTTTAAAAATAAAAAAAAAAAAATAAGTGGCGACTCCATACAACACCGTTCCTCACCGGGGGCGGGTTTTTCAAAACTGGAAAACTCAAATTTTTCATTTCTTTCTTTTCTTTTAAAAGCGAGTCGCGCCGGTCCGGTGGATCGGGTGAGGGCCCACAGGTTCCAATCCACCATTTTGGATCTTTGGCTCCAAACACCCTTTACAATCCTCAAGAGATACCCCACTCTTGAACAACCACTCAAGTAATACCCCACACTTGAGAATCTCTAAGTGATACCCCACACTTAGATTTTTTCTCTCAAAGATATACAAATAATTTCACAAAATCTTAGTACAAAACCTTAGGCTCAAATGATACAAGAAAACTATGATTGAATAATGTACTAAAGATATGCAAGTTTTAGAACAATGGTGCACTAAAAACACTTTCCCAAGGTTCGGATATATTCAGGAAATGTTTAGGAAAGTTAAACTCTTTAAACAATGAAGATTGAAATCTTTTTATAGAGGAAAAATGTCAAATTAGCCGTTTGGAGTTTAGACTAGTCGAGTTGGGGGTCGACCGATTGACTAGTCATTAGCATTTAATGTTTAGTAGGTAACCGTTGGAACTCGACTGATTAAGGTGGGGGTCGATCAGTTAAGGTTCAACCTTAACCGGTTGAACAATCGTTCTGGAAGAGAGAAAAAGTTTTTTTTGCACCCTTGATTGGTTGAGTTGGGAGTTGAACGATTCCTCATCCGGTTCAATCGGTTGAGCTATTTTTAACTCAACAACCAACTTTTTTAGCTTAAAATTTTTTAAACAAGTTTAGAAAACATTTTTACAAAGTTTTAGTTGAAAACATGAAATCATCAAATTTTAAAGGATTTAAAAAAGAAAAAAACTATTTGATGATTTTGGTGTATAAGTAAAAAATGTAATGCATGAAAAACTTAGTGCACCAATAACCTTACAAAGAGATCTTATGAAGTTTGAATATTGAAAAATACTTCTTTTTAAAATCTTTTTCTTCATCATGATTTCTTTTTAACTTAGTTTGTCTTTATGATTGCCACTTTGGAAATTATCTTACATAATCATACCTAAAATATAATAATTAGTTCTAAACCTTATTTTGTTATCATCAAAACTGAGATTAACCAAACCTTGGTTTCACAAATATATTTTTTATAAAAATTGTATTTAATCATTCATGTTATTTTCTCTTAATTTTATTAAAAATTAAAATTTTTGTATATTGAAATTGTGCATTGATCAACACAACCATCAATACCACTATTTTATAAATAAAAAAAGTAACACTGAAGTGTGTTAAAAGTAACACATTTTCGTGACACTTTTAACACACTTAGTGTTTTTTTTTATATAAAAGAGTTATGTTTATCAATGCGCAACTTCAGCATGCAAAAATTTAAATTTTTAATAAAATTAAGAAAAATTAATATAAATGATTAAATATAATTTTTTATGAAAAAATATATTTTATTTTTATTTTATATAAATAAAAATTTTAAATTTTTAACAAAACAAAATATTAGAACCACACCCAAGTTTTTGTCTTCCTTAATTAAAAACATTAAACATTTTAGCTAAGAAAAAAATTAAAATCGCAGTCAAATTATATTCATAAGCAAAAAGTCAAAACTATAATCCTCAATTGTGATTTTCACATAAAAATTTAAAATTTTAAAAATATATAAACAATAACATAATATGACAATATACTAAGATTTATAAAATAAATAAGTACTTTATTTAGCATAAATATAGAAAATTTTGTCATAAATCTCTAAATTTGTTAATCATGTATTTATTTTTATATTAAATTTATTCTCATTAATTATTTATTATATATTATTACTTTATATTTAAAATGTCCATAAATAATTAAAATCAATGAATATAAAAAGATGAAATATTAAAAAAAATGAAATTAAAAATGTTTTATCAAGCCAATATTTAAAAAAAAACAAAAAAGAAAAAAAAAAGATACAGATATTACAAAGGAGTGGAAAAAAAAAAGAAAAATCATATGTTATTGTGATTGTCACTTGTCAAAGTTTTTTTATTTAAAAAAATCAATAAGAATGATGAGATCATTTGTCTTGTCAAAGTAAAAAAAAAAAAATATATATATATATATATATATATATATATATATATATATATATATATGGTAGTTGATGACAAGTAGGTGAGAGAAGGGGTTAAGGGTAAGTTTGGAATGTTGGTTATTTTTACTGATGCATGTTTGAGGGTTATTTTTTCAAAATAAAAAATCAAATTTCTAAAAAGTGTAACTTTTTTAGATGGGACATGATTACATAACTCCCCATCTTTTTAATGTACCATTAGTGTACTACACAATCATTTGAAATGAGAATGATCGGAGATATTTCATGAAATTAATATGTTGATTTTTTTTCACTGTACTTTGTTTTTTTTTTTTTTTTTCAAAAAACAAATATAGTAATACTAAATAATTTAATATTTTTTAATTAAATTTTAAAATTAAAAATAATTAATTAAAGCTAAAAACTTAAATTCAAAATGAAGCTTCAAGTCGTAATTAACGTTTCAGTTAAAAAATGAAGTCTCAATCGAAAATTAAAATTTTAGGTTAAAAATAAAATTTTAATTATCAATTGTAATTTCATTTCAAAAATGGAGTATCAATTGTTAATTGAAGTTTCAACTTAAATTTTAAAAAATAAAAATAAAAAATTTACGAAACTAAGAGACTAGTTTTAAAATAAATTTTGCAAACTTATATTTTTTCCTCTTACCTTCCATTCTTGGTTTTGAGAAGGGGAAAATAGAGGGACCCATGGGCTTGATCGAATGGCTGAGAATTCGGGGCCAGAGGTTATCAATGTGATCATAAATTGGCATAAAGATAGACAACTGGGCGAATACTCTGCATATCAGGGCATATAATTGCTGCTCTGAGCCTCTATTATTTACTGCGAATTTAAACCTCTTTTTTTCTTTTTTATTTTTTTCTTTTTTTATTTTTAATTTTGGGGGGAAGGGGGGCTATAAATTAAGGTGGATTCACGTAGGGTGACCATGCAGTGGTGAAGGGGGAGAAGAAATGTCGATGTATAAAGTGAGTGTAGTTCTCTCTCTTTTGATCGTGTGTTTGGGTGTCGATGCTAACCTCCTAAATCTCTGTGAAGAATGTCCGCCCTGTGTCAATGGGAAATGCCCACCTTGTATTAAGAAACCATGCTCTCCGCCCCCATCAATCCCACCACCACCACCCCCCAGGAATTCTTGCCCTACTCAGGTGTGTCCACCTTGTGTCAAGGGGATTTGTCCACCTTGTATTGGTAAGCCATGCCCACCACCACCACCACCACCTCCTCCCCCTAAAGTAACTCCTCCTCCTCCACCACCAGTTCCAGTTCCAGCTCCTCCACCCAAGGGAACTCCACCTCCACCTCCAGTTCCAGCTCCTCCACCCAAGGGAACTCCACCACCTGCTCCAGTTCCAGCACCACCTCCCAAACAAACCCCACCACCACCAGCTCCAGTTCCAGCTCCTCCACCCAAGGAAACTCCACCACCTCCAGCTCCAGTTCCAGCTCCTCCACCCAAGGGAACTCCACCACCTGCTCCAGTTCCAGCTCCTCCACCCAAGGAAACTCCACCACCTCCAGCTCCAGTTCCAGCTCCTCCACCCAAGGAAACTCCACCACCACCTGCTCCAGTTCCAGCTCCTCCACCCAAGGAAACTCCACCGCCTGCTCCAGTTCCAGCACCACCTCCCAAACAAACCCCACCACCACCAGCTCCAGTTCCAGCTCCTCCACCCAAGGAAACTCCACCACCTGCTCCAGTTCCAGCACCACCTCCCAAACAAACCCCACCACCACCAGCTCCAGTTCCAGCTCCTCCACCCAAAGAAACCCCACCACCACCAACTCCCGTTCCAGCTCCTCCACCTAAGGAAACTCCACCACCGGCACCAGTTCCAGCACCCCCACCCAAAGAAACCCCACCACCACCATCTCCAGTTCCAGCTCCTCCGCCTAAGGAAGCTCGACCACCTCCACCAACCCCAGTTCCAGCCCCGCCGCCTCAAGAAGATCCAGAATGCTCAACTCCAGCTCCAGCTCCCCCACCCACAAAGTTAGATGGAATCATTCAGAGGAAGATGCTGCAGCGTCCAAGCACCAACTAGAAGAGGCTTTACTCCCCCCTTAATATGTGCTATGTTCTAATGTAACCATCCTTGCTAATAAATTAATTATCTATGTGTCCTCATCAAGGTTTGAAAATGGGTAAACACCCCTATTTTCCAGAATGGATGAAGAATGGTGGCATACAACAAGGTTTAATAACCGACTATCTATGATGGTGCACTCCAATCATGCACAGTTACACAACTACTCAAAGGCGGAGACACAAAAACCACAATTGAATAATGAGAAATGGAAGTTGTGGCATAAACGGGCATGTTATTTAGAAAACAACAGGAAATGTTGAGCTTGGAGTCATGCACACGAGCCTCTCCTCTCTCCACAAGCCTCTTAAGGCTTAGAAATTGGGACTCAACAAAATCCCCTTTTTGGCCCTCAGTTCATTTCCTACATGGGACACACTCCCGCAACCTTTCTACAAGATGGAGCTACCACACCCTCTTAAAACTCTTCTAATAATTCAATGTCAAGATACTTGAATTTGGCAGGTCAACCGAAAACCTATATATCACTCCATACTTGACCTTGACGATGTGGCTTTGAATCTCCTGCTCAGAAAGTTATCAATGATAATAATAAATTGGCATAAATGGCCACAACCTGACCTACTAAATTCCACTTCTGAATTATACACGATGGCTTTGCTGCCTCTACACTTTACTGCAATTGAAGACAGCAATTAACAAAACCTCTTTTTCAGTCTATAAATTGAGATTCCACATGCAGCTCTATGCACATCTACAGCACCAAAAGAACAAAATGTCACCTTACCATGTTTTTGGGTGGCTCCTCATTTTGGCTGTGTTCAGCTGTTAAGGATGATGCTGCAATAGCATTGCCACCGCTGCCACCAGTGCCACCACCAGAACCAGTATTACCCTCATGTATAATACGCCGGCCATGTCTGAGAGCGGTATGTCCACCATGCAACAATTTTAGATGCCCGGTTCCTTTGCCACCTCCACCAGTTGGAGTGATAGTCCCATTCCCCCCACCTATATCACCTGGAGATGACATGGACTGCCCACCACCACCACCCAAAAGGCCATTGGAGAGCAAGCTGAGAAAGATGCTGGAAGTTCCAAGCATCATTTAGAGTGACTGCTTTGAGCTAGCTAGTAGCAAAGCTTCTAGTAATGTATGCTTACGCATGTCTCTGCTTCTAATGTAATGATCATTTGGTGGGTGACATTTTATGCATAAATAAATAAAGCTAGGGCTTCCTATGTATTAACGTATGTATTTTTTAAAACCTAAACAGAGGCTGCACAGAATTTTCAGACCAGGATTAAGGTCTGTGAAACAAGTAAGCTTCAGATCCTGGCTTCAATGATTGACCAAATTACTCTCAAGCTTCATCCTTAAAACATATCAAACTATATCTTGACATTGTTGCATTGTTCTTTTCTCGACAGGAAATTCTTGGCCTGGCATCTCTGATGCTACAGCCAGCTTAAGCAATTGCTTAGAGGTAAAAACCCCAACTGCCCTCAAACTTGAGCTGTAAGAAGAACCATATAAATTGCTATATTTTACGACAACAATAATTTTGTACCTCTTCTCCAAATTTAGATCAGCCACACGGCAAATTGATGTCGAGGTCGTAACACAAGGAGGTGGGCTTCTCATCATTGTCGAAACTGGGGCATCCCACTGCACAAGTACATGCAACAAAATTTGAACACAACGCAAGAAGGCATCAGAAGTTGCTAATGCTGCAGATTGTAAGTGTGTGATTTAGAATCTGGAACAATAATTAGCATACAGATTATTCTGGAAAAAATTGCAATGAAGTGTCAACATGACCATTTGATGGTTTAGGGATAGAGAATAAATTTCTTCAATTTTCTTAAATAGTATAATTATAACTATTTAATTTAAAGCAAATATTATATATATATATATATATATATTCGAATTATTTTATTACGTATTTTATGTTGGTTATATTTGTTATCCTATAATTTAATATGTATAAATATTTGTTTTTATCTAGGTTTTATATTTAATAGTCAGCCAACTCAGGCCGATCCAGATCAAGCTAAAAATAAAATAAAATTACAGTAAGCCCAGCCCAGTTCCTTCCGGCCCAAGTTTAATATATATATATATATATATATATATATATATATATATATATATATATATCAGACTCAGCCCATCCCGCTGTTTTGGTTTACTTTGAGTTGACTATAAATTAAGGGTTTGCAAAAAAACGATTGAACCACATATTTGCTTGAGCTAAACCGAACCACCTTGGATCGATTATTTTTTAGAGATTTTTTTTATTTGGTTTTCTAATTAGACTAATTATTTTAAAAAATTGCTAATAAATTAATCTAAACTAAAAATTATTTATATATACCTATAATAGCTAATATCTATTGGTTATATTATTAATTTGATGCATATTTTTCATATTGGATGAGATTCAACACCATATTTTCTATAATTGGGCTATTTAGCACCATCGATATAAACTATAACAATAGTTATTGGTGTGATTACAATAATGTGATCTAAGCAAAGATTAAGGTAGACTTTTTTTTTTTAACTTTTTGTTAAAAGTAATTTGTTTTTAGATTTCATTTTTTTTTCATTTTTTATTGACTTATTACTTATTTTTTAATATTTTTACTAAATTAAAAAAATTAAAATATTTAGTTTTTTCTAAATATTAAAAATAGCAAATTAATTTTTATTTTTTAATATATAATGGAAATAAAATAGTAAAAAAACAAACAACTTAATATTTAACATTATTAATTATTATTTAGTTTTAAATTTTAATTAAAATTAAGTCAAAAAACAAATATCATCTAAAATAACTTGCAAATGCTAAGATAACTTGTTATAATAATATTATGTAAGTGTTACGAGCCATAAAATTAATAAAAATGATTTTTATTATTAGTTTGAGGGTATTAAAATATATTTAGATCATTTTTTGAATATTTAGTTTGATTTTTGTTATTAACTCAATCAACTCTCCTTTAAATTCAACTATTTTAGTTCTTAATGAATAGGAACTCATAGAATGGAGACTCATTCATTCTTAATACTCAAACCAAATTACTCAAAATTGAACCAATTCAACCATTCACACCTTTTGATGAACCAACTAATCCAATTAAGTTACACACTTTGTGGGTATTTGGTAAGTCAACTTAATAAATTAAAGTGAGTTAATAACTTAATTTAAATCATTAAGTAAATTAAGTATGTTTAGTAAAATAACTTAATGATATAACTTAAAATCAAAAACAATTTTAAGTAATTAGTTAAAACAATTAACTTATTCTTAAATTCATATCTCTATTATAACTTTTTATCATCATTTATCATAATTACCTCCACGATTTCTTTTGCTACTCTACAACCTGCACAACCACGGACCTTCTTTGCCCTAGTTATTATTTATGAAGATAAATATGTTAATTTGATTATTTAGAATAAATTTTAAGTTTTAAGTTAATAAATTAAATATAATTTAATTTAAAAGTCAACTTAAATCATTAAGTAATAATCATTAAGTTTTATCAAACAACCCTAATTAAATATGTTATAAAATAAGATGAAGAAAACCGAAACTAAAATGACACGTTGGCAAAATATTGGATTAACTTATGAGAGTCAAAAAACACTTTCTTTTAAGTTTAATAACAGTTTGTTTAGATAGTTTTACTAAAAAAAAATTAATTTAAAATATATATATATAAAAGAAAGACAATATTTTAAAATTTTATAGTAGTTGTGCTTTTTGAAAAGTATTATGGAGTAGAAAGTTCAACCAAATTCATTTGAATGAATTAGACTTTCTTTCTTATAGTTTTAATCCAACCTTAAAATTTGGGATATATTTATCTTGAAATCGGTGATAAAATTGTGAAATGTTTAAGAAAAAGTTAGCTTAGTTATATCATATTTACGGTATGTTATTCTAAAATTTGAACAAAATTTCAGACTAATGACAAAAATGGTAAATTATGATTTTTTTTTCATATTTCAAAAGCCAACTTACGTGATAAATTAATAATTTGATAAATTTATATCATATTTATATAAATTAATACTTTTTAATATGTAAATAAATTCATTTGATTTGTATAGAATACCTTCGTAAAATATGAATCCAATGTTGTTTATTTCTTCTTGAAATTATTGTTGACTTGTATTTCATCTTTTAACTTTTCATAATCTGAAAAGAAGTTTTGATGTTATCATACTACAACAAAATATTATTCAATGTTATTATCGCTTTAAATACTTTTTATGAGAGATGAACTTCATAGGAGAATTATTTAAGAGGTTTAACTAATGAAGAATTCCTTGATAAAATTTTATTAATTAATTGATAAATTAATAATTAGTCATTTAATCAGAGGATTTTACTTGGTCTCAAACTATTAGTTGATGGAGGTTTAACTCTATTTTGGCAATTTTGGTTCAAAATTGGTCCTTAAAATACAAAGGAAAGGTTATTACGATATGATAAACTGTAATTTGTCCTCTTTTATATCTTTACTGTTGATTTAAAAAATCAGACTTTTGAAAATAAAATCTTTTAGACAAGAAATAATAATGAATAAATAATTAATCTTTTGGATTAGAGCCAGATTTTTAGCGCGAAAGGAAATGAATTAAGCGTATGTGCCTCCACATTAATATTGCATGAACCTTTTTAAAAATATTTATATAAAAAAAAAAATCCTATTTTTTAAAGGTACCATTAGTGTTCTGCACAAGCATTTGAAATGAGAATGAGTCAGTACATAGTTCACTGCTCACGAGATGAATACGATCGATTGTTTTTTTTACTGTCCTTTTTTTCAGTTTTTGTTTAAGAAGTTAAAAAGGCAGATGGTAATTCTGCATGCAAGATAACCGTCATCTGCCTCAGAAAATGAATGCAGGAGTAGTACTGGGTAATCCTGCCTTGTATTCTTGCTTTTCAGAAGGGAAAAATAGAGGGACCCATGGGCTTTGATCGAGTGGCTGTGAATTTCCGGGCCAGAGGTTATCAATGTGATTAAAAATTGGCATAAAGAGAGAGAACTGAGCGATTACGCTGCATTTCTGGGCATATAATTGCTGCTCTCTGCCTTTATTCTTTACTGCGAATTTAAACCTTGAATCAGTGGAATCCGTCATTTTTTTTTAAATTTGTGGGGAAGGGGGGGGCTAAAAATTAAGGTGGATTCACGTAGGGTGACCATGCAGTGGTGAAGGGAAGGAGAAATGTCGATGTATAAAGTGACTGTAGTTCTCTCTCTTTTGGTCGTGTGTTTGGGTGTCGATGCTAACTTGCTAGATCTCTGTGAAGAATGCCAGCCCTGTGTGAATGGGAAATGCCCACCTTGTATCAAGAAACAATGCTCTCCACCCCCATCAACCCCACCACCCCGAGGAATTCTTGCCCTACTCAGGTGAGTCCACCTTGTGTCAAGGGGATTTGTCCACCTTGAATTGGTAAGCCATGCCGCCCACCACCACCACCTCCACCAGTTCCAGTTCCAGCCCCTCCCCCTAAGGTAACTCCTCCTCCTCCTTCTCCACCACCACCACCACCACCAGCCCCAATTCCAGCTCCTCCACCCAAGGAAACTCCACCACCTCCAGCCCCTCCACCCAAGAAAACTCTACCACGTGCACCAGTTCCACAACCGCTACCCAAAGAAACCCCACCACCACCTGCTCCAGTTCCAGCTCCTCCACCCAATGTAACTCCACTACCGGCACCAGTTCCAGCACCTCCACCCAAAGAAACCCCACCGCCACTGGCTCCAGTTCCAGCTCCTCCGCCTAAGGAAACTCCACCACTGGCACCAGTTCCAGCCCCTCCACCCAAAGAAACCCCACCACCACTAGCTCCTCAGCCGAAGGAAACTTCACCTCCCCCACCCACAAAGTTAGATGGAAGCATTAAGAGGAAGATGCTGCAGCGTCCAAGCACCAACTAGAAGAGGCTTTACTCCCCCCTTAATATGTGCCATGTTCTAATGTAACCATCCTTGCTAATAAATTAATTATCTATGTGTCCTTGTGCTTCAGTCTGCAGTTATCCTCATTCCTCACATACAAATTAAGTGCATTACCATCTGCAACAAACTGAAACTCTAACACAGACACTACACTTCAAGTTTCATTAAATTCTCAGATATCAAAGCTGAGAAGCCGCACGTAAATAAATCATTCACAACAAGTCCTTTCAGTCACATACCATCCCCTGACTTATTCATGCACAATTAATTTCATGGCACACAAGACCCACTTCACCTTCTATGGTTGAGCCAAATTCAATCATTCTTCGGTTTGTGCCACTAGTATGAACAATGCATAATTGATTTCTTATAAGGATTTTCCTATGCCGCATGTTCAGTCTAATGGATCAAAGATGTGTTGGAAATTGAAGTTTAAAAGCAGGGCAACCCAACAGATGATCATAAAAATAAAATGACGAAACAAATACATCTCTACTCAGTCATCTGAAAATTTCGAAAGTTTCCTATGACGTATTTTAGGTTCCTGCATACTCTAGCACTTTTGTTCAATTTTTTTCATATATCCTTTGCATTTTTCATTGAACAAAAACATCAAACAGCTCATTTCCTAATTAGCATAATGTTCAGTTTCATCAGGTTTTGGGCTGAGTCAAAATGTCTTAGGCTAGCCACATCAATGGCAGAGCCGCATTTGTTCATGTCATCTCCTAAAATGAGACCCATTAAATAAGTCTATCTTAGATGTGTGAGGTTTGAATAGAGTTGGGGAAGCCACCATGGTTTCAAATATACTTTTAAAATTAAAATGTAGTTTCAAAGGAGGGCAACCTAACAAAACACAGATCAATAGTCACAAGAATAAAATGCAAGAAACCAAATATTAACAGAGAAATAAAACTATAGAAATCAAAGTTGTGAAGGAAAATTATTGCAATTGGCTGAAGGATGTAATCATTGCCCTTAAAGTAGAACTCTCGCCCCCAGTGAGATAATATCTTGGTGCAATAGGGTAAAAAATAATGGTCTACCTCTACGATGGTGCGTTCCAACCATGAACAGCAATACAACTACTCAAGAACGTTCCTTCAAAAAAAATGAATAAATATTACAGGAGGGAAATCTTAGAACAGTAGAAGATCAACTCTCTCTATTTTCCAAAATAGGGGAAGAATGGTTGTCTACCCACAAGGTTTAATAACCTGACTATCTATGATGGCGCACTCCAATCATGAACAGTTACACAACTACTCAAGGGCCAAGGCAAAAAAAAAAACAATTGAATAATGAGAAATAGAAGTTGCAGAACAGAAGAAGATCAACTCCCTATTTTGTAAACGGGCATGTTGTTTAGAAAACAACAGGAAATGTTAAGCTTGAAATCATGCACATGAGGCTACGCTCTCTCTACAAGCCTCTAAGGCTTAGATATTGGGATTCAATAAAAACCCCTTTTTGGCCCTCGCTCATTTCCTACATGGGACAAACTCCTGCTACCTTCCTCCAACATGGAGCTACCATACCCTCTCACAATTCTTCTAATAATTCAATTTCAAGTTACTTGAATTTAGTGGGTCAACTGAAAACCCATTTATCAGCAAACTCTGGAAGCTAAAATCAGGGAACTACTCCATAGTTGACCATGTGGCTTTGAATCTCCTGCTCAGAAAGTTATCAATGGTAGTAATAAATTGGCATAAATAGCCACAACCTGACTGATTAAATTCCACTTCTGAATTATATATGATGGTCTTGCTGCCTCTACACTTTACCACAATTGAAAACAACAATTAACCGAATCCCTTTTTTCCCTCTATAAATTGAGATTTCACATGCAGCTCTATACGCACAGCTACAGCATCCAGAAAATCAAAATGTCACCTTACCATGTTGTTGGGTGGCTCTTCATTTTGGTTGTGTTCAGCTGTTAAGGCTGATGCTGCAATAGCATTGCCACCACTGGCACCAGTGCTGCCACCAGAACCAGTATTACCCTCATGTACAATATGCCAGCCATGTCTGAGAGCAGTATGTCCACCATGCAACAATTTGGGATGCCCAGTTCCTTTGCTACGCCCGCCGCCACCAGTTGGAATGCCAGTCCCATCCCCTCCACCTATATCACCTAGAGATTACACAGACTGCCCACCACCACCACCCAAAACCCCACTTCCAACTGTAACCCCTACACCACCTCCATCACCTGGAGATGACACTGAATGCCCACCACCACTGGCCCACCACCCAAAAGGCCATTGGAGGGCAAGCTGAGAAAGATGCCGGAAGTTCCAAGCATCATTTAGAGTGACTACTTCGAGCTATTAGCAAAGCTTCTAGTAATGTATGCTTACGCATGTCTCTACTTCTAATGTAATGATGGTTAGGTGGGTGACGTTCTATGCATAAATAAATAAAGCTAGGGCTTCCTATGTATTAACGTATGTATTTTTTAAAACCTAAACAGAGGCTGCACAGAATTTTCAGACCAAGATTAAGGTCTGTAAAACAAGTAAGCTTCAGATCCTGGCTTCAATGAACGACCAAAGTACTCTCAAACTTTATCCTTAAAACATATCAAACTATACCTTGACATTGTTGCATTGTTCTTTTCTCCACAGGAAATTCTTGGCCTGGCATCTCTGATGCTATAGCCAGCTTAAACAATTGCTCAGAGGTAAAAACTCCAACTGCCCTCAAACTTGAGCTGTAAGAAGAACCATATAAATTGCTATATTTTACGACAACAACCATTTTGTACCTCTTCTCCAAAATTAGATCAGCCACTCGGCCAATTGATGTCGTGGTTGTAACACAAGGAGGTGGGCTTCTCATCATTGTCGAAACTGGGGCATCCAACTGCACAAGTACATGCAACAATATTTGAACACAATGAAGGCATCAGAAGTTGCTAATGCTGCAGATTGCAAGTGTGTAATTTAGAAATCTGGAACAATAATTAGCATGTAGATTATTCTGGAAAAAATTGCAATGAAGTGCCAAGATGGCCAGTTGAAGATTTAGGGACAGAATAAATGCATAACCTTGTCGATCAGACTTTATGTTATCTCAGAAATAACTTCCATTGATCTTAAATTTGTGAGATCTAAGTCCAAGATAATAGGCTCCCAATCTATATGTAGTGATTTTTGCAATGAGAAGCGCCTAGTTCATAGTTGCATCTAGATCCATGAATTGTGGGTTTCCTAGGTTGATCTAAGAGTAAACTAGAGGGTGTGCCTAGTGGGTTTCATGTAGAATGGAGGTACTCAACGATAAATGACTCCTGCCACATTCATCTGATGACCTTGCTTAGAATTTAATGCTTTGGGTCACAGGTTTCTGGATGGTGTTTTGTACAAGTACTAACATGAAGAATGGCATCAGTCTAGCTATTATTTTGTGTTTCTCTGGATAATTTCTGGTGTTCACAGCACATTTGACACCAAATAAACAAAATATCCTCAGAAGGGAAAAAAGACTTTATTCTTTTGAAGAAAACATTAGGGCACAGCCTACATCTCTGGCAACAAGCAAATAACAATGCTGCAGCATTTGAATGAACATCAGAAGAAGTCACATGTGGCATGATCTTGAGTTCCACATGAAAAGAATGCTTAAAAACCATTCAATTATAGGGGATCGAGTTCTTTCTTAAAGTAGCTTCAGATTTTCTTAAATATTAAGCTTATTCTGTTACCAGTTACTGTTTGAATACTTGAGTTCCCTAATTTGATTAGGTCTGAACAGGTAGTTACCAACTCAGGCAGTTCAAGAATTGCCAGCTGAAACCAAAAAGAGGAAGTACCTCTCTACAATCTTCACGGTGCAATAGCCCCACACAGCTGCCCCAGTCGTCTATAACAGGCACAACTGAATCCTTATAGAAACGCATCACTACTCTTTTCAAGTCCAAGGTAGCTAGTAGTGGCCGAGCTTCTTCAAATGGCATCATGATATTCTCAATTGGGTCAGCTGGTGATACCTGAATAGCAAAGATGAAGATATACGATTTAAAAAAACCCTCTGAGTCGAAATGGATTCTTAAGATATACCATAAGGACAGCCAAACAGCAGCATTAAGGAACATGACCCATCATTCAATTGCCTTATGACCAATAAGATCTTTGAATGGCATCAGAACTATAAATCCTGTATGGCTCGCATAGACACTTCTGAACAACCAGGTACTGATATTATCAGCCTTTCCAGGGACTACAGATAATATAATTGAGATAATCAAATCAGCTTAAATCTCTTGCATAAGGAATATAGGGGCCACTCATGGTAGATACACTTCCAAGCATCCAAAAGATTAATTATTAACACATACTTAGAACCTCTTGTGTACTTCTACAATGTGATACAAAGAAACACATTAGGTACCTGGGGAAGTAGGTAAGGACTGAACATTGATCTGGTGAAGCCCAACAATGCCTCTAAACGCACTGCAACCTGCATTTCAATGGCAGACAAAAGGTAGAAAGCATATTCAAGAAAATTAATCAGGAAGGTGATGATTAACAAGCCATCAGCAAAAGAATAGATCCAGGAAGAAGGGAATAGTAAATAAACCATCAATAAATTAAAAAACAAACAAGAAACACATCAAACCAAATTAGATGCATGTTAAAAGCAATATCCTCTAGAAGGCCCCCAGTAGATGTTTTCCAGACATCTATAAAATGCCTCTGGAAATTTTAAAGGGCACAAAATAATTTGCTGACAATCTCTTGAGGAATCATTCAGGACATTCTCAATACGACAAGGTCGTCATAATGTCTCCCAGTCTAAACAATGAACAACTTCTTCATTATTGAGTAACCAAATCAGCACTGAGAGATTATACAATTTCAAATTTCTATTTTTCCTTCACAATCAAGGAAATTAAAAAACCATTACGCACCATGCCTCCTCGACTTCTCCAGCATATTCCTTTCCATCTTGTAATAATATTTGAAAGATGGTGTGTAGCTGCATCAACCTGACCGAGCAGCCCAAATACAGCAACTAATGTTACAAAGTTCTCAAATTGCCTTTTCACATGCGCTAATAAAATTTAAAATAGATTATATAACTAGATCATGAAATCATCAGTGCTAGTACTAAAAGGATGCCTCAAGACTGTAACAGTTAAAATTACCTATCAAAAAGGAATGCAACAGTTAAGAGTGAGCAACGTACAAGAATTTACTCCTGGATGAGGTAATTAACCCTTTTAGAGATAAGAAAATCAGATACAAGATTAAACACCAAAACACAGCTTCCCCAACCCAGTAAACCCGAAAGCCATGACTCCCATATTTAGGTCCCACATCAAATTGCCTTCAAGGATCAGTGAACTTGCTCTGGGACTACTTTTGCATGATATAGTAGGATTTTTAACCCCATTAGTGTAAACACAAAATTCAAGCCCCTCTTCTCATAATCATAGTTATGTTGCACAAACACATTTTGTGAATTGCTGTACAAAATTTACTAATTAAAATCTTATCGTACTAGACATGATAAAGAATATGAGAACAATATACATGCTTGACATAACTGAAAATGGACCATCGTTGAAAACCATGTGTAAGAACAGTTACCTGACCATCATTCAGAGCTGCCTCCATGAGAAGCTGATCAGCCTCTATTTGAACTGCAGGAGAGATAGTTCCAGCGGAATCTGGCCTCATGCGCTTATGTAGACTTTTGACCAAATTGTAATCTCCTCTAGCAGCTAAAGCACTCATCATAGAAATATAAAGGTGAGGTTTTGGCCTTAGGTTGAAATTTTGTCCAGCTCGCTTTATAATTTCTCCAAATATGCAAAGGGCACCTAAGTATATTATGCACAAATATTTAATGATTAGAAGTGATAAGAGAATCATTTACAAATTAATTAAAAATTGAAACAGAGTTAGGTGCATAACCAAAAGCAATGGCAAAATAAAAAATTTAAAACAAACAAAAGAAATCCACTTCTTTATTTTTTTGTCCATCCAGTCTGCATAAAGGCCAGTAGAAAAATGTACAAGCACCACCAACATGAAACATCTTTTCGTAGAAAAATATATGTGAGCCTTAGCATGCAAGGGTACAAACTCAAATATCAGAACAAGAGCTCTACAGTTCCATTGCATCTACCAATTCAAACAACCTAAATGAGTACCAATGATCAAACTATGTGCCCTTTCAACCACCAAACAAATTTGATTCATCAAGATAGGCTTTAGACTTAATCCATAACTACCTCCGCTAACCATTGCCAGATTCAAAAGTAAATCACAAATAAAACATACCTTTACTTGAGCCACAATTTAGCAAGGCATCAACTATTGCAGTATACGCAGTTCGATCAACAAATAAATTATTGGATGATTTCATTTCCATCACAATCTTTTGAACTGAGAGGAGATCCTTGGCATGCCCAAAACCCTACAAAAGAGAGCTTTCTCAAAATTCATTGGAGAAACAACAACATTAAGTTTTAAAACAGAATGCACAAGAACTCCATTGCCTAATAGGAAATCCTTTGCTTGTAAAAGGAAAGAAATTAAGCAATATGCCAATTCAAATGAGAAAAGTTTACAGTATCAAGATACGGGAATACTTGATCACATGAGGATTGATTTATAATGGAAAAAGATACTGATAAGTAGCTTCTACAATATCAAGGAATACCATTCAACTGAAAACATTTGAACAGAAATTCTCTAAACTTCTTATTCATATAATTATATAATTGAATAAATGCAAGATTTACTCACCTTAAGTAATGTAGTGTAAGTGATAGCATCCGGGAAAAGATCAACATCAATGGTTTTCTGTGCATTTTCCTGAAAAAACAAAGGCATCTATGAAATCTTAGCAATTCTCTTTTTTTTTTTTTTAACATAAAATTAATGTTTAGGCTCTAAACTGGTTATGGAATACAAGCTAGAGACCTTCATTTCCTCAAAATAACGCATTGCGGTGTCCAACTTTTCAGTCTTCACACATGCAAAGATTAGAGTATTATAGGTGAGCCTATCAGGCTTTAATCCTTGTTGTAGTATTTCATCATGCACTGATAATGCAGCCATTGGAAAACCTGCAGTTATATACCCCTGAATGTTGAAAAAAATAAAACCCATAAACAAAAGAAACCTTTGTTGAATTCAAAAAACTACAGCTCAGAAGCACAAGTCCATGTCAAAAATTCTAATCCTGCAAAGTTCAAAACCAAGAAATAGAAGGGGAAAAAACTCTCAAATTAGTTACACTCTTACTGAACAACAGGTCAATGCAAAACCTTCATTAGTAAGTTGTACATCAAGATTGAAGGACTGCCATCTTCATGAAGCACAGAACCATAACGTGCCAAAAGACCATTAGCACGGCGTAGATCTCCTGTACTAAAACAGTGGAGTAAAGAGGCAGCTTCAGTAAACATGAATTTGAAATTACACCTGACCAAAATCAAATCAAACATTTAACTCACCGTACAGATGTAGCATGACAATACCCAATCACAAAAGGATTCAAAATATTCAATAAAATTATCTTTTCATTCTTATTGATGTCGTGGCTTCAGTACTTAAAAAAATATAGAAAAGTCCCATCAAGTAAAGTAACATCATGAAATTATTATTCAAGCCTCCATAATCATGATTGTGACAGTAAATAAAGTTAATATTATCATTTGATTAACATGATTTACTACAAACCCATTCTAAGTACTACATGTTGCATTCCTTTGGCTATGGTGTAAATTAAATAAATAATATGAAGCTTACAAACCATTGAATTAAGATAGAAACATAGCAACATAAACATTACTTCTAATATAAAACCTACCCCACCATTCCAATAAGTTGTAATTTGAAAGCCAAATCTTCAGTTTTAGCATGAGATTTAAAATATACAACTAAGAACTATAGCACTTCAAAGACCTAAGGGAAAAGAAATCCCACAAAACAATAAAATTTTGCATTGATCTGTAACACTGACCTGCTTCAGTAAGAGCATTGAGCAGACTACATACAAGAGGTGCTGATAACTCCGGACTTCCCACAGCAGTACCTTGTTCCACAGATTCAAGTAATTGAAATGCATCATCAATTCTTCGTGCCTCACCCAATCCCTTCAAATAATAAATTAGAAGCCAATCATGCTAGAACATAGACAAACCATATGAGTGAATATGTTATGGATACAAATTATGAAAAAAGGAAAATTTTGGAAGAATACTGTTCTGCCTACAGTTGTTAACACAGTGGGACTATGCAAGGACCATGAGATCACCCTGTTGCCTACAAAATAAAGTATGTATAGATCTTGTACAACTTGCCATATATAACAAATGTGACGTTGTACTTGCTAAACTAGTCATGGTTTATATATTTCTAGATAATCTTTCTTTGTAAAAAGATAATGCAAATACTCAATTTCAACAACCAACCCCATTCACTGAAGAGTTCACTACAGGGTTAGGAAACATTACCAAAATATGAAAATTGCCCATGCACATTATAAAGACATCATAACTAGATTCAGCAACCACTCCAATGGTGTTCTAGTTAATCCTCAATAGAACTCCATGAACATAATTTGTCCCATAACTTGTTAGTAATATGAAATACGCTAAGAATTTCCACACAAGACAACTATTTAAGTACCTTCAATAGTGTACCATATGTGACATTGTCAACCCCACAGCTCTCTGGTTTTGTCATCTCATCAAAGACCTTCAGAGCTAAATCAACATCACCACAGTGGACACAAGCCTCCATAACTGCATTCATCACAATGGTGTTCAGCTTCCCATGCCTTCTCTTGGCAATCTCAATTTCCTCAAAAATCTGAAGAAAAAAATGTCAGACACAATTCATTCCTTGAATTTTAGTATGTTTCCTTTTTTTCTTACCTAATTCTCAATAACCAAACAGAACATTAGGAAGGGAAACACGTCAGACAAAATTTATATTAAGAAGAGTGAATAAAAAACAGAAAGAATTGAAAAATTGATTACCATGTTTGGTTTCTGAGAAAGCAAAAGAAAATAAAATCATGAATCTTGTGCTTTATATTGTTTTACCTATAAAAATTTAGGAAATCAACTCAAGAAATCAAGATAGTATAATTAAACTCGGTTAAACCAGGTGTTAGTCAAGCTTAAAATTCCTTCTATTTTGAGCATTTCTCAACAACCTAACCAAGCAGTACTCTCCATTCAGTTGCAGAACAAAAATTGTGAAAACAAAACAAAAACAAAAAGACACAAATTTGAGTTTTATTTCATTTTTATTTATTAACTACAAACGTCAACTCCACAATGATAATTTTTTGTTGCTCAGAGAAACTATATACAATGAAAAAAGTCTCAGATTCCTACAATTTCTCAGATAGTGGAATCAAGCTCAATTAAATAAGGTGTTAGTTTTTTCCAGTCCTCCAAAACTTCAAATTCCTCCTATTTTGAGAAATTTCTAAACAATCAAACCAAGCATTACTCTCCATTCAGAGAAACTATATACAGTGAAAAAAAAGTCTCAGATTCCTACAATTTCTCAGATAGTGGAATCAAGCTTAATTAAATAAGGTGTTAATTTTAAACTTCAAATTCCTCCTATTTTGAGCAATTTCTAAACAATCAAACCAAGCATTACTCTCCATTCAGAGAAACCATATACAATGAAACAAAAGTCTCAGATTCCAACAATTTCTCAGATAGTGGAATCAAGCTCAATTAAATAAGGTGTTAGTTTTTTCCAGTCCTCCAAAACTTCAAATTCCTCCTATTTTGAGCAATTTCTAAACAATCAAACCAAGCATTACTCTCCATTCAGTTGCTAAAATTGTTGAGGTCAACTGAGCAACTATAATACTTTTATTACTCAAAAAGTAAACAAACTAAAGTCCAAGATTCTGAAAAATCTCTCACATGGTGTAAGGTCAGCTAAATTATGTGTTAGTGTTTCAAGTTCTTCAAAGATTCAAATTCCTTCTATTTTCAGCATTTTCTCGACAAGCAAACCAAGCATTACTATGCATTCAGATGCTCAACAAAAGGGAAGAAAACAAAACAAAACAAAAATTGAGTCATATTTTCATTTTTGATTCTTGAAAATCACAAAAGTCTACCTTCATTTCTCAGAAAGTAAACAATGAAAAGTTTAAGATTCCAACAAATTTATCAGATTAAACAAGCCATTAGTTTTCTCAACCTTCAAACTCTTTCAGTATGTTTGGCTCCAAGAAAGTACTAAGAAAAGAAAACAAAATGCTGAGGAAAATTATTCTTTCATGTCTATTTTTACCACACAAAATATCAAAAAAGAAAAAAATCAAATACAATTATAATTAGCTAGAAATTAATGTATTTTCAAATTACTCAGTCTTTACTGGTTAAAAAAACACGGCAATCCACATCATATAATTATAATTGGTTATAAACTTATGTATCTTCAAATTATTTAGTGTTTACATAGAAGAGTTGAGATACTTCAAATGAATTTTAAGTGATGTATAAGAATAATTTATTCACTTTAAATCTATTTTTTACTTTTTACCTTTTCTTTCCTTCTCCTTTTCCTCTCTGATTTTTTTTCCCCTCATTTTCCCTCAAATTCTCCGGAACCAAACATAGTTGAGCATTTTCTCCACAACCTAAACAAGCATTCCTCTCCGTTCAGTTGACGAACAAAAAAAAAAAGAAACAAAACAACAAATCGAGTCATATTTTCGTTTATCACTGATGCCAACTCAACAATGATAATTTTTTATTTCTCATAAAGCAAACCAAAAAGAAAAACAAAGATTCCTACAGTTACTCACGAACAAACCAGAAAAAACAACGAAAATTCCTCAAGCACAACAAAACTCCAAAACTCCAATCCGATTACAAAACTGAAAAACTGAGAAAAAATTAAAATAAAATAAAATAGACAAACAAACAACCTGGTCGAGCTGTCTCCTGCGAGTGAGCTGAACGATCCGCGAAGTGAGGCGTTTGAGATTTGGTTTGTGAGAGAGATTTTGGGGAACATCGGAAGAGAGCTTCCTGGGGAAACGACATCGTATTGGAGCGGATGAAGGAAAGGAAGAGCGAAGTCCAGAGGAGAGAACTAGGGTTCCGTGAGAAGACGAGAGAGCATTGACGTGCTGCATCGTCGTCGATGCAGCTTTTACATCACTCTGAGTGGATAATGCGAGAGAGCATCTGATTGCATGGCGCCTTCCATGATTCGAAAATTCTATTTTACCCCACGTTTTGCTCCTATTTTCCCTTTTTGCCCCTCCTTCTATTCAAAATTTCAAATTAGGCCTCTCCACTTCAAAAACAAATTCTATCTCCATTCTTTATTTCTTTGTTTTTTTTCTTTCACATGTCGATAATTTTCTAACTCAGCATACTTCAATAAATATTTTCAATCCTTTTCTATAAATATCACTCTATAAATATAAAAAATTAATATTTTTTTAATATTAATTTTTTAATTAATTTCAATTTTTTAATCTTTCATATTCTACGAATTATAATTCTATGATACCCTATTCAAAAAGTGGCATGATTTACGACAGAGTGAGGTGGTCAATTTTATTGATCTCTCTTATATGATCAAATCATTTATAGGCGATTGATGAAATGGCAAATAAATGGTGTTTAACTTTTTCAACATACCTTAATTTATTTAGGGATTTTATAATGATTGTAATTTCAATTTGGTAAATTTAACTATATTGATTGTTGTGTAATCCAAACTATTTCATTCCTTGTGACCATGAGACAATGATTATGAGATTCTTGATTTAAGAGTAAGACTACATGCATGTCACAATTACAAGTATGGAGTTAATCATATTTATAAATTATCCTAGCACACCCAATGTTGTTGAGTGTTGATCTAAATGTCACCATAAGGAAGTACATTTGTGATACTAGCATCATCTTTAAATCGTCCTCTCTTTATTTGACTCGTGTCTCTTAGTATGACATATGTCATTGGTTTTAACATTCGTATAATCTCCTCTAAAAAGGAATTCATTAACAAAAAAATCAAAAGGCGATTCAACTGCAAGTGCTGATCCCAAGAGATTTGATAGAAACAACATAATTATTGTTTCTACTCTAAGTTTCCCAATAATTACCACCAAGCGACAATAGAAGCTATCATTTCTAATTTTTACTTTATTCCTTCTACTATAATTTTACGCTTTCATGTTATTATTTTCTTCTCTATTTCATGTTACCAAAAGTTCTTATTCCCCTTTTAAGGTATAGTGGATCAATCAAAGTGAGGCCTTTGCCTACCCTTGCCACCACTCTTGCAATACTTTTCACCTTTGTAAAAGTATTATTTCATTGTTTCAACCTAAATACCATCAATGTTTTTACAGTGATAATGGTTATTTTATTGGGGAAAGGGTTATTTTTCTTATGAATACCATGTCAAACAACACTATTCCTATGACTTTGTGTGAGAGTGGAAAGGGTACGATGACCCTTGCTAATATTGTTTTTAATTTTACTTTCATTCTTGTTGTGGTGGTTTTTTTTTCTTTAATATTTTTAACGTCTCCTTCATGGTTTTGCACAATCCAAAGGTTAACAAGTAATCTACCTTTCTTATGATCAGTTTCATTAGGAAGTCAATCACAGTTCGCCTACTACTAGTTGATACTCAGTCAAAGTTTGTGAATGTTTTGTCTTGGGCATGTCATGTTTGATTCATGTCATGTTAAGATAAGAAATAATAAAAATTTACTCAACATGAATACAAACTATTTAATAATCGCATTAGGATGACCTAACATAAATATGAAAATGAATTAAATTAAATTATATATGAATTTATACAAGTAACCATTTTAATTCATTGAACTCGTCAACACATTTTTAACCCATTAAATATGCTAACATAATTATAACTCATTTACTGTATTTAAAAATTTACAAAAAAAAAAAAGTTACTTGCTTTAACTTTCAAGTTTTAATTTTTTAATTTTAATTATAATATGTTTATAATATAAAAAGTATATTAAAATTTTAATTTTACACTTGTTTATTATTTTATTTAGATTATAAAATATTTATGATCCTTATAATGAAATATATAACATTTTGCTTAGTTATTTAACTTGTTTAACTATATGCTATTTATAATTTTAAAATTATTTTTATTTTTATGATTTTTAAATATACAAACTCAATAAATTTATATGGGTTAAACTAGTCATAAATGGGTTGTGTTATAAACACGATATTTTGGTACCATTAAGTAAATAATTAGACAAGTTGAGCATTCAAACCGAACATACCGTTTATTAAACATATTATACAAGTTGATATACTTATGATATAAATATAATCAACTTGAACTTGTCTGAATGGTTAAAAGATGGTACACAAATATTCTTTAAGAAAATTACCATAAAGGATATATAAGACAATCTACATGTCTTATCTCACTTGATTATAACCTAACCATGATTATATTAGTAGGTAACCCAACTTAAGTAAAGTGCAAATCATAAGAAACCCTTTGTAGCCCCTAAAAAGGGTCATCTATCGTGAAAGATTTATTGCAAGATTCGAATCACTTTTAAGATAAAAAAATTTCAATTGCAATCATTACTTACCATAGTTTTTTTCATTCCCTATAGCTCTTATAATTCATTCTCTACTTTTGCTTTTAAACCTTTATTTACTTGATCGCCAAGTAGCCTCCGTACTTTTTAATTTTAAACTTAATTTATTTACTAAGTTGATTGTTAGAGGAGACTCATAAGTGGATCACATTGGTTGGCTTTCATTTCCATAATCGAGGTAGTGTTGTCATCCATCGTCATGTCATTAAATTTGATTCCACG
Organism: Vitis riparia; assembly: GCF_004353265.1. Taxonomy (NCBI): domain Eukaryota; kingdom Viridiplantae; phylum Streptophyta; class Magnoliopsida; order Vitales; family Vitaceae; genus Vitis; species Vitis riparia. Next base: position 2,084,960 of record NC_048434.1, read on the forward strand.
TAAGCACCATCTCAATGCAAGTTACCATTCACTCCCTAGTCAATAGTTATAATCATTCTAATACCCATAAACCAAACTTTGATATAGGGTTGAAGAAGAGAAAAAGAAATAAAAATAAAGGAGAATAACCCCTTTAGTCATTAAGTATATTAACTATTAAGGAGGAGGGTTAAGGGATTTTGCCACCTCAGAATTAGAATAAAGCCTTCCTTTTTCTTTTTTCTCTATTTATTTATTTATTTATTTTATTTAAAAAAAAAACATGATTGGGTGACGTCACTATCAATCTGTCACAGCTCAGTGGGGCACACCTTAGAGCGAAAGCGTCCCGATTCCGATGATGGTTGGCCGCACTTCGCTTTGACGTGTTAAGCTCCTCAACATTATATGTGAAAATGACATATTTTTTATTTATTTATATATATAATTGAATATAAGTAAATTCTTATTTTGAAATTTTAACACCCATTCAAATTCACTCCAATCCTTTTCGCACATTAAATCAATTTAATAACTCTAATAATAAATAAAATATAAATAATTTACATGCAGATATACTTGTTCCATTTATTGATGAGTAATCCAAACGCTCCCTCTGCTCCGTGCTTGACACGGCTTTTGTTTTATTCCATATTATTGATTAAATAATAATAATAATATACTTTAATTCCTCTTTTATTCTAATTAAAATTTTCATATTTTTATTTATTTATTAATTTTATCTTAATATAATAAACTAAAATAATGAATGATACCCTAATAATTTTTTTTAAAAAAGTGGTTTATAGTTTAGGGATTATGAACGCATTTTTTTTTTATATTTTTTATTTATTTTATGTCCAATAATGATCAATTATTGTGATGAATTAATGCAACATAATTTTCTTTTCCTATTCAATCATCGAACTTGAAATGATATTTTTATTATTTTTTTAGAAACTAGAAAATTTTATTATTATTAAAAGTCTTAGTTTTTTTTTTTTTACTGGACTTATATAATTGGAGAAAAATGATAATTATAATTATTTTTGGACAGATGGAATACAGTAGTAGAGGGAGAGCTTTAAGATGCGATGGTGCGTCACTTTTCCACTAGTAAAACTTACATTAGAATTAAAAGCGCCGATCTCACCTCTCCAGTCACCGGCTGGTTCTGCTCGCCGTCCTCTCCATTCCCATCACCATCATCCTCGCCCAATTCCGGCAATTTCTTGACTCCTAGCGTTTGTTCAGTTCTCCACACAAGTCTCTGTCCTGCGGATACGGAGGATATAGTCACGTCACTTTGCGGCTTTTCATGCCCAGATATTCCGGCCACCTTCTAGAAATTTAGTCGCCTAGTAGCTCCAAAGCACCGCCTAAAACAGCATACATACCCACCTTTAACTGTTCTTCATTCTTGCATCTCCATATTTCTACAAAGCAGATCTTCTTTCGCCGTTTTCGTACGGCTGGTTTGTTTTTTGCGCTTTTGAAATCGTTAAACCACAACCAGGGCGCCATTTCTGGTGAGGTATTTCGGATCTGGGTTTTGGATATGGTGCGTTTGAGATCTTCATCGAATTCGCAAGAGAATGATGGGAATTCGGATGAGTTGATTCCGGGCCTGCCGGAGGAGATCGCCGAGCTGTGTCTCCTCCATGTGCCGTACCCCTACCAAGCGCTGGCTCGGTCGGTGTCGTCTTCGTGGAACAAAGCCATTACAGATCCTTCGTTCCTTCTCTCGAAGAAAACTCTATCGCTGTCTCAGCCTTATCTCTTCGTTTTCGCTTCCAGCAAATCAACGTCCAGGATTCAGTGGCAAGCGCTGGACCCGCGATCGGGCCGTTGGTTTGTGCTACCGCCCATGCCGTGTTCCGCAGCTGCTTGTCCACCGGGGCTCGCCTGCGCCTCACTACCAGAAGATGGGAAGCTGTTTGTTTTGGGTGATTTGCGCTCAGACGGAACGTCCCTGCACACCACCATCATGTACCGTGCGTCCACCAATCAGTGGTCGTTAGCGTCTCCGATGCGGACTCCACGGACGTTCTTCGCCGCCGGGAGCATCAACGGCAAGATTTTCGCCGCCGGCGGGAGGGGCCTGGGGGTCGAGGATTCGATACCCACCGTCGAACGCTACGACCCCGTGAGCGACACGTGGGCGGCAGTTGCTAAAATGCGCTCGGGTTTAGCAAGGTACGACGCCGCGGTTGTTGGAAACAAACTGTACGTGACAGAGGGTTGGACGTGGCCATTCAGCTTCTCGCCACGCGGCGGCGTGTACGACGCCGATCGTGACACGTGGCAGGAGATGAGCTTGGGGATGAGAGAAGGGTGGACGGGGATCAGCATCGTCCTGAGGAACAGACTCTTCGTGTTATCCGAGTATGGCGACTGCCGGATGAAGGTGTACGTACCCGATCACGACACGTGGCACCCCGTGGGTGGAGGTAGGTTCCCCTGCGAGGCGCTGCAGAGGCCATTCGCCGTGAGCACAATGGAGGATAGGATCTACGTGGTGTCACGTGGGTTGCACGTGGCAGTAGGCAAAGTACATGAAACAGTAGAGGCCTCTCAATCCCACCATCTATGGGTGGAGTGGGAGGTAATGGCAGCTCCCATCGCCTTTTCGGACTTTTCTCCCTGTAATTGTCAGCCGCTCTATGCTTAATTTTGAGAAAGCATTAATTTGTGTGCGTACTATGTAATTTTCTAATTGAAGCAGTTCTACAAATCATACAATTTGACGGATACAGTGATGGCTAAAGTATTTAAGGCCATTAGATACATTATACATTATTGTATGACTACTCCGACTTGGGAATTGGGACCGGACAGTGTGGTATTGGGCGCAATGTCTACTGCATTATTAGTAGTACTGACATTCAAAGTCAGCCAATAATGTTCTAACCTTTCACATGTAAGCAGGCGGTCCTTTTTTGAAAGCCTAATCCAATATCATCAATTTGGCCTTTAGCCTAACCTTATTTTTATCACTTAGAAAATTCTTATTCTTTATAACATATACAAAAATAGAAAATTTATTTATTTCTTTATTTTTTAATCTATTTTCCTATATATATATATATATATATATATATATATATATATATATGTTATTTGCCCTGTATTTTTCATTCAAATATAAATTAAATCTAAATTTTTAAATAATTTTCATCATACTTTATTTTTATTTTATTTTTTTATGTCTGAACTGCCTGGAATCGAAAGAAAAACAAGAGAATTATCCTATGAACCATCCATAAAATTTCCATGGCACATAACTTAGTGACCAAGTTTATATGGTCACTGACCAAGCTTTCTCAACAGCTGTAAGGCTAACCTAACATACATTGTACCATGTGTCATGACAACCCAATCACAACAGCAATATTCCACCCCATCCCAATCACCCTCATCATTGCTTCACCACAAAACGACACCGTTCCTCAACTGTCAGTTTGTCACAACGACACAATCACCTGCACAGGCGCTTTTCCTCGTAAAACCGAGTTGTCTCAGAATCCACCTGGACTCCCTCTATAAAACCTTCCTTAAACCCTTCCACTTCTCTCCATCTGTCACTCAACATTCAACAAAGAGATGGGAGCAAGAACATGGTCGGCGCTGACCCGAGTAAGAGCCGCAATGAAGAAGGTAGCCAACCTTCTAAACCTCAACAGAATCCGATGGCGCCTTGCCTCGCATCTGAGACAGCGCTCGTTGCAGAGGCCAAGGCGCCTGAGCTTCAATGATCGACCCGGGTTGATTGGGTGCGTAGACGACGATTCAGAGACCGAGGAGAGCGGCTTGGGGAGTCGACTCCTGAGGGCTTCAAGCTGCATTTCCGATCAGGATGACGTAGATAAGAGAGCCGATGCCTTTATTGCCAACTTCTACAGGCAGCTCCGCCTGGAGCGACAGGTCTCTCTGGAACTAAGGTACCGCAGAGGGAAGAGCTTTTAGAGTTATGAAACGAGTCCATTATAATTTATGCAGTAATTAATTAATGTATTGATTATTTACGGTTGGTTGAGATTTTGATTATTAATTTTAGTGCATTATTGGAAAATAGTTGTAATACAATGAGATTGAAAATAATAATGTTTTAATATTTTTAATTAATTGACTAATAAAATTGATTTGTATTTATTATTTGATTTGATTATGTTATTTAATTTTGTATGCATGGTTTGATTTATAGAAAATAAAATATAATTCAAATTAATTAAAAACTTATATATATTTTCAAATTAATTTATAATCTTAGAAAAGGTGAAATGAATTTATTAATTATAAATTTATTATCCTTTTTTTTCTCTTAAATTTTTTTATTAGGGTCAATTATAGAAACTTGTGTATTAGTACTTTATAGTGATAATAACGTAGTTTATATTATTTAATTACAAACGGAGACATGATTTAATTAGTTTTTCAAAAATAAGTCAAAGAGCTTTTTTATTCCTATATAATTTTCACATATATGAAAACGACTTTACCTTCATTTTTCTCCGAAATTAATAATTAACATCTTATAAAGTCCTTATTGGGTGAATATTTTTCTATGGAAAAATAAAGCATTTAATAAAAGTCTTTTGCTAATGATTTTGAGGCAACCTTATTTATGATTGTTGAAGAATCCTTTCATGCATTATGTTATGATTAGTATAAACCAATTATCATGCATACCCTTGACTTTTTGGGATATCTTTGAAGTGTGTGACAAAATCTTTCATTGGTACAGAGTAAAATGTTAAAAAATTCATTTGTAATAGGCAATGTTATTAAGAAGTTATTTCTTATGATTGAATTGTTAGCTAAAGCAAGATTTTGTAATGCCTTAGGGCATCTCATTAGTAAGTTGTCCTATGCCGATTCATCTAATTATGCTATTATCAATCAATTTATACATATATGCAAAATATTTATTATTATCATAGTTGATCCTCAAAAAAAAAAAAAAAAGTATCGAATCAAATATATACTTTGACTTTCTTATACTCAAACTTTGACTTGTAAACACAAAAGTACTGTAAAAAAAAAAAAAAAAAAATTATATCAATGAAATGTTTATTTTAGAAACTCATAAATATTTTTATTTGGGAGTTATTTTATTTTATTTTATTTTTAAAATTTTCTATTGTTAGGTTTTTCTTTTCCTCATTTTGGATATTCTTTGTACCAATATGTGACAACCATTATTAATTAGAAAGTCTTCCTAACATCATAGCTCCTAGTTGTCTTGGATTTTGTATTACAACTAGACCATACACACTAATCCAATATTTCCAAATTATATTATTTAAGATATGTAAACATTTCTATATTAAATTTATTACACGAGTTAGAAATGTCATTTGTTTTTCTATTTTTTCATAACTTATTATAAATTTTTTATAAATAGAAAAAACTAAAATATTTTGTTTTTTCTAAACGAAAAAAATAACATGTTGAATTTTTTTTTTTTACTTTTTAATATTTAATAGAAATAAAATATTAAAAAAATAAACAACTTAATACTTAATACTATCAAGCATTAAAGTTTTATTTAAAATTAAATAAAAAATAAACACCACAAAAAATATTATATTATATTTATAATTAATTTATCGTTGTTTAAATCATTGTGTCTCAATTCTCGAGACGTCAAAAACCCTTTTATAAGTTTAATAAGAGTTTCTATTTTGTTTGATGTGCTTATAGCTTAAAAAAAAAAAAAGTCAACATAAAAGTTAATTAATTTTGTTTAATGAGCTTATTGCTTAAAACAAAGTCCATATGGAAGTCAGGAATTATTATTATTATTTTTTTATAGAAATTCCATTTTAATTTATATAAAAATTTTAATATTTAATAAAAATTTTACAATACTAATAATAATTTTTTAAAAATATAACTTTAGCTTCGAGCAAAATACTAAAAATTTTCCTTGAATACCTTGCCCTAATATTTATTTATTTTATTTATGTGATTTGAAATACGTTTTATAGTGTTTTATTCAAAATATTTTAAATGAAAGTAATTTATAGGAATGTGTTTTTAAGAAAATCAATTATCAAACGATTTTTTATAAAACATTGTAGGTGATTTTTTAACACTATAAGTAATTTTTCAAAATTTTAAAAACATTTCCTAAAATTTTTTACACTTAACGTTTTTAAAATCATTTTTTAAAATTAAAAACAATTCCTAAAATTATTATCAAACAAACTTATAATAAAGAAGAAATATTTGGTTAAAAGGGATGAAATAATCCCTAAATTAGAAATCTATCCTATTTTCTGATAAAGAAAGGGTAAGAGGAATGAGCTAAAAAAAAAAAAACAATATTCTCAAAATATAATGAAAAAAAAAGGACAATAATAAAAGGAAAAAAGATTTAAGAAAAAAAAAACTTAAATGGGTCAATTAATGACGCTTAGCTCGAGCTTGAGTTCAAGCTGGGCCCATCAATCTCCGAATTCAGGCCCAATCTACAAATATTTATTACATTAGCCGAATACCTAATATATATATATAATCAAGTGAGACTTTTTCCATACATTAAAAATAAATAAATAAATAAATAAAACCGACTCAGATACAACTTGAAAGAAAGTAGGAAAAAGCAGTGTAGGTGCATGTGCAGATACCTTAAATCTGGAGGTGGGTCAGTCGAACACTAGAAAAGTAAGCCTTTATCCCACTCTGCCTTATCAAGATAAGAGCTTAAGCACTTCGGTCAAAAGCACAAATGTAAACACCTTGAGTTTGGTGGCTTCGGTGGCTGCAGTTCACACATCCTTATTGCTTTTGGCAAGCCCTACCAATATGAGTAGAAAACAAAAGGGATCAACTTTTATTGACCTAATTTGCATTGGTAGGCATGCGCCGTGGTAACCAAAGTCCTTCAATATAAGTCTTTGACCACGGTGTCGAAGGTCAACATCGGGTTGAGTTCGGGATGGGTCACCAAATTTCGACTATTTTGTTATATTTTTTTATTCTCATCCCAAATTCATATTACGGGTGGTTATAGTTGAAAAGGGATATCCTATAATCACCCATCTTATTTGGAAAAGTGTTTTTATTTTTACAAGAATTTTAATTATATTAAGATAAATATAACTTATAAATAAATAAATATTTGAATGTCTCTATATTTTATTTTTATGACAAATAAATTTTAAAATTTTAGTTTATATTGAGGGAAAAAAAGAAATATAAAATAAATAATTTTTAATTTAATTTTATATATAATTGGTACATAGGAGGACAACACAACCCAAGTTTAAAAGAAAAAACAAAAAACAAAAATTTCGTATTTGTTTGTTAACTTTTCTAAAAAAAGAGTCCATTGATTCTTGCACAATATACTTTTGATCGAAAGTGTTCTATAAATTCCAATAAATTTTATTTCTGGATTTTAAGGGGGGAGTGCCAAGCCATCAGTGAGATACCACTTTGGAAGAGATAGAATTCTAACCTTATGTCAGGATTTATGGGTCAATTATTTTTTTGAAAAAAAAAATTAAAAAGAAAATATAATTAAAAATAGTTTCCCGTTCTTAATAATAGAATATATAATGTGTAGTTCTTAAAAAGTATTGAAAAAATTAAAAAAATATGATTTTCTTATATTTGATTTTGTCATAAAAAAATACAAAAGAAGATAAAACATAATTAAAATTAGTTAAAAATTATACATTTTAAGATTATTTAATCTTTATATAATGAAGAAAAATAAGTTAAATAAATTTGAAGAAACATGTACAAATAATTTATTGACATTAAATCTATTTTTAATTTTTCTTTACTTTTTCTTTTCTTCTTATTTTCCTCATTATTTTCTTTTTCTTTCATTTTCCCTCAAATTTTTCGAGAATCAAATATAACCTATCAAATTTGGATTTTAAACATGACCAGACTCATAATTTAATAAACTTTGTAAACATTTTTTTTCCATAATTTTTGTTTATGAAAAACTAACAATTCATTTATTTGTAATTTTTTTATTAATAAAAATAAAAAGGATGAATGCTATTGATCTAACCAAATCAAAATCCCTTTTAATTCACAACATTTTCCAACTAAACACATGGAACAATGGGAATACCCACCTTGGCAACACGTTGGTATGTGTAGCTTTAAATTTTTAATAGAGTTATTGGTAAGCTTAACCCAATTTAAAGTTCACCCTCAAAAGATGATATTGGCCCACTATAGTGGCCCAATCCAAAATGGGTCTTAATTAAGTTTTTCTTTAGAGTAATTAATGTTCACAAAGAAAAAAATAAGGATATAATGTGGGTGGGTTGGATCCACTCAACTTTAATCAATCTTTAACTAGAATTGAATAACCATTTATAAGGCATTGTTTGGATCCACGCATAATAACTCAAAAATTCCTTTTTAAATTTAACAAAAACTCTATGCTTATTTGATTAATTTTGTTCAAAAAGGTTAGCATAAAAGTTTTTTTTTTTTAAATATTTTATTTTATTTTTTGTAAAAGGTATATTTTTTTATTTATATATGAAATCCTTTTATGTTTAATAAAACTTTTGTAATTAAAGTTTTGATTTTGACTTTAATTTTAGCTTTTAACTTAAGCTAAACATAAAAAGCTATCCAAAACAATACTTAAACTTTGCTTGCAGGAGTTTTCAAAATGCTATAAGCAATTTGAAGGTGAAATAAAATTTTTAAAAATGTCTAAATAGAACTCTGGACTACTAATTCTATATTCCTCAACATGATTTATCATATTTGGAAAAATAGAGGAACTCGATGTCTTTCATCAAATATGCAAAGTAACAAGTCTCGATTATGATGATTATATCTTATAATCTAATAGAGCAAAGTTTTGAAATGATACCATGGGTAGGCTCCATTGGGAATCTTTAGAAAGCCCATTTTTAATTGATAAAAATATTTTAAATTATCATAATTATTTTTATGTTTTCACATAAAATTCAATCTCATTATGATAACAATAAATTCAACTTCCAATTTCCTTATGCTAATTAGAGAACTACAACATTCTATTGAACAACTTTTAAGTAACAAGAACAGATTTCGATCAAGTCTTTTTTAATCCCAACTCAATTTATATAATGTTCAAATCATAAATAATTTCAACCCATCGAGAAACCTACATAATATATTTATGGGTCATTAATAAATAAATAAATAAAATTGATAAAAAAAATAAAAATAGAACAATTCACTTAAAGAAACCAATATCAACATTTTTCACCCAAATTCATAAGATAATGCGAATACCCACTTTGACAACATATTGGTATGTGTAGCTTTAGTGGAGTTATTGGTAAGCTTAACCCAATTGAAAAGTCATTCTCAAAAGATGATGATCTTGGCCTCCATAGTGGCTTAATCCAACTTGGGCATTAAGCTTTTCTTTAGAGTAATTAATGTCCACAAGCCTAAAATTGGCATAAAGCCAACTTGTGTGGCCCATTCTTTTCAATTTTTTATATGATTTTGGAGAGTATTCAATAATTGTTGTCTTTTAAATCTAACCTTATCTTAGCCTGGCTAAGGACAAGAGCAAAAGGACACGCTTAGATAACATCCACCTCCTTTGTTTTGTTTTTTTTTTTCCTTTGTTATATTTTTAATCAATATTTAATAAATAAAAAAAGAAATTTGAAAAAGAAAAATTCAAATCCAAAAAAAAAAAAAAAATCCATTCTTCAACTTATTTCTCATAAAAATTTGAAAAAAAAATATATATGAATTTTTCAACATTTTTATTGTAATATTTGATTTTCTTTTTAAATACTTTTTATTATTTATGATTTTCCTTCTCCTCAATAAGCCACCTAAGTCAAATGAGATATTTTTTCTTTTCCTTTTGAGGAATCTTCCCCATCCAAATGAATTTGTTTTAGAATTTTATATCACATCTAATAATAAAGTTTGAAATTAGTTTGTTATTTTCTTTCTTTATTGGTTTTGGAGGAAAAAATAAATAGATGAAGAAATCTTAGGTCCTATTTGGTAATTATTTATTAAAATAGTTTTTGAAAATTGTTTTATGATATTTTATAAAATAAAAGTTTGTCTTGTAATTTTGAATGTTTTTAATCCATTTTTAATATTTTTAAAAATAATTTTTATGTTTAGAGCTTTGTTTTTAATTATTATACATGTTTGCAAAATTATTTTTTAAAACAGTTGTAAAAAATTAAGTAAAAACAATTCAATGATATTATTAGAAAACATTTTATTTTTTGTTATTGAAAACATAAAATAAAAAACATTTTTTTGATAATCAAACGTGTTTTCCAATTTTTTTGTTCTAAAAAACAGAAAACTGTTATCGAAAACAATTTTGTCAAATAGAAGCTTATATTTTAGGCCTATTAACAAAATTAAAAATGAAAAAAAAATCATTTCCAAGTGTATTCATTTTAAGAATAAATAAATAAAATTGGAGAATCATGCACAAAAAAGTTATTGAATTTGAAAGTTATTTCTGAATTCCTTAATTATTTTTTTCCTTTTATTTATTTTCCTCAAAATTTCAAAGATGCATATGAAACGTTTAGTATTTTGGTTCATAATATCCAATCATGAACCTTTTATTTTAGTCTAAATTAATAAAAAAAATTGATTTTTATTATTAAATGGAATTAAAACAAATTGAAATAATGTAAACCGACTTAAATTGATTTTTGTTATTAAATAACTTATATCAATAACTTCCATTCTTAATAAATAAAAACTAGTTAAATCAATTTAATTTGATTATCATACTTAAAATCAGTTTGATTTTAATACATAAAATCGAAATCGAATCCAATACGTATTCCCAACTAAAACCCACTTTAATTAAATATTCGATTCTTCTACCAAATCTATACCCTTAAATCTACTATTGTCGTGATCGACCTTCTTTTCATTTTTATTTTCATTGGTTTTCTCGCATATAAAAAGACATCATGAAATTTATTAAATTATGTATACTATATGTGACATTTTTATTAAATTATATATACTATCAATATGACATGCCACCTTAGTAGAAGTTAGGTATATTATTTTTTAAAAAAAGTTATTAATTTGGTACAAAGTACAAACACTTGCTACCAACTACCAAAGGAAGTTTGCCCAACTCATATGTCTGGAGTTAAGAGCCAATCAAATTTTTACAAGTAAAGCCAAACCAGATATCATATAGGTAAAATGGCCCATCAAGTGGTCCTATGACCAATTCCATTTTCACATTGAAGCATATATAAATTTGTGCCACTTAAAAACTATAGGTTATACATTTCTTGGAAGCTACAAATTTAAATTATTATTATTATTAGTATTTTTCACATGCCATAGACCCATAATTCAATCTTTTGTAACATATGGGTTGTGTGCCATTACATATTCAAAGGATGTGAAAATCATGGAGAAGTTGACTTGTCACACTTGGTAGTATTAATTTCAATTCAATAGGCACTAGAGGTGTCCCATGCCTCACACACCTACCAATGTCATGAAGGTCCACATTGACTAATTTATTTAATAAAAAGTACTTATATTGAATTTTATGCTAAATTTATCAATCTTATCTTACTATTTAGGCTCATAAAGAATCTTCAAATTATTAAAAATCTTTATTTATTTAAAAAATTTATTTTGTGTATCTTTTTGTTAAAACTAATGTTGGGATAGATTTGTATAATGAAAGTTCAATTAACACGAAACCGTTCTTATACAAATTAAAAAATAACTTATATGATAAGTAATATTGTCATAACTTATCGAATAAGCTTTGCTTTTGGATATATTACTCTAATTAAAATATAAGCTAGAGTTATAATTTTAAAATAATAATAATAATATTATAAAAATTTTACTATTTTTTTTATAAGTAGGTAATTAATTTTACTTTAGGGAAAAATGAAAACCCTAATGATGAATCTAAAACCCTAGAAGAATTCAAACTTGTGGGTTAGTTAATAGCTACATTCATTGTTCTAATTGTCTGTGACCTATGCTTCTCATGACTTCCGGAGGAATAAAAATTTAAAATTTAGAGGCAAATATGAAAATAATATTAATAATAATAAAGTGAAAAGTAATATTTATCTCACACACCTTGAGGGCGCGTGGTGGGCACAGCCTTATTGCATTTTTATACTATTTTAATACTAACAAAAATAATAAATTGACCAATCCATTTTTCATATAAATGCTGTAAATTTGTTGAAATCTCTCAAAAACAATTGGGAGAAATAGAATCATCCAAACTTATCAGAGCGTGGGCACAAACACTTCAAGTGCGAGTAGGATTAGAAGCATATGTTTTAATGTTTTTTTAAGAAAAAGAAAAGGGGTAAATTAGAGGTTGGGCGGCTCTCCGCTGGTGGGGTGGGCATATACGAATGTGATAAAAACACTTGACGGTGACATAGTGGTCAACGAAAGCCGTCGATATTTGACCATTTCCGAAATAATAAATCCGACGGCTTGGATCTTACAAAAATCCATTGGCTGGACGGCAAAGGCCTTTGCTCTTCGCGCTCTCTCTCCCTTTCTCTTTACATTGGACTCGTATTCGACTCGGATCTTACACACACGTTTTCTTCTCCCTCTAGAAGTTGTATTTCTCTCTCCTCACGAGACGAAGGAGGAGGAAAGGTACAACCAAAATTCGATCGTTTTTCATTCACTTTTGAATCAATAACTATCCGTTTGCTGGGCTTTTCCATCATTTTAAAACCATTACTTCTGAATTTCTGGGTTTTTAGTGATGTATTTTTTTGAATAACTTTAATGAGTTTTTGGTTATTGGGTATTTTCGGTGGCGTTGTGCTGTGTTGATTGGGTATTGAAAAAATGAAAAATACTTTTTCTTCGATGAGTTGAATTTTCATGGGTTTTCATGATTTAAATCGGATATTTGGGATGGTGGGTTGTGTTTGGTTGCACAGAGAATTGGTTTTCTTTGATTTTCTTTGTGGGTATAGAGCTTTTTGAGGTTTTGATTCGTGGGCAAGACCCCCTTTTTTTTTTATGCTGTTGTTTTTTCGGTGGGAGGGGGATTTTGTGATTGGGTTCATGGAAAATTTCGATGGGTTTTCTTCTTTGGACTCGGGGGATTGTATTTAGGCTTCTGAGGGCTGAATTCACGGGGGAAGCGTTTTCTTTGTACAGAGAAAATACGGAAGATTGTGTGGAGAATAATCCAGTGAAACTTTCTCCTGGAAAAAGGGAAATTAACCCGCCTTTTTTTGGATAAAAGTATAAGTATTTGCCCATATCTTTCTCCTTGGTTTTTGTTTCTTTTTATGGATTGATGACTGCCATGAATATGATATGAGACAGAACAAAAATTTGAGCTTCCGTTGTGGATTATTGATTTTTTTATCACAAAGGTTTTTACTTATTCTCTGTGGTTCTTTCTCTTTCAAAGGATCTTTGATACCCACTGTTTGAACTTTGTGATTCTCAACTTGGTCTGATGGCTTTGTGTTTTTTGGTATGTTGTTTTAATCATGCTCTTTGATAAGGAAGGCTTTTTTTTCATTAAAGGAGCATCAACTTTAATCATGAAAAAGGTTAATGTTCTTTGGTTTGTTTATTTAGTTTGCTTTTGAGAGGGTATTTATTGTTAGAAAAAGAGTTTTTTCTGTTATCTGGTTTTTGCTCTGTTTGGTGATGTTTGTTTAGGTGTTGTTCTGTTATTCAGCTCTGTACTGGGTTTTATGTTTACTTTTTATGTACTTTTTCATTGTAATTCATGGAAAAACACAGTAGAATTGAAACTGTCTATCTGCATATATGAGCTTCAGGAAAATTGGTAAAAGGTCTCTATTGAACTCATAGCTTGAAGGCTAGATCCTTTCAAATAATTTGTAGGAAAAACCTTGCCCTGGTAATAATCCTTGTGTTGTTTTGGTTGTGTATATCCAGTGGTAGCATTTTCTGTCTTTGAGATGCTTTGATCATGTTATTCAATTGATGGAGAACTACAGGGTTCTATATTTGTTCCGAGTCTTTGGCCTTCGGTTGTGGTTTTGCAGTGAGTTTTGTGCAATAGGAGTTCTTCATGCTTGCTGGAAGGATGAAATAATTGTAATGTTTGCGACCAAACTTGAAGTCTATAGAAAAGCCATAAAAATTATGGTTATTGCATCGTTGGTACAACTTGTTTAAAAAGAAGTTTCTTTTGGGCCAGAAGAATGCTTCAAACTTATGCAATCAAGAAGTTCGTTTCTCACAGTGAATGTTTGCCATCATGGCATCTTCATTTCTATTTTCAAATGAGCCAGATTAGTCCCTAGGTTATGGTGTTGTTGTTTCATTTGGGACTAGAGTTCAATCAAGAATAACACAGGATGAGATCTTCACTTTTCAATTTGTATATAGTTCAAAAAATACACCACTAGAACCGCATCCCAGTGTCTCTAATCTGGGTATCTGGTGTGTGGATTTCAAAGTCCAAAATTATTCACATCTTCTTCCGACTGTAGCAGTGGGAAGGCTATAGAATGTTATTTTACTTGCTGAAGTAATAAGTTACTGATGCCTTAACTTAGGAAAAGGGTTTTTTAATAATCTACTAACTTTGCAGGTTGAAAAAGCTAAATCAAGATACATGGATGAATATTCTGGTAAAAGAGCCATTAATGAGCTTGTTGTCTCTAGAAAGGGATCAGGTCTTAGACCAGGTGTTATTTTGAGAGATACAGCCAACAACAGAGATCGGAATGCGCAATTCTGCAACCGACTTGGATGCAGAGGCAGATTGAACTCCATGAAAGGTACCCAACTTGGCAGTTTGGAGAAGCCCAAATCTTCAAGACCTTCATCCTTTACTTCTTCAAGTGGCAAAGAAATAATTGGAAGTTCCTCTAGTACTGGCCCTTCAGTGAGAAAATCCCTTCAGACACCTCGGAAAAAGCTATCTGCTCATCTAGAAACAGATTCATCTGAAACTAGTAGTGTTCCAGATGAGTCAGAAGTCTTAGAGCTCATTCCCCCACCTGGAAAGATTCAGAGAGGGCATCACCCCGAAACAGACTATACTGAGTCTTCCGAAATCACACCTATGGAAGTGGGTAGCTCTAGTATTGCTTCAAATACAAGACCTCGAAGGAATTTTCATCAAAAATCTGGCTTTACTAACCAAGCTACTCTGATGGGTTCCTCTGTTGCATTGGCATCTAAAACTGCTGGTCAAGTAGCAAGACATGGTGCAAACGCAAGCAGGTATGGTTTGAGAAATCTAAGATGCAATTCAATTTCTGATGCAATGCCATCATGTTCATCATCTGAATCAAACCTTACTAGAAAGAAGGACATTGGAAAAAAGAGACTTTCTGAAATAGAAAGCAGTTCCTCTGCTAGAGGCAAGAAGAGTGGTGGGCCATCATCAGAATATGGACGGAATTCTATTTCTAGTTATGGCGTCTCCATTTCTGATTCCAGACGAGCCAGAAATTGGACTCCTAGCAGGGATAACGGTGTTGCATCCGTTAGGACTCGGAGGTCAATCAATGGTAATACTAGGCCATCATCCTCTAATCAAGGAATTCGAAACAATTTATTGCCGACTGAGCCCTCCATTACAGTCCCACAAATGCCCCAACCTGAAATATCTATTGGGGCAAATGATCCCAGCTTGTCACATCAGTTCTCCATAGGATCTCCCTCAAGCTTCCTGAATTCTTACAGTCAATCAGATAGTAGCAGTGAGAATTTACATAGTATTATGCCCATAAGTCCCACAGAAGTTGGTATCTCACGCTCTTCAATGAATCGGGATAGCCTGCGACGCTATAACATGGATGGGATTGCAGAGGTATTTTGTTGATGTAATGTTGTAATTTGCAGTTCCTTTTGTACTATCATACTGAAGGTCTAGCGGGGAAATTGTTTTACAAAGGTAGAAATTTTTTTTATGACATTTGCACAGGTATTATTGGCTCTAGAGAGGATTGAGCAAGATGAAGAACTAACATATGAGGTAGTTAACTTTTTATTCTGGTTTCTGGATTTTTAATTTCTCCCATTTGGAAGTTTGCTTAACTATTCTTTATTGTCCTGCAGCAATTACTTGTTCTGGAGACAAATTTGTTCCTTGGTGGCTTAAGCTTCCATGATCAGCACAGAGACATGAGACTAGATATAGATAACATGTCATATGAGGTTTGTTGTTCTGTTGTGATACGGTTGCAACATGGTTTGCATATAATACTTTCAAAATGTTTTCTTTTAGTTCCTTATTTTGGACTTTTCTTCTTGGCTGGCATGTTCTTTTGGAGTGATGTGTCTCTCAAGTTTCTTCAAATAATTTATTATGATCATAGTTGACATTTCTTTACAAGCAAAAATTGTATAGTTTATAAACAATGAATGTTAGTTGATTGGTTGAAAAAGCAACTTATCTTCTAAGGTAAACATTCTAATCTTCATCCTTACAACTTTCTACTGTTATATTTTTACAGGAATTATTGGCTCTAGAGGAGAAGATGGGTACTGTGAGCACAGCACTTACAGAAGAAGCATTGTCGAAATGCCTTGAGAGAAGCATCTATCACACACTGCCTACAGAACCAGGGACCATGGATTGTGCTGGGGGTGGTGATGATGTCAAATGCAGTATTTGTCAGGTTCATCTACTGCAATCACTCAAGGATTTTTTACTATTGGTACTCGGTTGTTATTGCCTTTTATTATCATTGCAAGTGCAATCAGACTTTTAGGTTTGACTGAAGTTGGACCCAAACAAAAGCCACTCAGCACTAATACCAGCCCAATCTTCATCTATGGCTATTTAAACTTAGCCAGACCTAGTTGAATTTCTTATTTGAGCTTTGTTTGGATTAGGTTGGATCTAGTTATAGTAAGAATAAATTTGAACCAACTATATTTTTCTTTTTTGGGTTGAAAAATGATAGGGAAGTTTGGGTTAGGTAAGTAAAAGGTCTTAAATATGGACACTGATGGGAATAATAAGGAGTTTGGTTGGTTGTGTTGGGCATAGAGGTAGTTATTACAAAGAAATGTTGACATTGGTTTAAACCTGGAAAAATGGAACTTTAGAAGGTTTTTATAACAGTCAGCATGCATTATTTAAGATGAAACAAATTTTTTACGGAACATTTAAGAACCTCCAAAAAGGGCTGGAAAGGGATAGAAAGCAATTGAGGAAATTGCATTTATCCACATCAAGATACCATCTTGATTTAAGGAATACAATAGGGCCCAATGTTTATTTATAATTTAATTCTAGAAAAACCTGGTGATGATCACGAAGGTGTGGACCGCCTTGGTTTGAATAATACAGTGCACATTTATAACCAAACTAAGTTGAGATTGGAAATTTTCTCAGTTTGGATCAAAACAAACAAAGCTGATTTAATATGTTCTTCAGATTTTTCTCACTCCAGTTGCAAGGTATATATCATCTAAAATCCTGTGTATTTCCCTACTTGCAGGAAGAGTACATGGTTGGGGATGAAGTGGGGAAATTGCAATGTGAGCATGGGTATCATGTGGCCTGTATACACCAGTGGCTACGGCTGAAGAATTGGTGCCCTGTCTGCAAGGCTTCAGCTGCACTTTAATCATCTTCCTCATAATTCAGGAAACCAGCTTGGATGGGGGAGATTTGTACAAATATTATGTGGATCCTCCTACTCCCAACATTTTTTATTTTCACTTCTTTATGTACATACCAAATCCCCTTTCTTTCAACCAACCAATAAACCCAAGGCTCTTGGCTGAACAGCTGGGAGCTCCTCATTTACCTTCTATGAACTTTGAAATGAAAAGTACTCACAGAATGGTGCTGTTCTTTTGGACATGTTCTTGTGGAATTTTCTTTCTACCTCTTGCTTTAAGGTCTAGTCTATTGATTTCTTCTGGTTGGGTTTTTTTGTTTGTGGGCTATACTAGATGGTGGTCAAGTAGGCCCCAGAGAGAAGCATGTTTGGTAGCCAAATTGGCCCACCCTGGCTGATAACCTCCAACCTATTGGGGCAGACGGTATGGTCCCTGCTCCCTGAGCTCTTTTACCTTGTCGTTGTCTTTAGCTGGTGGGCCTTCTCATTCGGTTGTTTATGAAGCTCTTCCTGGTATATGTTTTTATATTCTATTTTTATGATTTTAGATACCCATTTCGATTGTGAAAACATGTACCAAGCATTACCAAATCATTAGAGAAGCATTACATTGAGTACCAATTGGATAGTTGGTTCATTTTTTGCAGTGATGCTCTGGTTGACAACTTCCAATGACCTTTACCACTGTTATTCTTTGTATCGCGATGGAGTATGGCAGTCTTGATTCTTCGCTGTTGGGCTCAGAAAATGAAGAGATAGGGCATTTCCTTGGTTAAAATTGGGAAGAAAATTTGACACAATAAACTGATAAACAGAGCCCCACTGTGATAATTGCATGTTGTTATCTGCTCCCATTCTCTCATCTAGGACTCCAAATTTTCCCATTCAAATATAACGCAGAATTCAATTCAATCAACCTTAAAACAATGCTTCCCTCACCTAAATTGAGAAAAATAAAACCCCTTTTGAGTTTTGAAGGAGGATTCACCTTTATTGCATCCAAGTAGCAAAGAACCATTAATACAGAAATGATGATTTTGCCACTGGCGAATAGCTACACTGAGCTAGCCAGCATACAAATATTGAAAGGCCATTATAGCTGCAGTGCAATAAATGGTAAATCCCCATTATGGAAACATTACTTCAGCAGACGGATTTTTGGGTGTCATTTAGTTGGGACTTTTTGACTTCATACCCTCAAGATAATTCAATGGATGTTATAGCCTATTAAGTATACAAGGACTCGATAATGTTTCAGACTTAGAAAATGGAATAACATTGTGGTTCTTACACATCAAATTTACCCCTCATCATAAACTGTACAAAAAGCTCAAGATTTGTTGTGCTGGCAGAAGAGGGCCAACACTTAACATTAGAATTATGAGAAGGTTGATTCAGAGGCATGTATGAGCGCCATCAATCACTTGCTGGGGTACAGTTTCTGTAACAGCAGAATGCAGCTTTTTCATGGTCAAACACACATTTTATCTTTGCAGGGTCAGAGTTTTATCCTAATCAGAGTCATCTGGAACACCATTGCCACAAGTAGGAAACTGGCTGTAGAATGATGCCCACCAACAATTTCCAAGCCTTCAAAACCAGAACAGACTGAGTCAATTATAGCTTGGAGAAAACCAAAATCCATGTGGATGTTTCATTCCATGAATGCATTGATGTAAATTTTCTTCCGTACCAGCACTGGTCAGCCTGCCCCCAAGTTCCAGCAGCATAAGTTGCACTTCCAACTCTAAGCTCAAGCAAATATAGTTAGCAATCCATTCGTCACCCCTGCATAACTTGTTGATCCCACTACCACTTTGCATATAGGAGGGTTTAGATGCCACGTGCCATCCATAAGCTTGTGACAGATTTTCTGAACATCTTGATCCCACTGACCCTGCAAAATTTGATCAGTCAATCCAAGTGCACATCCAATATCTGATTCAACATATTAGCAAATTAGATAGAAACCATCCTTTCATAAGGGAAGAATCAAAGTATAGTGTTGAACAAGTCGGTCTAACCATTGAGTTCTAGGGCAGTGAGGATGTGAACTGCTGCAGTCTACTTCATATGTTTCTTGCATGTCTGCATGTTAGATAATCCAGCAATTTATACAAATGTTCACTGCTTGTTACAAGAGAAGTTCGGCAACTGCATTGGCTTGAGCAAAATGAAACACCCAAGGGAGGACTTCTGGTGAAATTCCAGTGGCTGAACCGCTCAACCTCTTCCATCTTCAACAATTGCCAGCTCGATCTGATATTTTTGATGTAAAGAAACTAGTACATCCATTGATCGCTTTATTTCGGCTTTCCATAGAGCAAATTCACTATCATCCCTAGGTTGCTCGGTGAATCCTCTAGGATGCTCCAATGACCTTGGAAATTGGGTAGTCAGATCAGCCTTTTTCCACAATTACAAATCATCACTATTTTTTGTGGCTATTGATAGATGCTTGATTACAGCATAATCTGCCTTCCTATTTGATCCCCAAGAAGGCTAGGTTGATCTTTGGGCTGCAGATCAGAAATCCAATGCCAGCCTGTACCTTTTCACACAGACAGCCAAAACATCCACATCAGCAAACAAGCACAAAGACAATTTCTACCTGTTGTCACCCACAAGTGCCACTTGCAAATAGAATGCTCTAAGGACAAACAAAGACAAATTTCATAAAAACTGGATTCATTTTGTCATCAACTGTAAAAGATTAAGGTCTCTTACCAAATAGAGAGTTCAAGGTTGACAATGAAGATACACCTATGGCACCGTTTGAAAGGTCAATTTATTTCAAATACCGACCACTCTAGTCCTCTTCTTTCTGTTTCACATTCTCAGAAACAAAGGTGCTAAATGGATGGCTCTACATATCATGGTTACCTGCTGGAACTTGTACTTTTAAATTTATCCATTCAGCAAGCAATAGGCATCAAGTGTGAGCACAAAACATCATGAAAACAACAGAGGCACAGAAAGAAAAGGATATTAATGCAATGGAGGGATTCAGACAGCCCAAACAACAATTAATGAACAAATGAATTGAACATGCTATCCAGATTTGAACTAGAATGTTATGCCATCTCGAACTCCCAAGAGGTATATTGAAAAATACTATAAAACATATGCACACTCAGAGGGGGAGATTCAATGACATTTTGTAATGAATTCTTACACAAAAAAATTAAAAAATAAAACAAAAGAAAGAGAAAGTGAGGCTGAAAAGGAAATGGAGCCGGTAACATAAGAGTGAGGGATATATGATACACTTTTCGATCACAGTATATTAAGGATTAACGAGACAAAGTTCTCTGAATTCATAAAAATGTCAGTAATGTTCGCCTTATTTTATTAAGAGTCTTACTTGATAATATACTGCACTGTATATCAGCATTCATGTTTTCTTTTTTTCATAAAAAGATTTGGTTATCTTCAACGAATACACTAGTCTCAGAAGATTTCATATAATCGCACAAAAGGCATCATATGCAGTTTTCAATAAATATTAATTGTTTTCACCCATTCAAATTTATTCCTGGTTTTTCTCCACTTATTGTAATAATTTCCTAATCAGTTCCTCAATTCCAAATTATCTGTGATGATGAATAATTGTTGAATCCAAAATTCATTCATGGCTTCTACATGCCAAGTTATGCCAGCTGGATGTCTGATATTGCCCAAACATAAAAATCTGGTTTTTAAATAAGCCATAGGTTCCTTACTATTTAAAAAGATGAATCCCACTTTAGACTATTGGAAAGGAAACAATAATTGTTGCCTAGCAATTGCTGAAATGAGAAGCATTCTGTAAGGAACTAGCATCAAGCATCAGCACATGATCCCGTTGTTATTACTTACAAGTAAAAGAACAAATAAATAATTGATCATAGAATTTAACATAGATCCTTCGCATAAAAGGATGAAAATGCAATGGAAACATCTTCAACAGCCAAAACAATGATTAAATGAAATGAAGAAGTAAGCTTGGTTTCTCCATAAAGCTTCCAACAAATCATTTTACAGCTTCTACTCCAAAAAAGCCTGTTATTCAATAAGCACATACACATGAGCACTGAATCATACAAAATAGTTCCTTGAAGAAAGCTATCTACTGATATCCATCCATGGAGATTTTTACACTAACCAGGAATAATAGAAAAAGGCAAAGAACACATTCAAATAACAAGTAAATAAAATCAAGACATAAATCTTTTACTTTTCTCAGAGAGTATTGATTAGTAACAAAGGTTCCTTGTGTGTGTGTGTGTGTGTGTGTGTGAGAGAGAGAGAGAGAGAGAGATATCTACAACTAGAGGTGGCCCCATGAATTTTTATGGGGCTTATTTAAAATAGTAGATCCATGTTCAAATCTACACCCATTGACACAATTTCGAACCTGAGTTGTGAGAAAAGAAAGAATGCTGGTTATTCTCTTCATGCAATCTATGAAGTTAATTTCGTAGTACTATAAAATAAAGTTATAGTATTTCACAGAAAGTTTAGGACTAGGCTTCT
This sequence comes from Vitis riparia, assembly GCF_004353265.1. Lineage (NCBI taxonomy): Eukaryota > Viridiplantae > Streptophyta > Magnoliopsida > Vitales > Vitaceae > Vitis > Vitis riparia. The sequence continues at coordinate 2,107,027 of NC_048434.1, forward strand.
ACCTATGTTTAGATCTATATAAATGGCTTTGATGAACGTAGGATCCCGTAATTGATGTACAAAAGGTGATGTAAACAAGCACATCAATTGTTCGAGACAATATGATTACCAAATCCCCTTGGGTTCAATTTGTTGAGCTTTGCCACCGGGATGTCTATGGTTTTTCCAATTTCAAACTCTTGCATCAAAATCAGTTCTAGCCTCCTAGATATTTGGAACAACAAATCCCCCTTTTAATTTTGAAAAGAAATTAACAATTACTGGATTTACTGCATCCAAATACCAAAGACTAGCAGTTTCTGAAACAAGAAAATTTTAAAACATAAAAAAAAAAAATTGCAAAATCAATAGTCACAGATAGCAATTCACAACATATTCTAAATTGAGAAATTCCAGAAAAATTATGAGGCATGAGATTCTTCGAGTGATGCACATAAATATATGCTAAATTGCCATGTAAACATGAGTAAGAAATATTACTTCAGCATATATATTTCAGTTGTCATTTAGTTGGGGCATTCAAATTAAAACCATCATGACAATTCATTGGATGTTAATGTGTTATTAATATTGCGATTCAATAAATTCTCAGATTTGAAAATACATACAGAGCAAACTGCAGCTCTTACACAACAGTGTCCCTGCAAAATTTTCTTAGATTTCCCCTTCAGTGGCTGTAAATTACACGAAAAAGCTCAAGTTCTTCAGTGACTGCGGAAGACAGCCAACATGAATGCTAGTCATACAACAGAGAGCAACCAAAAATGAGCATTCTGTTTGAAGTACCCTTTGATTGGCTGCTATAAAAGAATTTCTGATGGATGTGCAAGGAATGCAGCATGTGATCACATATCATTCATGCTCAAGCCCTCATCTCATCTTGCAAGGGTCTAAGCATTATCCAAATAGGAGTCATCTGGCTCAACATGGCCTTGAGAAGTGAAATGGCTGCATCAACAGAGTCCAAACATGGTTATCACATCCTTCAGTGCATAATTAACTGATTTGACCATAGCTTACAAAATAGCTGTTTGTATGGTTTTTTATTCCTCGAACGTCTGCATGCAAATTTTCTCCAGAAGCAATGGCCAGTCTTCTCCAAGTTGCTGTGGATTTAGCTCCATTGCAACCTTGAAATCAAGCAAAGATATTGAGCAAAGGGGTCTCTGTTCCTGAATAACTTCGATGGGCCCACTGCTACTTTGCATATGTAAGTGGTTACTAGGCCACATGCCGTTGACAATCTTATTTTGAATTGGCTGCTTCACAGGGTGATGCTTTTTTGGTTCATTTTTGGACCTTGCTCCCACCAACTCAACACACGACTTGATTAACCGTTTCAAATACACATCCAACATATTATTTAGCATATTAGCACATTCCATTGAAACACCCCCAAGGCCCTGTCCTCCAGCAATCTGCTCCATCCGTTTCCTCAGGATCTCTGTATCGAACAACCCACCACTGTCAAAATAGCTAACCATATTATCATTGCTTGGCACTGACAAAGCTTTCCGGGCCCCACCTATACTAGCTGAGCAAAATGGTATCCCAAGAGGAGCAATAAGACGACTTCTCGAGAATTTCAAGTGGCTGGCTTGCTCCACCTCTTCCCCATCTTCAACAACCGCTAATCCTGTATGATCTTGGCTATGTCTCGGAGTCCCCTTGGGTCGCTGAACAGAAACCTGCCTTTGATTCTCAGGTAGCTCAGCAACTCCTTGAAGTGGCTGCACTGGCCTCTGGTAATCACAAGGAGTCAACTCCCCATTTTCAGTAAGAACTTTACTACCACTATCTTCTACAGGTGCCCATTGAGGCCCATAATCTACCTTCCCATTTGGTCCAAGAGGACTAGGGCGGTCCCGAGGCTTCCGATCACGGATAACAGGCCTACTCTTCCACGATGGAACAGCTCCATTCGACCAAATTGGCGAATTTGGAGTTGGATTTGCAATGACAGCCCTGCTTTGTTCATGCCCATCTTCTACAACAGAATTTGTGGGCCCCGCATCATGAAATGGCGGTGGGGTTTTAGCATGAAAGGCATTCTTTAAGATAGATCGAATAAACTGATTGTGCAGCAACACGTTCTCTCTCCCAAGTACACGAGAACACAACTTATCAAACTCACTCTTACACAGTTTCTGGCTCAACAACCTATTTAGGTAATAGAAATACCGTCTTGCCCTGTCAGCCCCAATTTTCTTCACTATCTGAACCTTCAAATCTGCCACATCAATCCGCGAGCTCTGCTGCGGTTGCATTTCTCATACACAATCCACAAACAAAACCTGGAAACCTGAATTCCAAACTGAAAACACTTAACTCTGCTTCCAAACGACCCCAAATTCCTCTACCCACATACCACACAATGCAGAACCCAATCCCATCCTCCTAAACCCAAAACCTCCCAAATCAAACACACAATAATCGAACAGTTCAAAACCACAAAACCCCAATTCCAACCCGTATCACTGTTATCCTCGTCTTCAAAACGAACCCAAATTCATCAACCCACATACCACACAATGCAAACCCTAAAGATCAGACTCCGTACAGAGCTCGCAAGATCCCAAAACCCTTAAAATCACCAAATTTAAATTCAACTTCCTGATAAATCAAAACCCTAAGTTCACCAAACTTCTCCAAAAACCAAGCTTTTTTTTCCAGAACCAACTGTAAGAACAGTTAATTACCCCTCTGCACAATACAAAATCCCACATTTTTTTTAGAATTCAAGAAGCGTATAGTTCAAAATTACGGAGTAAAAACACTGAGATCAATAGAAGGTTTTCCCAGTACCAGCAAAGCACGAATTGCTAAGAAATCAAAGAACAAAGCAGAACAAAATTTACAAGATCAAAACCAAAACAAAAAACCCAGGAAGAGTAATGATTAGCTCGCTAAGTGTAGGAGAATCATAGTATTTGTGAATCAGCTCTGACCTTGTTCACCAGCTTGAGAACTGCAGAGAAACCAAGCTACAGTTGGAGTTCTTGCGAGCTTACAAAGCCTCTATCCTCTGCTTCACTGCATTCGCTTTCTGGGTTTTGCTAATTTCTGGCGCTTTTTCTCGGGAAAATTGGATTGCACCCTCGATCGCTGCTAATTTGATATTACTTTCTCTTTCTCTCTCTTCCTTCTCTCTCCCTTCTTTCTCGGTCGCTCTCTCAAGCTCTCTCTCTCACCTTGTGTTTTTCATTTTTTTTCTTTTTTTTTTCTCACTTGTTTATTTTTATTATCATTTTTTTTTACTTTTATTTATTTATTATTTTATGGTTTTTGGAGATTGTATATTACCTGCATTGTGACATAAAGGGTGAAATTAGAAATAGAAAAAAAGAAAAAAAAATTGAAACATGAAATTTGAGGATGTATTGGTGGTGGACATCTACTAAAATTTATTTGGAGAATGTAGGGTAATTATTATTGTTTTTTTTTATTGATTTTCATAATTAAATTTTATTGCACCATTTTAGGATAAGATAAATAATATATTTTTTAATTTTTAAGTAAAATATATAATCGATTAAGAATCTATTTGATTGTGATTTTATGATACGTTTGTAATATTTTTAATACTTTAAAATTTTTATCAAAAAAATTGTTTTCAAGTACTAAAAATATTGAAAATATTTTCTAAAATTACTTTCAAATAAATTTTAAAAGTATTTTTCAAAAACACTTTAGGAATAAATAAAAAAAGGTTTTAATGAAAATTAAAACATTTAATAAAATTTTAAATTTTTTGAATAATCACATATGACGCTTCCATGAAGAATTTATAATCTCCTTTAATTAATACTTTTCTTTTCTTTTTTATCTCAATTTTAGCCGGTATATAAAATTAATAATTTTGTCAAATGTATGGAATAATAATTTTTTTAGAAGTCTTTAAAGATTCATGAAAGTATTGATTAATAATTAATGAAGTATATAAGAAAAATAACAAATGAAAATTTATAATATAATATTTAATAATTTTTACAATTTCTATTTTTTCGATTTAATTATTTTTCAATATACGTATTTAAAGTTACTTGTCATTTTTTTTTACACTTAAATTAACCTCGAACTCACTTTTATTTTCATTTTTTGCATATCATATGCAATGCACTACCTCTAAATTAATAAATTATTCATTTATTGATAAAATAATAATTTATTTTGGTCTTAAAATTATTATTTTATTGGGATTTTATTGTATAATATTTTAAATTACAAATGAAATATATATTTGATAATACAATATGTACTACATAAATTTGTAAAATAAAATATTTTTAGACTTTACTTATTAGATAATTAAACTAAATTTAGTAATTAGATTTTTTTCATAACTTTTATAAATTTTTTTTATTCTCAAATTTCTTAAACAAATTTAAAAATAAGAAATCATACTCATGACTAAATTGTTTTTATTCATTTTTATTAAAAATAGCAATATCATTTTATACTAAATCAACATTAGTGCCTCATACATTAATATTAAAAGATTGTGGAAGCTCTTTAAAAAAATCCCCAAAAAAATATTTATTTATTATATAATTATACCAAAGAAGTTTAATGTTCATCAAAATTTGCAAATATGATTGAAAATATTTTCTATTTTTAAAAATAGTAAAAAAAAAAAAAAAAAAAAAAACTATGGCTTCTTTGGCGATAATTTAAAAATAATTCTTAAAAAAAAGTAACTCTTAGAAAATAAAATTATGTTTGATTATTTAAATCTGAAAAATGTTTTTTAAAACTTATTAAACATTGTAGACTTATATATAATGTTTTTTCACAACAATAAAAACAGTTCAAATTTGTTTTGAAAAAACAGTTTGTTTTCAAAACAACTTATCGGGAGAAAAAGGTAAAATAAAATAAAATATTGTAAATGAAAGAAAATAGTTTCCAAGTGCTTTTCCAAATAGGTTACTTTAATGATGTTTTTAGGGAAATTATGTTTTGGTGCTTGATTTTGGGAGTAATGCATCCTTGGTGGCCATTCTAGAGGCCCAATTTTAAAGATAGCCTCTCTCTCCTCAGATTGCCCTTTTAAAGGCCCAACCAGGCCACCACAAAGCTGGCCCATTTAGTTGCCACTGAAGCCCTATGGAGCCTATATATCCAGCAACCCAGTGGGATGTCCACGTAGAAGAAGGCGTGATGATGAATAAAAACATGTGATGGAGGCCTAAATTTGAGTCACTTTGTCTCCATTCATCATCGCATGCAAAATCATCGGAAAGCCCCCATCAACTATAAGCTTTGTAATAATTATTTACAGCTCAAATAATCATTCTCGTCATCTCTTACAACATAAACCTCCATTTTTTTTAATTGAATAAATTAATACTACTATGATGTAGTACATCAATTGTATGACTTAGTACATCACAATTCATCCAACGATATTTCAAAAATTGGAATGGGACCATGGATTTACGTGTTCTGATTGTCGGCTAGTTGAAGCTTCGATTCGGCTTGAACCTTTGGATCACTTGAGAGTTATAGTAGTATTGAACCACTTGAATTAGACGGTAACGCTTCAAATAATAGTTTTTAATTTTTAAAAAGGTCAAAACGATGCAATTTTGTCATTCTTGAATATGAAATGACCTCATTTTAGCCCACTTACTATTGTTTCTTGATCTTGTTTCTTTTTGTTAGCTTTACTCCTTTATTTTATCATCTCAGTGCTTAAAATCATTGTGTTTTGTTGTCATCGTTCTTATTATTGTTACCCATTGATTATAACGACATCAACTATCGTTTCATTGTTATCGGTAAGAAAATAGATTTCAGTTAGTCATTTTCTTTAAAAATCAACATATCAACCCACCACATAAACACGGATTCACAAGCCCACAAAGCAACATTGATTTAGATATTAAAGCGCTCTCCCACGTTTTTGTATCAACACCAAACAACACCGAAGGCCGTAATGAATAATAAATTAATAATGTTGCGTGCAACAATTTATTTAAAATGACATCCCATTGAAAAATACCCAAAAAAGCAAAACCATCATTTTCGGCCTTTTGATTTATCTTCATTATCAATGGATATTTAGTTATTCATGCAATAAAAATGTTATTAGATTTACGATAGTTATGAAATTTATGCAACTTATTTTATATTTGAGTTTTTTATTTGTGAAGTTTCATATATTAGAATTTTAGATGTTTCCTTGATACAAAACTAGCTTTTAAAATTATTGGTTTTTTATTTTTTTTATTTGTATAATTATTTTAAATTTAAATAGTATATAAATTGTATATTTATGATGTTAATGATTCAACTATTAATCCAATCATTAAACTATGAACTGATAATTTTTATGATTTAATGACTTGTTGGCTTTTTAAAAACACCAGTAACAATTACATTTGTTAGTTTATGCATGACTATATATATATATATATATATATATACACACACACGTGCTACTTTAATATTCACACAAGCAAAAACAATACCGATACAAACAAACTACCGATCTAGTCATTCAATTGTGAACTAATAATTTTTATGGTTCAATGATTTGTTTGATTCTAAAAACATTGGTAATAATTACATTTGTTAGCCTATTCATGACCATACACATACACTACTATAATATTAATACAAGCAAAATCAATACCAATACAAACAAACTACTGGTCCAATCATTCAAATGTAAACCGATAATTTTTTTGATTCAATTACCTGTTTGATTCTAAAAACATTGGGAACAATTACATTTGTTAGCCTATTTATGACTATACACACACACTACTTCGATGTTAAAAATAAAAATAAAAATCAATACCAATACAAACAAAGAATGATTCAATTGCTTGATTGGTGATTGCTTATTACTCTCATTTACAATAGAATTCCTTCTTTTGGGCTCTGGTATACCATTCCATGTAATGATTTCTCTAGTTAGATCCTCTCATTGAGTATTCTTGTTGACTGTTCTATAGGCCCATTTGAATAAATTATACCCACTTAAATAACTTTTGTTTGTGAAATATAGTTTGCCTAAGTTTCTAATTCACTATGATATTTTCAATGTTGTCATCCATTTGTAATAGTAACTCATAATCTTCATTCTCATGTAGTTGTTCTCACCAACCCCATCATTGAATCTCGAGTTATTTGATGTCATTGTACCTGTATTTTTCATATATTCATTAGTAAGTCTGTGACCTAATCAAATTTCAAACATTAACATATAAAAAACATAACAATTGATAGTATAACAAATATTAGACCTCATTATTACAAGTGATGAAGTTAGAGCATTAGTTCAGTTCAAAATAACACTTATACACACTTTTAAATGTCTTTATATGTACGATAAAATTATAAATTAATACTACTATATTGTATACAAATATGACTTACTAGTTAATTCTTAATTCATAAATGGTTTGGAAAGTACATAACTACTTATACTAAAAAAGAAGTTTAACTCCTAGATAAAAAAATATGTTAACATGAAAAGACATAATTACTAGTTATATCATTTATAATTGTGTGAATCCCCGAGACATTTTTTGACCTAATTATAGACTTTATTGAAATAGGTAAACCAAAAGGCTCTCCCTCTAATATTCATATATGAAAATTTCATCTTATGCAACTTAAACAAAAACACCAAAATATCAGTTGACATAGATGTGTAATATAAAATTTCAAACTTCTTAATACTTTAATTAATGATTCAATCTTAGAGGAAGATATGAAAAAATAAAAACCCGAAAGCTCTTATTTGTGATGATAATACAAAAATATCAAATCGTCGCTTTCATGTTTTTATTTTATATCATTGACATCATAAATCCTTTTTTTTCATATTCACCCAAAATATGAGCAAAATATTTTCTTTTCCTATTTACCCAAAAAGCAAGCAATTAAAACTACTAAGATACGATTTTATTGATTGCAAAAAAAGGTCAAAACCCTCAAACCCACCATTCCATTGGAACGAGGAGGTCCTGTTCGGGGATTATTTTGAAAATTAGGGTTCTCAGTCGGATTATCACAAGTTTGGGGTACCAAAGGTGCGTTACTCCCAAAAGCGAGCATCATAGTATAATTTTCCCCTTTTTATTTTTTATTTTTGTTGGTTCTGTTTTTTATTATTACTGAACAGGCCTAAGGCCATTGAAAATAGGGCAAACAAACCCTAGAGGTGGCGGAGAAGACGACCACGACGTAGGAGGTAATCTCTCCTTCCTCACCGTAATTCATGAACCTAAATTTCGGTTTAGGCCAACACTAACCCGAAATTTTGCTCGTCTACCACCTATTTCTCGGCTTAAGGCTTTCTTAGTTTCGCTGGAAAATGTTCCTGATAAAAATGTTATGTTTTTTTGTAAAATTTTTCTTTAAAGCGGGGAAACTGAAGATGGATTGGGGGAAAATGTTTGGCTGGCTCTTGTTGATTGAGTTGAAACACTAGTTTATCAGCTTCTAGTTGTTATATTTGATTATGCAGTGTAGTCGATGATCTGATTTGCTGGTTGCAGATCATTTAAATGTGTGGATTCATGCAGCATCATGAAAAGCTTGAAGGAAGGCCAAATATGACAATGGGAGAAGTGGTAATGGCTCCTTTCCCTTGTTTTTATGCCCATTTATAATACTGTTTTCAGGATGTATTCACTTGTGGGAATGAAAAATGTTTTTTGGTACTGTTCAAGGTTGTAGAATTATGTGGGGAAAACTGAGCAAAATATATACTGTTTGTTTGATTGCAGAGAAAGATGAAAGCAGAGAGAGAGTTGAGTTTTCCATGTAGATACTAGTTGGTTTTCATCTGCTAACTAGTGTAAGTGGAGTATCTATGAACAAAAGACTAAGATGAGTATTTCATGGCTACTGAGAACGGACCATCAGATCTTTCTGGCCTGGTCTTATAGAACCAAGGTCAGAGAGATTGAAAAAATCCGTTTGTGCTGTGACTTGAATTACTTTCCCTGTAGAGGAAAGGAATGGCAATTTATTTGTATGGATCACTTAGAAAGAAGAAGATTTAATTGGAAATGCTGGAAAATTCTCGCTTTAGAGCCCCATAGTAACAATAAGAAAGTTTAAACTATTATCATGGGTAGGAGGTGTTATTTGCTAATGATACCCTTATTTTCTATGATGCCACAAAGGAGCATATTAAATATCTGAGTTGGGTATTCATGTGGTTTAAGGCAGTCTCAGGTTTAGGATGTGGTAGAGGAAAGATTTCAAAAACGACTTGCTATGTAAAAGAGACAATACCTATCAAAAGGAGGAAAACCAACTTTATAAAAAACATCCTATCTAGCTTACCAATTTACTTTATGTCTTTATTTTTCATACCTAGAAAGGTTAGTTTAAAGCTAGAAAAGATCTAAAGAGATTTCTTTTCAGGGAGGGGGCTTGTGAGAAAGCCACATTTGGTGAATTGATCGATAGTTTCTATGGATAAAGGAGTGGGGCTTGGGTATTAGAAGTCTGTCCATTCTTTAACAAAGCCTTACTTGACACATGGTGTTGGAGAATCCCTTGTGAAAGCAACTCCCTTTGGAAGTGGGTAATTTCAGGAAAGTATGTGGAAAAAAAAGGGGGATAGAGCTATAGAGGAGTGGGGAAAGTGTATGAAGTGGGTGTGAGGAAAGCTATTAGAAATGGGTGGGAGGGTTATAATAGTAGAGTGGTTTTTCGGGTGGGAAATGGTAGAGGGTGAAGTTCTAGATAGATAGGCAATGTGGTGATGAACCCCTAAGAGAGGCTTTCATTGCGTTGTTCTCAATAGCCACCGCCAAAGATGTATGGGTGGTTGAGGTGTGGGAGCAAGAAGAGGAAGGTGGTTGTTAGAATCCTAGGCTCATAAGACAGGTTCATGACTGGGAGCTAGATGGGGTTGAGGCCTTTTTTAGGATATCATAGATTTAGACAATTTGTAATGAAATAGAGGATAAGATGATTTGGCTGCACTTGAAATATGACAAAATTCTCAATTAAATCCCTCTATTCCTCCATATCTGATGAAAGAATGGAGGTGTTCCCTGCAAGCACAGTCAAAGTTTTTAAAGGCGTTTGTGAGGCGCGCCTTGAGGCGCGCCCTGAGGCGAGGCGTGGCGAAAACGCCCTGAGGCGTTAAAAATAAAACGAGACGCCTGAAAGGCGTACGCTTTTCCGGTGAGGCGTGATTGAGGCGCGCTTTGATCGCGCCTTTCACGCTCCAAGAAGAAGGCGTACGCTTCGTCGGATCTGATGTGGCAATGAACAGAGATTTAAAAAAAAACCCTAAGTAATCCCTAAAACCCGACTCTCGACTGAAAACAAACCCAAAACGAAACCCTACCTCCAACGACTCAAGCGGCGACGGAGTACTCACCCTCGATGGCGACCAATCGCAGTGCGTCTTCTCCGGCGGCGATCCCTCTCGTTCATCTCCAGGTATGTTGCGAACTCCCTCTTCCATGGTTTCTCCCTCTTCGTTTCCCTCTCCGCAGTCCACACGGGCTTCGTCGGCTCTTCATCCAAAATTTTTTTATTTTATTTTATTTTATCAAATCAGTTATGTAGATATTTAATGTATACCTATTTAAAATTTAAACCCTCTCTCTCTCTCTTCGGGCAGTCCACACTTCTCCGGCAGTCCACATTTTTCTCTCTCTCACAGTAGGCTTTTCTCCTTTTATTTTTTATTTTTTTTATTTATTTTTTTATTTTTTAAGATAATTATTTGTTAATTTTGAATTTTTTATCCGGCAGTCCACATTTTTCTCTCTCTCACAGTAGGCTTTTCTCCTTTTTTTTTTTTTTAAAGATAATTATTTGTTAATTTTGAATTTTTTATTTCTAGTTTGTTAATTTTGAATTTTTTATTTCTGGTTTAAATTTAATTTTCACCTCAATTTTCTTTATTTCATTATTAAATTCTAATTAAAATTTATGTGTATAATTTTTAAATTCCTTTAAAAAAAAATTGGTTTTTTTTTAATTTAAACCAATTAAATTTTGTATTTCATTTTTAAATTCCTTTCAATTATGCTTTGTTATTATTTTTTAGTCAATTATATTGTTATATGGAAATTTGAATATTATTATTGTTGATTTTTTTTAGAATGAGTTCCTCCGAAAAATTCAAGAAAAGATTTTGTGTGGAAGTATGTGATTGAAGTTTCTGGGGAGCAATATTTAAGATGTAAATTTTGCAATCAAAGATGTACGGGAGGGGTGAATAGATTAATTAATTATTTTATATTTTATATATTTTAAAATATTAATTAATTATATAATGTGAGGCTCAAAAAGCTTACGCCTCAACGCCTCGAGGCTTACGCCTCGCCTCACAAACACAAAAACGCCTCGCCTTACGCTTTCGCCTTTAAAAACTTTGAGCACAGTTTGAAATTCATAGGTCTCAGTGAGAGCTAGCTTTTTCACTTGGGAAGCTACATGGGGAAGGATATTGATGTTGGACCAACTCAAAAGAAGGGGTTGGAGAATTCCTAATAGATGCTATTTGTGCAAAAAAGAAGAAGAAATGGTTGTTCTCATCCTTTTACATTGTTTGAAAGCACTTATGTTGTGGCAACTGATTTATACACTATGTGGGATAAGGTGGGTAATGCGTTCTATAGTAAGAGATGTCCTTTTAAGCTGACGTGAATCCTTTCTTGGGAAGAAGAAAAAGAAAACTTGGAAGGCTGCTCTTTTGTACTTATTTTGGATTATTTTGAATGAAAGAAATAGGAAAACATTTGATAATAGTGAGAAAACAGATCAAACAATTAAACAATTCTTTATGTATAATTTTTTGAAGTGGGTTAGAATGTACAAAGGAGGTTGCTTCTTGTCCATGATGGATTTTATTGATTGGCTAAGCTTTAAGTAAGATAAGGGAGTTGTTTTTTGTGCATCCTTTTGCTTTGGACGACCTTTTGGTGTTGTTGTATACACAATGTATGCTTTTGTACACCTTTTTGTTAGGCATTGTTGTATACACAATGTATGCTTTTGTACACACATGCACTCATACACACACATATATATAACTATTAGCATGGGTAGAAACTACAGCAGTTAAGAATAAGTGTGTATTTCGTTCTGTTCACTGAAGACCAAAAAGGGCATGTGGATTTTATTTTAAACACCCCCATCCCAATTTGTGTTCAAGATTGATTGCTAACTGAAAAATTCTTGGCTGGGTAATATCATGGCTCTCTTTTGTGATTATGATCATTTTCCCTGTTGGTTGACAGAATTTTATACAAGCGGAAGATGTGCGATTAGAGACTACACGAGCTAGATGTAATTAGCTTTGTCCTTTTGTTTTAGATTAGATTTATATGCTTGCATTTTTTCTGTTTTGAATGATTAAAGCTGCTTTGTTTTCTTGCAGTTTCAAATGTGATTAAAAGGCATGGGCAGTTAATTGAGCGTCTTTCTAGGTAACACTTTTGGCAAATTTGCTAAGTAATCCAAGGTGGTGCTTAGCATGCAAAATCTTTTTATGCATCCCATAGAATAACTAATTCTATATAACTGTATTAGAGGCTTCAAGAGTAAACTGGACACTTTCCCATTATTATTCTATCCATGGAACTGAATCTATCCAGTTATAAATGAATCACAGTGGAATTTTTATTGCATGTTTGATACATATATGTCTGGCTGCAGTTGTATCTTGTCTCTTGTTTGTACTCTATTTTGTGAATGGCCCTGGTTCTTGGAGGATGAAGGTTCTAAAATATTTTGATTTGAGGATTTTATTGATATCAAATAGGGATTCTGACAAGATGACTTTTGAGCGTCTACAAAAGGAATTTGATGCCGCTCGAGCTTCTCAAACTGAAGGTAACTAGATTTTATTGGTGATACTGCTGCTTTTGAAAGATGATTAGTAGTACCAAGAATGGAAAAGAAGTTTTTCATGTAGTAGGCAAAGTTCTGTTATGGATTCGCATTGCTGTTAGGTATTTCCTCGGCTGTTTCTGTAAGAGTGCATGTGCAATATGTTTGGTTATTGTCAATTCTGGGCTGTGGGCTGTGCTTTATAGTGTTTTAAAGTTCCTTCTAAAGAAGAATTGTGCTTCCTCAAAAATGAGAAGTGTTTTGGAAATTGAATGGTAATGATGAAAAACTTGAAAACTAATGGGAATGGTTGAAAAATTTAAGTTTGGCAGTTATTGAAACTGGCTGTTGACAAGTTGGAAAAGAGTCTATTTCCTATGAGGTGGGATCACTCCTGTCAACTCTGCAGATCTGCTCCTGCCCATTCCTTGTGTCTATCCACACATCTTATAATTTGCATATTTGTTGATGCTTGTTTGGCTGGATGGTGGACCTGCTTTTGTAGACCTTTTGGCTGCTGTGATGCTTATATTTTCCTGACTGAAGCTATGGTGGAAAGAGGATGCTTGATCCTAATAACCTTTGAATTCTCTCTCCTTCATTTTTTCCTTTACTCTTTTACATGAGCATTTGAGTCAGGTTTGGTTTTGTCATTTTGAATTATAAGTGACTTGTTTTGCAGAGATTCTTTTAGATGGCGAACAGTGGAATGATGGGCTATTAGCTACAATAAGGGAGCGGGTAAGGCTCTCCTCAGTACTTTGAAGTGACTGGATTTCCTGTTCTTTCTCTTTTATTTTTAGTTTTGTTTTTTATTCCTTTGATTGTACAATTGGATAAGTTATTGTTATCAGTTGTTAAAAAACTCTTTCTCTCTCTCTCTCTCTCTGGTAAATCATGCTATTCATAACTAAAATTCTTTCCATGCTCAAGTTCATTCTGTAAAGCCTAATTTGTTTAAATTTTCATGCTACACATCAGCTTAGTCAAGTGCTTCATCTAACTGTTTTGGGTTATTTATCAGGTTCATATGGAGGCAGACAGAAAGGCAATGCCAGGGGACTCAAGCATGCTACCGGATCCTCTTTTCCATGGAAAAACCACTTATAAAGTTGGGAATAAGGTATTCAATGCCAACAAAGCACATTTCAGTATTTAGGAATATTTCCATGTTGATGACAGGTTCCATGACATTATGTGTTTGGGAATTGGATCTGTTTTGTCAAAATGAAGAAGTTCATTTCTAGTAGTAATATACTGAAAGTGGAAATTAGGGGAGGAAAATTGACATCATAAATAATTCACAACTTTTTTTAGTTTTTAAAGGTTGATCTAGAGGGCTATGTCTAGATTCCAATATATCAATGTTGATATCCAGAGTGAAGGTTGTAACCCTGGCAGAATACTGAGAATGAATACTACATTTGATATTGTGGAATTTTTAGTCCTCAAATGGCAGTTCTGTCTATGATCATTTTCCAACCACTTTGTGGAAGGGAGATGTTTCCACATGTGTGATATGACAACACCTTATAGAAAACTCAATTTTCCACAATAGTTAACTGAAAAATGATGATAATCCTGTTAGAAAAAATAATTGGGGGTATTGAATTGCTGAAAGCTTGAATAACAACAAAAACCCAAAATGCAGAATCTACATTATGCCCCTCCTTGTGTTTCTTGGGAGAAGAGACTGACAAAGATTAGATGGAGATCTGTAGAGTGTATTCATTGCAAAATGATGTATGGCATGGTTGTCATCAAATATCCCTGATTGGAATTAAGTTCAATAAAAATACAAATTTGTCATGGCAGTTGGCGGATTACATCTAATGTTAATTTGAATAATTTGTTAAGTCTCCCTAGAAAAATTTATTTTCCAATTTTTTTTATGTAAAATACTTTTTATGATTCTATAAACTGTTTGGGAGGTGGCCAATCTTTCTAGAACTGTCACTTCAGAATTTTATTGACCATATGGCATTGATGGATTACCTTTTAAGTACCAGTTTAATTTTTCTTGGAATCAGGTAATTTGTTGTTTGGAAAGGGCAAGGATTGGCATACAATATGAGACATCTTTTGCTGGTAATTTTGAACCAATTCTTGTTAATTTCTAATATGATATTATGCATCTACTAATATGTTGATATCTCTGATATTTAGGAGTTTGCTGAAATTTTAATTCATAATTTCTATTCTTGCTATTGATGTCTAACATTTTTCAAAATCAATATTGATCCATATCTTATGGCAGTTCATATCAATATTTTTGTTCTTTGATTACTGATGTTTCATGTGATATAAAATTTTCTTCTTGTCAGGTTATACAACAATTGTTTTTCAGGTGCTTCTTTTAATGGGTGCAACCTGTTTTAGACCACCCATCTAACCGTCTAGAAGAACAACATTATTTTGTCTTCTCGTAATTTACCTTTCTCTGCAGCTGCTAAAATCATATTATAAATTTTGGGTCCACTCTGGAAATACCTGAAGGAATTAAAAATTTCTACATTTTAGGTGCGAAGTATGTAAAACGGGGTTGTCTGGTCTGGTTGTCTGTAAATCAGCTTTCATGTCCTAAGCAAGTCAGATTATTAATATTCAGTGGTGTTGTTAGGCTACTATATCTTTTGTCTGTGTTTGCACAATCATTTCTTTTCCTTGTATTTTTGAAACTTTATTAGTTAAATACAAGATATAGCATTTCTGATCCATGTGGAAACTGTAATAGTTGAATTCGTTGGGGCAAACATCTTGATTAGATCCTTGTACTGGATATGAGTGAGCAATTAGGAAGTTGACTCATCAGTTTCCATGACTGCTCAGGAGAACCTTGTGAGCTGTACCACTGTGTGCTTGAGAGTAAATCATTTCTTGAAAAGATGACCGTTAACGAGCATACAGTACCGTTCTTTCTACCAATACGAGAAGCAGAAAATGATCTTCTGTCTTCCAATGCAATGGTAAGGTTTCTTGCCTTATTTTTGGTTGCTTATTTGATATATATATATTTTTATCTTTGTTTTTATTTTCAAACCTGTTTTTGTATAGATTCTTAACAGTGTGCTTTCAGAAATTTATAGATCATGTTGGAGAACTTCTGCAAGCTTATGTGGATAGACGGGAACAGGTATGTTTTTCATTTTCTCAAGTAAATAGTTATCTTAGAATTGGTTCACAGGATGTGTGAGCCAGGAGGTGCTGGTGACCTCAGGTTGATTTCAGGTGATGGAAAAATTCTGGTGCAAATAAGGGCATGACTTTGATAGACATTCCTGATTGAGCATTGGGTAAGACGATGAATCAAGTGAATGGATTGGGGGGCTATCTTTAAAGAAATGGAATTGGAGGCTTAGAATGATTGTGGTAGGGAGAAAAATTGCCAACCTGACCAAGGAGCAGGAGGAAGCACAGAGAGTTTTTATTTTGATAGGGAGGAAGCAGACAGAGAGTTCTGACAAGTTAAAAAATTATGATGTGAGATCAGGGCAAAGCAGGCCTTGGGCGCAATCGATTGATCAAACATCATTTTCCTTGTCCTTTGCAGGTTCGCCTTATTAAGGAGTTATATGGGAATCAAATTGAAGAGCTTTATCATAGTCTTCCCTACCACATGATTGAATTGGCACTGGATGATTCTGATTGGTAAATGCATTTTCTTCTCTCTATACTTGTATTTTATGGATTATTAGGATTTGAAACTTTAGTTTGTATTGATTTCTGCATTTTGAATTTTTTTTCTACTTGGTCTTTTTCCCTTTTCTTCTTTTGGTTTTTGTTCATTTGTTGAGAGTTTCAATTCCTGAAATCATTGGCACTTGAGTATTAAAGTCTGTGAGAGTCTAAAAACTCTAGGATTAAGATTCTTCCTTTAATGTACTTGGAATTTGAAGAATAAACAATACTTTGATTGACTATCTATAGTAAAAATTAAACCTTATTTAAAAAGACAATTTCATATTTGGTCATTTTTGCATGTTTAATCCCAAAAATATAAAATTTGACTACTTAATTTCAAAGTGGCCAATGGCCAACCGTTTTTTTTTTTTCCAGATAAATTCTTTTTGATGAGAAATAGAAATTTATTAGGAGCGCAAAAAGGGTTGCAAACCTAGAATGCATGAATAATACAAGAGAACCCCCGTAAGGAGAAAATTAATAAAAAAGAGAAATTAAACCAGAACGACAAATCCACACTCCTCACACAGAACCACAGTTCATCTTCGCTCAAAACGCCAAAAATACTTGGTAGGATATGTACAGGATGCCAACATCCTTACAAAAAGGATACAACAAAATTGTCTCTTAGTGTCTAGTGGCTCTGGCCTGGCATTTTGACTTCCTCAAAGGTCTTCTTTTCTGCCCTCACCACAAACCTCATGCTATGCATAACAGGGTGCTGACTGTTCATTCCCTTTCCCCCTATTGATGAACTCACTGCACCAACTTGTTGATCATTGTTTCATCAACTTTGGGTGGTCCCATTGAATCCTGAAGATTGATAGAAATGAAGACCATAACTACCAAGCCAAAGAAAAGTGCATCAAAAGATGATCCAGACTCTCCCGATCCCTTTCACATGTACAACACCAGTTTGGAATGATTCTTCCCTTTCTCGCTAACTGCACCAACACGTAGAAGGCCACTTCTCATTGAACTTTGAGGTTTCAAACTTCTTTAGCTGGGAACGACGTGTCTCTACCTTCACCATCTCCTTATAGTAGGAGTTGCCTGAAATTTATTATCTAGAGACAGTCTCCATTCTAGACAACCGCCATGCAGGCATCATTGCCACTCAAACAGACCTCCACCAGCTGAATATAAGCCAAAAAAAAGATGGCTGCCTTTATCCCCCAATCATTAAATTCTAATAATTCTTAAGAGTTCCAATACCTGCCAGTACCCTAGTGGACCCAATAATCCATCATCCTAGCCTCCTTATTGCCTGCTGGCCCAAATAACCCAGTAACCTCTCCTTAAGATTCCTCTGCCCACCAAAGGAAAACCAGCTTCACCGATACATACATCAGACCCACAGTGAGTAAAGAACTGAACCCACCTTATCCCAGAACCTTTCCGCAATCCAACTCCAAAAGATCCTGTCACTCCTCTGCGATCAACCCTAGGTTTTACCACTTATTTTTGTGGATACAACTCTCTTCCAGTTACAATCCTTTCCAGAATTAGGCTTCCATAATCATCTTTTTTTTGATAGGCGGCTTCCATAATCATTTAAGTAACAAGGCTTTATTCATTACTTGCCAATTCCGAAAACATTTTCCAATCCATATTCAATCCACATGTTACTTGAGTATAAGATTGGGAGGAGCAAGACCTGGCAGTTTCCTATGGCAGATGTGGAAGTTAGATTAATGTTTCATGAGAATTGAGGTGCTTGCAAGAATTAGTTCCTGGGAGTCTTGTGAAACAAACAACAAAACTTCTCACAATATGCAGGAATTTTCAACAAAACTTCTCCAGTTAAAAGATGATTGCCCCCATATGAAATTATGATTGCTTATCTACTTCTCAGTCTTGTACAAATCTTATTTTGTTTTTAAAGGTCTGCCTTATTTCCAACATGGCATGTATCTCATAAGGAAACAAACTTTTGCTGTAAGGCACAAGCAAAAGTTTGATTTCTCAGAGTACTATGATACAAAAGCAGAGAACTGAAGTTGATTATGGTTAAATAGAATGGACCGACATACTTTTGGATACAAAATTGTTTTATATGGATGCTGCATTTTGTCTTATTTTTGTACGGGAGCTGCTTTATTGTTGTTATTAGGTTTTATTACACTTTACCACCTCAACCTATAGCGTGTTTTGTACATTGCCCCATTGAGTTCAAAATCGAGGAATGTATCCCTCATTGCATGCAATGTGCATTTTTTGAGAGACACTGTTATTTTTTTGGACGGAAAGACATGTGCTCTCCACGTGACCAAGGGCAAAAAGGTCATTTTAAAAAAACCCTAACTAGCCCTCATCTTCCTTCGTTCTTCTTCTTCTCTCTTCACTCTCTCTCTCTCTCTTTCTCTCCCCTTCCCAATCCTCAATCCTCAATCCCCAATCCTTTCTTTGATGAGATGAAAAAGCCAATTGGGATGATTGCATTTCTTGAAATTTCAAACTTGAATCCTCAATTATGGTAAGTATTCAAAGATGGGCTTTGTTCGTCATAGCAAAAGACCCATATTCCAAACCTAAATTCCAAACCCAGATTTCATTTTATTCAAATTGAGAACTCTCACAATTCAACAAAATCAGGTTTATGACAATCCCTAAAAGATAGAATTAAAAGAAGGGGCTTTGTTCGTCAAAGCAAAAAAATCTAGATTCCAAACCCAAATTTCATTTTATTCAAATCGACAACTCCCACAATTCAACAAAATCAGGTTTATGGCAATCCCCAAAAGATAGAATTAAAAGAAGGGAAAAAAAAAACTTCAATTCAGTATGATTACCTCCAATTCACAACCAAAAATAAAAAAAAAAATCAATCTTTTTGAAAAAACCCAAATCAAGAATCTGGAAATTCTAGCATAAATATCATCAAAATTGAAGCTTTTTCTTCATCGGTATCACCACCATGGAAGACCTACATCACACCATTCTGCAAATTTTTTGAGAAAAATCTTAACAAAATCAAAATTTTTCCTCGATGGGTATCTTCTGACATGTGAAAAAGAGATGCCTAAATGCTTATCTATATCGACTACAGTGGAAGGGGGGCTTATCTACATCGACCACAGTGGAAAGGGGGAATTAGAGTGAGAGAGTGAAGAGAGAAGAAGAAGAAGAAGAAGAACGAAGAGAAGGGAGTTAGGGTTTTTTTTTAAAATTGACCCTTTTACCCTCAGTCACATGGAGAGTATATGCCTTTCCGTCCAAAAAAGTAATGTTGTCTCTCAAAAAATGCACATTACATGCAATTATAAAAGATGAGGGGTACATTGCTCGGTTTTGAACTCGAAAGGGGCAATGTGCAAAACACACTATAGGTTGAGGGGTAAAGTGTAATAAACCCTTGTTATTATTATTATTATTATTATTATTTAATAGGCAAAGCAAAATTTATTAAAACCTCCTAAAATGCCTTTTGTATACTACCTATCTACTTCGGTTATGCCTTTTTTAGTTAGCTTCCGATATTGGCTGCAAGGTAGGGGATCGACTGACCTCTTATTTTGGACTTCCATTGGGGCCTTCTTACAAATTGGAGGCGGTTTGGGATGGGGTTGAAGAGTGGTTTTGCAAAAGGCTTTCATTGTGGAAGAGACAATACACCTTAAAAAGGGGAAGGCTTAGGCTGATTCGGAGTACTCTATCTAGTTTGCTAATTTATTTAATGTCCTTGTTCACTATCCCAAGAATTGTGTGATTGAGGTTAGGGAAGATTCAAAGGGATTTTCTTTGGGAAGGAGGAGCCTTAGAGAACAAACCACCGCACTTAGTGAAGTGGTCAACTATTTGTAAGGCCAAGTCGAAAGGAGGACTAAGTGTATGATCTCTCTCTTTTCTAAATAAAGCTCTTCTTTGCAAATGGTGTTGGCCTTATTTGCTTGAGGGTAAACGCTCTAGAAGAAGGTCATAAGGGGGAGATACGAGGAGGAAGAAGGGAGGTAGCGGTTGTGTGAGGTGAAAGACTCTTTTGAGGTTGGATTATGGAAAGTTATAAGAAAGGAGTGAGATCTTTTAACACAAGAGTCTCCTTTGCAGTGGGTGAAGGGAATGGAGTGAAGTTTTGGAAAGATAGATAGTGAGGAGCCTTTTAAGCATGATATTCCCATCCTTGTTTGCCTTAACCGAATCATGGCGTATACAAGGAGATATCAGATCAAAGACTCAAAAGCTCTTTCCTTAACAATCTATCTCCATGGATTAAAAGTGTTCATAGATGGAAACACTATATCTTTAATTAATTTGTAGATTGGTTGAGTTATTGTTGAGGGAGGCAGTAGGTTTTTTGTTTCCCCTTTTTTGTTTTGCCTCTTGGCATATATGCTCCGTGTGTGAGGTGCACTAGTTGTGGCTTTTAATCATTCTCTTATTTATCAAAAAATACAAAAGGCATCAAATGGTATAGAAGAAGAGAGAGAACAAAAGAAACCCCTCCCCTTACTGAGAACCTAACCAGTTGATAAAGTCTAACAAAGAGATGTCATAAAATAAACTTTTTATATCAAAGAAGAGGAGCACAAAAGAATGAGTAATTAGTCTTTGTTGCTTTTAGAATTTTGATTTAGAATCTGTTTAGGAGATTCTTGAAGGGTTAGAAACACTTCCTAATGATTAAAAGCAATTTTTTTTAAAAAAAAAAATTAGATATTTGGAGAAGTTCTAAAAATCACTTTTAAAATCTGCAAAATTACTTAAACTGATTTTTGGACTAGTACTTGGTAGATGCTTCTTTCAAAAATCACTTTTTTGTCATGTATCCTATTACCAAAAATATTTTCAAAATACTTTTTTAGTTTATATTTAATCATTAATTGATTATCCATAAAAGTGTTTCTAATAAAATGTTGCTGACAGAGGCGCTATAAGCTAAAAGTGATTTTACGAGAATCACTCCCAAGCCACAATATGGACACAATATTCACCAGGATCAAAAAAAGGAATTATTGTTGTTTTATCCATAGTTAAGATCAAACATGAAAGTAGTAATTTCCTTTTAATATTGGTCTTTATAAGATTCTGGTTTGATGCTCATTATTATACAAAGATGGACTGACTTCTTTGTATCATTAGATGTGCCCTCAAAACTTGATATTTATTACTGTTCTAAATGGTTCATTTTTCTGTTGCAGCAAGATAACAGTTAGTCTTAGATACGCGGATCTCCTCTCTGTCCTTCCAACCCGAATTAGAGTCCTAGCCTGGCCAATGCAGCCAAGCAAGAAAATCATAACAAGCACTGGGACAATCGGTAGAAAGGGGAACTCTGTTCCAGCTCGTCTGTCTTACGCAGAGGATGCCTTGCGAACAATGAGCTTACCAGAAGGTTTTACTTCTTTCCAAATTAAAAAAGTTATATTTCTGCTCATTAGCGGCCAGCGTTTATGAACTGTCGGCTCACTGCATCCATCTCTGATCTTTTTGTCTCCATTCCAGCATATGCAGAGATTGTGCTGAACCTGCCACGGGTTCTCCAGCAAAACTTTCAGCATAGAGGCTCAGCTTAGAGCTTCATCTCTTCCCCAAACCATGCCAATATGTACAAAGCTATAGGTTGTGGTTGTGATGGAGTTGCACTGGTTGGTAGTGAAAAAGTTAGAGCTGGTTTTTGATACATGAACTTCTGTTTTTATTTTTTTTGCGTTAGCGGCCAGTGAACCAATACCATGTTGTCATGCTGCTACTTTGCGAAAGACAATTGAGACATCCATGGTAATGAAATCAATTTATTGAATTTCATAGTACAGTTCCCCTTCTGTTTTGAGTTAAATTAGCTTTCTCTTGCCCCGGTTGCTATCTAGTAACCCTATAGTTGTTTTCTTTGGCCTAAGTCAGGGGCTTCTTTGCATTTTGGACCTCAAATTTGGGTTATGGTTTCAACTACCTACGCCTTTGCAAAAGAATTGAGATTTGCCGTATGAGCACTAGAATTGTTTTGATTCACAATCAAAATGGAGTTGGCTGGTGAATTTTCACTATAAACTTCCCTAACATGATGTTAGAAGTTTGCTAGGAAACCAACTGAGAATGAGAAGCATTTCTCATCCCATCTAGAAAATTTTCCTTCTGTTTTTCTTTGAGAAACAAATATGATTTATGCCAACTTCCATGATCATAAGTAGCTTCTCAAACTTGTGGTCTATGAAAAATGAAAATTAACAAAAAGAATGCTCCATTGATACGTTCACCATTTTAAATGGAAATGACTAAATGACATATCAAATGAAAGGGCAAAAGAACACATGCCTGGAGGTTTGAATCCTCAGAGGAGTCCCAGAATGCCCTTCAAACTGATTTTGGAGAGATCCTCTGATCAGATATTAATCCTATGTACAAAAAACACATTTCCCCTATACTTAAATGACCTCTCCTCAGCCCCTACACACCATAGATGACCTTGCAGCTCCAAAACCCCCTTCATTTTTGCAGTCTCCCATACGAATTTGAAGAGACCAAGTGCCCTATCCAACTGCTTCACCCCACTCCACACCATTTTCTCCTCATCTGAAGTCAGAATCCTCCCCATGTATAAGCAGAACCTATCCCCACCCTCACTTCCATACACCCCACCACAGACTTCTACTTCAATGTCTCTGATGCTACCGTAGAGATAGTATACCAATAGTGTGAACAAGCACCGGGAGGAGTGACCCAGCGTCTTTCCAAGCTTTTTCTGCACTAGGCTTTCTTGGTGCCTAGCCTCCTTGTATCCTATATTTCTATCTACCAACACATCCTTGATCTGAGACAACCCCTCTTTCATGGCCTCCAGCTTTGAGACATGTAAAAGTAGTCCCTTCTCAGCAGTTCTTAAACACTTGAGGAGGTGGTTGAACATCACCAGAACTTCTCCCCATTTACGAGAAGGGGATTCGGGTGCTCTTGCAGGCGCAGGCCGCATCCATGAAGTAGAGTCAGGATCATAGGAAATGGCCTTATCAGCTAAGAAATTCAGGCAGCTCAAGACTATTTGCTGCCCCATCATCATCCCTTTGCCTGGAGGATGACGTTGATGATCCAGAGACTCCATCTCGGATTTCAATCCATTCAGTATCTCCTCCAGCGCACCCACCCATATCCGATGCTGTGTGACTTGTGAGCATACTGTGAAACGTACTTCCTTCCTTTGCTGAGCAGAAATGTTCAAGAAGTTGCAGACTTTAGTCAGTGAATTCACAGTCATTGGCTCCCTTTCATTCGGTTTACTGAAACAATCAGGCAATGTGCATTGCCCAGCTGCCAGTGACGCCATATTCTTCTTCACTGCTTGCTGCATCAATGGAGACCCGAGAAAAGCTCGAGCGAGCGACTTGAAAGTCTGCATTCTTTGTTCAATATGCTCATCGAAGACAATCGAATAATCATCAATATTAACTAACCTTCCATCAATCGAATCCACATTTTTCAACAGCTGACTCAATTTTACCATTTGTGGAAAGGCCTTGTCATACCATTCAAAAGGAATATGTTCTTCTGAATGGCTATTACGCGTTGTACTGATCTGCATACCTCCATTTCGCATAGTTTTCCGATACTTTTGGCCATGAAGAAGGTTTTGCACACGCTTATAAGCCATGAACAGCCAATTCTCACATTCTTGTATGTTGGTCTTCCATCTTTTCCCCTGAAAATAGACCTGTAACAACCAATATCAGATTCAAGGTTAAAAGACTAAGTGCTTAGAGTTCATTGCCACATTTTATCAAACACATTGTGGACCATCTCATTACAATTGCTTTAATGATATGGAAAAATCAATGATTATTACTACTTATGAAGTTGATTTCTGGGGAAGAATCAATGGAAGTTTTGAATTTGTATTGGGTTTTCACCAAAGGATGATTGGCTTTGTTGGGTTGCAGCTACTGTGACTAATGAATTTGTATTGTATTACTAAAGATTGTTGAGCCTGTAGAGGATGGGAAATCACAGTCAAATGGAAAATCTCATGGAAAAACACCAAAAACAATAGATTGAATGTTCAGAATTCAAATTCATCTGGAACACCCAATACCAAATTCACTAGTGAAACCCACAAAAGGTATCAGAACTAAACCCTAGGTATGAAATGAGACTGGGGAAACGGAAACCATATAGGACTTACAGTTGATTTCAGATTCACTTGAAGCCTCAGCTGTCATGTAGAGACAAGGCCTTTCAACCGTAATAAGAGAGAAAAAATACTGTTCTACTATACCAAAACTTTAAAGCCAAAGTCTTTAACCTTCTTACACTTGGATTGTAAGGTTACAATGGACTTTGAACATTCTCTACAAGAATTTAACTCTTTTAACCCTATAATGAACTTGGCTCACAAGACAAGAAAATTTAGAATGGATGTTGTGGTGTACTTAAGGAATATGCAAATTTGAATTCTATGCACTCTTAACGAAAAGCTAGTAGGGATATTTGGTTTATAGAAAATAACATCCAACACCTAAAACCATAAAAAATATTCTCAAATAGTTAAACTTTAGTTTAACCGATTGATTAGTTATTGGTTCATTTAATACTTTGTATGTGAGTGTTGGTACTTTTGAGATTCGATTGACCCTCGATCAACCAGCAAAAACCTCAATCAACAATACGTTAACATCCAAAAGAGAGATAAAAGGTTTTGTGCGCCCTCCACTGGTCCATGACTGACCCTCAAATCATTGCACCCAAAATTGCATAAAAACTTCCAATTTTAGGTTCAAACTTCTTAGCAACATATGTAACCCCTTTTTAAAGTCAATTTAGAAACCATTAGTTTCAAGGTTTTGGATTGAAACAAATTCATATCTAATTTCATGATTAAACATTGTTTTTGATCTTAAGTATAAATGAAAAAATGAACTTTGAAGCATATGAAAAAAGTTTTAGACCTAAGTACATTATGGAAAACCATCTTATATATTTCTTAGACACTTAAAATCTTTAAGGGATTAGATCTTCTTGTCATTGATTTTTTTTCAAGGTGGCTTGAGTTTTCTTTTGAATTTTTTATTAAAACTCAAAATTTGATTTGAAGCGTTCAAAACTTGGCGAAACCCTTGATTTAGTTATCTAATATGGTAGTTTTAAAAATTAAAACCATAAAAATAGATATTTGCTAAACATTTATCCTTAGAAGGGATAACTTTTAGACCATGTTTGGGTATATTTTTTATTTTTAAAAACAGATACTCTTACAAATGGTAGACATTTAATTTAAAAAACTAATGGTTCCAAAAATGATTTAATTTTACCAAAAAAAACATATGGTAAGCATTCGGTGCTCTTTGTATCCAAATAATATTTCAACAAACACTTCAATCCAAATGTCCGTAAAATGTATAACACATCTTTTTTGGAAGGATTCTAAAAAATATTTCTAGTATTTTTAATACTTAAACTATAAAAAATTTCAAGTATTAGAAAGATTAAAAGTGTTTTTTAGAATCATTGTCAAATGAGTTTTAAGAAAGTGTTTGATAGTGATTTTAGAAAACGTTTCTAGTTTTTCTAAGTTCTACAAAATCTTGTATTGTTATAGTCTCTAGTATCCTTGTGTAGATGAGACAATCGGAAAGAACTTGTCTGATTGAAGAAATATGTTACTTCTCAAAAGCTGAGGCATCATGCAGCCTATTTATGGGCCATATATTAAAAAATAGGTGAAAAGAAGCAAAACGGAAAAAGAAGCAGAAGCCTCTGTGTAGTTGGTGTCATTCAGAAAGAAGAATAAAAATGAGCACGAAGCTTCTGTGTAGGTGGGTGGGGGGTGATACTTGGTTCCAAAGGACAACATTGACGTTGAGATGGAGTTTGGAAATAATAGACGACAAACAAAATAAAAACTACCTAACAAATTTATCACTCCCTAATCTAAACATATAAATACTTCACCACTTAAAAAAAAAAAAGTCTGTCTTCATCATCTTGTTTCTCTCCCTCTCTTTCTATTTCCGGGTTGGGGAGAAGGGAGGAGGGGGGGCAGAAGAACAAAAGGTCATCATTATTCTTTTTTCAAGACTCTTGCTCTTTAAACTGTATAGTGATGTTGAATCGTATCAATGTCTAATCCTTTCAGCTTCACCACCGACTCCATGTGCCCCTTCAGTGTATTCAGCTCTCGAAGCCTAGCAACCACAATTTTATTTTATCAAACGTTTGTGATTTTTATAATTCACAATTCTTCATTTTCACAGGGCTACCAACAAATTACTCCTGCATGATGATGATCATGATGTAAAGGGTTGCTTACCTAGCAACCTCAGCCCGCCGTTTGGCTTGCTCTGCAATCTCGGAAAGCTCCCTGTAACCGCTCTTGTCAGAGAAAATGTTGCTGGTTTCAGGTGGTTGAAGACCATGTAATGTCCTTTGTGCAGCAGCCCATTGTGCTTCCCTCTCTTCTTTTCCATAGTCTTTCTTAGTAGTGAAGGCAGTCTGTTATATAAAAGCAGGGAAAAGTTATTAGATCAAAAGCCCAAGCCCACATACAGCATATCTATACAAAGATTAAAGACTCAACAATACCTTATTTTCCAGAAGATTATCCCAAGCTTTCCCACTCAGAATGTATCGAATAGCAAATTTCAGAATGTCAAGGGGAATATAGGTAACAACGCTGTACAGCCAGATGACTCCAGCCCAACCCCAGCCGGTTCCCTTAATCCTTGCGAAACCCCAGTTGGCATACACGGATATCACAGTTGCAACCTGTCAATTACAAGATGGTTAACCATGTTTAATAAAGCAAGTTAAATATCTATTTTCTGAACCAGGTACTATGGAAGCTCCAAAAACAAGCATCATGATGACGACTACAGCATATTAGGTACGTTCTTACCAGCTGAGCTGCAATGAAAGCACCGAGTAAGAGAAGCCCAGGGCGTTCAATATAGGACCAGCTTCGAGACCTTGTCACGAAAATGAGGGCCTGACTCACAATACTCACTTGTAGGTATAAGGCTGCCATCATTTCATTTTCACTATATCTTATTGATTTTACACCAAACTTGTCCTGAATAGGAATAAACAATGTGAATGAACAAAAATATTTGAAGCTGCTGTCTCTAAAATTATAAGTTTAAAAATAAATAAAACATTTCTTACCGGAAAGAAGTCGGTATCTTTCATGACCCAGAAGAATACAACAGTCATTAGGGCCAAGTAACCTCCAAGCACAATCCCAGTTGCAAAGATTTCTTTCAGTTTCCAGCTGTCTGGCTGTGGTGATGGCTTCACTCGATCCTTTGAGATTGTCATGATTGTTCCTAGAGGGAATAGTAGATTCATGTTAGTTAAAAGGAAGCTCATGATGAAATAACATTGAATTCTTTACTTAAAAGTTCATTTAAGTTATGCTCTTACCATCGTTTAAGATGGCAATAATAAGAACCATGAAGGGGGCAAAGTCAAACTTCCATATGAGAGCAATAAACAAGAAACCAAACTGCCAAGTTGGAAACAAAGAGAAGAAATGTATTTGTTAGTATCTATAACCAGAACAGCTTAATAATATTTTAAGCATCTCTAAATTATATTTTTTAATGCACTTACCACAATACGGATGGTGATAGAAACTGCATAAATCTGCAAAAGAGCGTCCAAAAGAGAAGGGAGTAAGACACTTTTAGAGTAAAACTATTAAATTTTAAAGGGTAGCTGCAAAAAGAGCAAGAAATGCAACTAACAGTGTAGTTCTTCATCCTTTGAAAGATAGCCCTACTGGTCAGCACTGCGCTTATAATGACACTGAGCCCAGGTTCAGTGAGGACAATGTCAGAAGCACCTCTGGCGGCATCAGTAGCATCAGCAACAGCAATTCCAATATCTGCCTTCTTCAGAGCGGGGGCATCATTGACACCATCTCCTGTCATTCCACAGATGTGCTTTCTCTCTTGCAACTTCTTTACAATTTCATATTTGTGTTCTATCACAAGCAAAGGCAGTGCGTTAGAACATTGCGGTATCATGCAAATTTCAGGATTGGAGGGTTTTTCTGTTAAAATAATTTACTAAGGAATTAAAGAAAAATTTAAACGATGGGCAAAAACTATGAAATTTAGAGAAGCATGGGTAGTGACTAAATATATTTGGCATGCTTAAAATTCTAATCACACTATTTTGGACATTCTTAATTTATTAATTTCTAAGAAAAGAATCAACAAATTGTGCAAAAATGCTTAAAGGAGCAACTCCTATGATGTAGGCAAGAAAAGGGACACATAGTTGTGACTAAATATGTTAACCTGCTTAAAAATCTACAAAAAATCAGTAGTGTATTCATACTATTCAAGATATTCCTAATTTATTCATTTTCAAGAAAAAATCCATAAATTTTGTAAAAATCCTTAGAAGGAGCAACTCCGATAATGTTAGCAAGAAAAAAAATCACAATTGCAAATACACAACATAGCAACAAAACCTACCAGGAAATACTCCAGCAAATCCGTCGGCCTTCTCAATCAACTCGTCCACAGGGAGGGCTGCAATGGATGCATCCTTGTCTTGGCCAAGCAATGAAGAAGAGGGATACATGTTTGTCCCCATTCCAAGCCTTCGTCCAGTTTCCTTGGCAATGGCAAGTTGGTCACCTATACAATACAGAAACAATAAATAATAATGGACAGATTAAGGAATCAGGTGAAAAATAAAAGTTGTAGCATACTAATTATTGTTACCAGTGATCATCTTGACATTGACACCGAGGTTGAGAGCTCTTCGAATGGTTTCTGCACTATCATGCCTGGGAGGATCAAACAAAGACAACAAACCAACAAACTGCCATGGTGCTCCTGGAGCGTCTTTTGTTTTCTCAGGTACTTCCTGCAAATAAATCATAGAATCAACAGTAAGAAAAAAAGGGGGTTCCATTAACTTATTAAAAGATACACCAGGGCTAGATTTGATACCTGTCTAGCAACAGCTAAAGATCGAAGTCCTCGTTCAGCAAATTTATCAATCACTCCATGCACCTTCTTTCTAACATCCTCCTTGCAGTTGCAAAGGTTTAGTATCTGTTCAAAAGCAGGAGACCCACATGAAATCCGATTTATCTCTATAAAGGTTTCTTGAATCATTTTTTTCCAATAAGGTGATGCAAAGGTTAGCTACCTGCTCCGGGGCACCTTTGCTAGCTCGGTGCCACGTCCCATCAGCATCAATGTATGTTAGAGCAGTCCTCTTGTCTACAGGATTAAATGGAAGGAAATGAACCTCTCTGATTCCAGCCCGTGCCTGCCCAGAATAGTAAAAGCCTGAACACTGATGGGATCTTATGACAAAACAAGGAAAAACAACTCAAATTGCAAAGGCTGTACCTCTTTCGGATCCGCAAGCATTCCTACAATGGCAGCATCAATGGCATCCTGATTTTCAATCCTAGAAGCCCTGGCTGCGAGCAGGATCACGTGTTCTTTCTCCACACCCTTTGTAAACACTTCAATAAGGTTTCTGTCAACAGTCAACTTGTTCAAGGTCAGTGTTCCTGTCTTGTCACTGCAGAGAACATCCATGCCTGCCATTTCCTCAATGGCCGTCATTCTCTTAGTGATTGCACCCTGCTGGGAGAGCCTGTGGGAACCAATAGCCATAGTAACAGACAAAACAGTAGGCATAGCAATAGGAATTCCTCCAATCAAGAGAACCAGCAAGTTGTCAATTCCATCCCTGTACTTGCGGTGCTGTATTGGGTACATGACAATGATCTCGATAATCATTCCAACAGCAATAGAGCAAATGCAGAAATTACCAATGGCAGTGAGAACCTTCTGGAAGTGCCCAACTTGGTTGGTGCTGTCCACCAGATGAGCAGCCTTACCAAAGAAGGTGTGCACCCCTGTCGCAATTACAACTGCATCTATTTCACCCTGTTTACAAGTTGAACCAGAAAATACTTCATCCGAAGGATTCTTGGTGACAGGGAGGGATTCTCCAGTAAGAGCAGATTGATCAATCTTAAGGGGATCACCCTCAAGAAGACGGGCATCAGCAGGGACAATATCACCCAATTTAATGCTAATTATGTCTCCTGGAACAAGAATAGCTGCATCCTGCTCAGTCCATCGTCCATCCCTAAGAACCTACATTATGTCACCATAAGAAATTAACAAAACCTAAGAAATAGGAACAGGACAAAGTTACAACTTTGAGCATGGTGGTATTTTTACCTTCGTCTTGGGAGCAAGGCCAGCCATTAGGGCTGCTGCTGCATTACCAGCATTGTTTTCTTCAATAAAACTGATTGTGGAGTTGATCAACAGTAAAACAATGATACCAACAAAGTCTTGCCAATCTGGAGGCTGGCCACCACCATTTGCTAAGGCAATAGCCATAATAGCTGCGGCTTCCATAACCCATGACAGAGGATTCCACATAAACCCCAAAAACTTGAGGACTTTGCTCTCCTGTTGGCGAAACAATAAGCCATCATCTTCATCACCATAAGGATTAAACTAACAAGTTGGAAAAGAAGTAACAGGTCGAGAGAACGATAAACAAACCTTTTTCTCTTCTAGTTTGTTTGGTCCAAAAATTTGAAGCCGGCTGGCTCCTTCATCTGATGTTAGACCTTCTCTGCTACATTTCAACTGCTCAAACACTTCCTCTATAGGAATCCGCTCCTATAAACAAGGAAACAAAGTTTAGAATTCTTAAAATATGCAAATAAATCTTATATCTTAACTAAATATAATGCAACAACTCACTTAAAAATATCGGATAATTTCTCTTGCAAATATACACATAAATCACAAGCATTGATCCCATTTGTAACAGAGGACATCCTGAAGTGCATAAAGACCGTGCTTCATGCCGATACAGTTTCAGGCATAATTGAGTTAAACCGGATAACCAGTTTAATTAGCAATTACCTAACAAAATTTTTCTGCATCTATTTGAAAATGGGCTTGTCAACGTCACGTTGAAAGCAAAAAATAGATACATTTTTATTTATCCCCCTTTGAAATCAGCTTTACTTGACAATATTTTACGTAATTTTTAATTTTTTTTAAATATGATTTAAAATTTCACAAATACACAATCAAACTAATTTTCTTTTTGAATTCAAAATTGAGTTTAACCCATATTTTTTTCTTGAGAAGTGTCAAACCCAGGGGTCTCGGAAGTCGGACAAATGGGAGACCATTTTCACAGATTTGTTCAGCGGGTTGGTACCCTTCCAAACTGATCCCCTTAGCAGGGACCAATATGAATGCGCCCCTTCATGGCAAAAAGCCCATTTGCATTATTATGGGGCTACCGTACATTTACAGTTAATTGGGCAACGGTAAGTTTCTTCTTCAGAAGTTCAGAAATATACCATCGAGCCAATTTTCTTTTTAAATACAACAACATTTATTAAGTCAAACATAAAATTGTTCTTAACAAAAGTCAAACACAGAAGTCAGAAGTCAGAAGTCGTATCCTTAAAAGAAAATAAACCCTGATTTCTTCAGAAAATTGGGACCCTTCCAGAATGATTTTTCGGCAAGGACCAACATGAATGGGCCTATTCATGGAAAAAAAAAGCCCTTTTGTTTAAATTATAAACTGGAGATATTTTATGGAGAACCCCTTACGTACAATTGGAGTTAATTGGGTCAAAGCTAATTTTTTCCCACATGGACCAAAAGCAAGTTCAAAGAGTAAAGTATTTCAATTTAATTATTTTAAGACGACAAGTATAACGGTAAACATGGCTGGCGTAGAACTTGCAGTGTTCACCGGCAGCTGTCTCGGTAACCGGTAACGAATGAATAACAAAAACACACTTTCAAGTTTTGAATATATTAAAGAACCTGAGGCATCAGTACCACGGAAGTACCTAAAAAACCCAAATCCCAAGATGGCAAAGAAAGCGTGGAGATGAAAAGACAAGAAAAAAATGAAAAAGAAACAAAGCCTGGCGAGTACACGGTGGGAAAGCACTAACTCGGGCCTGGAGTGGAACACTAATATTAGAGTAAAGGATCTTTAATGGAAAGGTATCAACAAATAAACAAATAAGAAAAAGGAATATTTCTGAACACACGCGCCTCTTTTATAGCGCGTGAAAACAAGCGTTCGAAGAACGCTTCAGTACCACAACTCATCGTGATTAACATAATACCCCTTTTCACCACGTTCCTCAAAGAAGCGTGGCCTACTTGTCATCGCACTCCACGTGACCAAGAGCGTTTACACTAGCTCCCGAAAAAACATGAAAGGTGAAAAATCTAGTGTCACCTGTGAACGATTCAGGTCGCCGACTGGATAGTACAAATTGCCGACCAGAGTGGACTCTAGAAAAAAGGCAACTTGAATTATAAGCAGTAGACAAGTTGAGCACACACCCTTCCCATCGTCGTTTGACCCACCACATGGTGGGCTCCATCACCGGTGGCCGGGAGAGGTGCAAAGTTCGATGTACCTACCGAAGGTCCACCGACGACAAGACTCGAGAAAAGTTACGCCGCCAACACATATATAACCGAAACAAAAAGGCTAAAAAATCTAATTAACAAGATCAAAGCTACAGTATTTCCGACTCGTATTTTTTCAACTTTTTTAATCAAGAATTTTTATCTAATTTTGAAACTGTATACCTAATATTATGATGATGTGATGGAAACCAGATCTTGACTCAAAATAACAAATAATATTAAAAAAAAAAAAAGTAGAGTAAGATTTCCGGAAGCCATGGCTTGGAAGTCCACATCCTCCTCACAAACCACAACCACGAGGGAATCCGGAGATCCATATCGCGGAATAGCGGCTTAATTATAGAACAGCATATAATCAAGATCATCATCATAAAAACAAAAGAAAACAAAAAGAATCACCACGACGAGATCTCAGACGAACTGATCAGAACGCACGCAAACAAAAATTCAACATTCAAAAGAACAAAAGAAAGAGAACAGTGAACTGAACAGTAAACACCATTCTCCATTATTTTCACTATTTCTTGGAAACCAAACAGGAATGAGAAAAATCCGCCATCAACTCGCATTATTTTCACGGAAACCAAAAGCACAGAAGAGAAATACCAGATCCACGGACTCGTTCTTGATCTCCTCCAGCCCGATGCTCTTATCGGCGGCCATCTGTTAAGGCGCCGGAATCCCCCGGAGAGAGAAAAGAGATGAGACAGGATGATGAGGAGTTGAATGAGGGTAGAGCCCTATTTTTATACGCAAACTTCAAACCCTAAATTGTAATTTCCTTCTCCAAACAAGCTGAGAGAAAAGTCCAATCCACACTGAAATATATAGAAAGAGAGAGGGAGAGAAAAATTCTGTGTGGTATGAACAGCTGCTTCGCTCTCTGCGTCCTCAATCCGCTCCCCCTCCGATTTTATACCAATACCAGGCCTACCCTCCCAAAACGCTGCCCAAAACGCAGCGTTTTGGGCTATCACTTTATCCCCTCCCCCGCTCCACGCGCTCTCTCCACTTGTGTACCACAACCTCGTTTAAATTTTCATGATTTTCCATAATGATTTATTTTTATAAAAGGTCCCCAAAAATAATTTTATTCTTATCCTCATTGCCAAACAGACCTAGAGTTATCATGATTATAATTTCTAGATCTGATTTTCAATATTTTTGAATTATCTGTAATACTAGCATGATTAGTTATATTTTTAATTAATTAAATATAATTTTTGAAGTTAAATTAGGGAAAAAAATATAACATTTCACACATATACTTATTTACTATTTATTTACTTATTTCTTTACGATTTTATATTTTCTAAAAATATTTATTTTTTCCAAATAAAAGTTCACTTAGATGTCTCATATGTAATTATATTCCATATCCATAACACCCAAAAAAAAAAGTGTGTTTTCATATATTTATATATAAAAAATACATAAAATAAGAACTCAAGATTATAAGTTATAACAAATAAATTTTAAGTAGATATCTAAAAATAATTAATATTTTATGTAATTTTTTTTAAATAAAAAGACTACCTTTTATGTTATGTTTGGTTTTAAGAAAGTACTAAAAAAAATAAAAACTAAAATAAAATAAAATAACTTTCTCATGTCTAGTTTCATCATAATTTTTTCATATTTTTCTTCAAAATTTTCAAAAACCAAATATAACCTTAATGATATAAGTAGTACATTTGACTCGTGAGTGCATGGAATTTGAATTATTTTTAAAGAGTTTTGATTTTATATTTATTTTTATATAAGTGTGTAAAAATAAGTTTTTTTTTTTCATATTCATTATTATTATTATTATTTGAATTTTCTAAGTCAATGGTTTTAAAATTAGATCTTTAATTTTTCCGATTGATTAATTTTTAAAAATGTTCAAATTTTGTGTACCCTAACGTGATGTGTTGGTCATCTTATTCCATACTCATGGTGAAAAAAACAAAAGGCCAAGTCAATTTTCCACCCATCTTAACCAATGAGTTAGAAAATTTCCAAATCTTGACCAAAAAAAATCTTTTTTTAACGGTAATATTCTTCGGAAGTAGTTGAGTGATTTATTGAAAGTGTTTCTTAAAAGCACTCTCTTACATTAATTTTACAAGCTTTTTAAAATCATTTGAAGTAATGTCTGTATAATTAATTCTTTTAAAAAGCAGACTGGTTAGTTGTAAAAGCACTTTTAAAAGAAATTTGACCAATAAAGACATTATAAACCAAAAATGGTTAATTTTTTAATAGAAAATGGACCAATAAAGGCATTATAAACTAATTATGTAGATAAGTTCTAAATGATTCTTTTCCAAAATAAGTGTTTTTTTTTTTACTTTTTACTTAATAAAACTTCCTTGCCTATTTCAAATTGTTGGTTTTTTACTACTTATTTCTTAAATTTTTTGATTGAATACAAAAGTCGTGTTTGTTTTTTTTATTAAATAAAAAAAATTAAAATATTTGATTTTTTCTATTAAACTAAAAGTAACATGTTGATGTCAATCAACATTACTAAATTAAACCTTTTAATAATAAATTTACTTTAATTGTATTGGTTGATATCAATGGGTTACTTTTAATTAAAAATAAACACCACCAGTTTTTTTTAAGTGCTAAAAATAATATGTTGATTTTTTTTTACTTTTTAATATTTAATAGAAATAAAATATTTTAAAAAATAAGCAACTTGATATTTAACATTATTTAATACTATTTAGTATTATATTTTATTTAGAATTAAGTAAAAAAATTTTAAAAAAAAAACACCACTTAAAACATACATGTAAATAATCCAAATATTGAAATACATTTATGTAAAAAATTGATTACTTTTTAAGTCCAAACATGATACGGATGTTAGATTTATAAATGAATTAATCGAGTAGAAGCTATGGAATAATCCCTAAATTTGTAAATCTAACCCTTGTGTTTAAATTTGAAAAGTAACCAATTTTTTACATAAATATCTTTTAGCATTTCGATTATCTATATGTAGGTTTCAAAAAATGTTATTTTTATAAGAAAAAAATTAAGGTATTTTTGTCAAAAAGGGCCCACAAAAGATGAAGGATTAGATTTACAAATTATGAGTTATTTCATCAATTTTAATTAAATATCCTTTACAAATTTAAGGATTATTTCATCCTTTCAATCAATTAATTCTCTTTTTTTTAATTAAAATTTAAAAAAAAAATTGAAGTAGTTTAAAATCCACTTTACCTACAAGGTAAAGAAGAGTTTTGGAAACTAAAGTGAGAAATTATTAAAAATAAAGGATGATTTTTTGTAATTTATTTATGCCTATCAAATAATATTTAATTTATAAATATCCTTATATTTATTTTAAAAAATCAATTTCCTTCGTATTATTAAATTTGTGGAATTCTGAAGAGAAAAACAAATTATTTTACCCCAGCCCAAACTCGTCCGTTGCCTCATCTAATAAAAATGATAACACAAATGGTGATATAATCAACATTTTCAAAGGAAAATTCTAGGTGATAAATCAATACATCCCAACCTTAGCATTTTGATTGTTAAAAACTTGAACAAATATATGAAATCGGGACATGAACAAATATAATTAGATTCAAACAAATGAAATGAGCTTGAGATAATAATAATAATAATAATAATAATAATAATAAAGATTTAAGGCATAAAATAATAAAATAAGAGGTGGTGTTTGTTTTTTATTTAATTTTAAATAGAACTTTAATGTTTAATAGTATTAAGTATTAAACGGTTTGTTTTTGTAATATTTTATTTCTATTAAGCATTAAAAGGTTAAAAAAAAAAAATCAACATGTTGGTTTTTCTATTTAAAAAAAGTCAAATATCTTAACTTTTTATATTCTGTAAAAAGTTTATAATAAGTCATAAAAGAGTAGAAAAACAAACGAGTTAAAGTTTAAAAGCAAATTACTTCTAACAAAAAGCTAAAAAACAAACACCCTCTAAGTATAAAGTGATAAGAACTAAAATTTAAAACTAAAGTCAAAAACGGTTTTTTGTTAATTATTTTAAATACAAGTTTTAAAAACCTCTGTCAAATGGACCCTAATTTTTTTTATTAAGAATTATTTAAAAAAAAAACACGATTGAGCCCAATTTAAGATTGATTTTTAATAGAGTTAATTTCATTGATCTCCCTGTATCCCACTTTTTCATGAATTTATCTTGAATTTGAATCTTTTAGTTCAACTTTATCTCAGTTTTGCTGAGAGATCAACCCTATTTTTCAACTTGAATTGGTCAAAATATGCTGAATTTCTTACTTTTCGTGGAGGATTAGATTTAGTAACTAGGATCTATGACTGACTGGTATTGCAAACCATCATTCAGCTATTGCAATTCTTTTCTTGATAGATGTTTTGACTAATGTCAATTGATTTGAAATTTCATCAAATGACTCCCATTTTCATTTGATATTGCACTCACCTCATCTTTAATTCAAAATAAGGAAATTATTTGATGAATTTTCAAACCATAGGAACAAGTTGTATTTAGCCAAGATCTCAAAGGAGACCTAATGAAATTAACCCTTTTTAATATTTCAAAAAGTATTTTATTATTTTATTTAAGCCTTGTTTGTTTCTTTAGGTTATGTTTGGTTTTGAAAAGTATTAAAAAAAAGAAAAAAAAAATAGTATGGAAAATTTGTTTTCTCACATTTGATATTAGTATAAAGCATATAAAATAAAATAAAATATAACTAAAATTATTTATAAATTTATGCATTCTAAAATTTTTAATCTTTATATAAGAAAAAAAAAAGGTGAAATGAATTTGAAGAAACATATAAAATAGTTTATTGACTTTGAATCTATTTTTTATTTCCTTTATTTTTTTTCTTCCACTTTTTTCTCTCTATTTTTTTTCTCACATTTTTTCTTATTTTTCTCGTGAACATAGCCTTAAAGAATTTATTTATGGTGCCCATGTGAAATGTGAAGAAGAAGTAAATTTAAGTTTAAGATTTTTTTTTTAATTTTCAAAATTACAATTATTTTTAACAAGAAAAAAAAACCTTTTAAAACTTCACTACCAATTGATAAATCATTAAAAAAATTATCATTATTTTTATTAATGGGATATAATAAAAAGTCATGTAAATCTATTTAGGTGATATTTGAGTTTTCGGAAAATACCAAGGAAGAAAAAAAAAAAAAAGATTATTATTTTTGGTTTATCATATAAAATAAAAGAATATAATTAAAATTAGTTAAAATTTTATATATTTAAAATTATTTAATTTCCAATAACAGTCTATTTTCTCTCCTTATGCTCCTCTAAATTTCTAAAAACCAAATCTAGGGATAATATAAAAGTTTGTCAGCATATCCAATCATCTTTTTGGTTAAAAAAATGTTAAAATTGATGATACGATGTGCCAACCATAATAATATTTTAATTAAAAAAAAGTCATAAAAATTAGGAATGACAATCAGGACTTATTGGATACACGTCATATCACATTTAAGGTATTGTCTTGTCACATCTCGTATCCAATTATATATAAAAATTAATTTAATTTAATTTAATTTTTATTTTCTTATTATTAATATATATATATATATATATATAATAAAACAAAATTTGTTTTTTAATAAAATAAATTATAAAAATTATAATATTTTAATTATTCATAAAATAAATTTATTTTAATGTAATTTAAAAAATTAAAATAAATTTTTTAAAAAGTTAAAAATAAGTAATAGACAGATATTAGAAATTTGCATACCCATCTTGTCTTATTTAATTTTTTTTTAATGGACAAAGATGAAATTATTTTACCCCATCCTAAACTCGGTCATTACCTCATCTAATAAAAATGATAACACAAATGATGATATAATCAACATTTTCAAAGGAAAATTCTAGGTGATAAATCAATACATCCCAATCTTAGCATTTTGATTTAAAAAAAAAAAAAATTTAGGTCATCATATTAGAGTACAAATATATGAAATCGGGACATGAACAAATATAATTAGATTCAAAAAAATGGAACTAGCTTGAGATAAAAAATAAAAAAGATTAAGATAAGACTAAGTATAAAGTAATAAGAATTAAGATTTAAAAATAAAAATTTAAAACCAAAGTAATAAATTTTTTAAATGACAATATTAATATATAAATTTTTTATTAAATATAAAATAATTTTCTTCATTAAATAAAACTTATGTAATAAATAAATTATAACTTTTACATCACCCTCTAAATAATTTCTTCTAATAAAATTACCCAAACAATTATTAAAATGGACTTTTATATCAAAAAGAGAGTGAAGGCACGCGCCAAAAGAGAGAAAGTGGTGGGGAAAAACGGGATTGGAGCAGTGTTAGCATTGAATAACCCAATCGCTCTCCTTCTTCGGCTACAGTTACGTGGCGGTCGTCCACGTCCGGAACGGGCGGCCTACGCCCTTGTCCACTTCTCATCACCTTCCAAAATATACTTCCCCGTACCGCCCTTTTCTCCCATTTTGGAACCGTTTGTATCACTTTTTTATTTTATTATTTATTTATTTATTTTGAAAAATTATTTATTATCATGGAGATGGTTATTTAATTAATTTTTATTTTATAAGGAAATTCAATATATATATATATATATATAGAGAGAGAGAATAATTAAAAAAATTAGATAAATATGAAATATATAAATATTTAGGTAATATTTATTATATTAATTTTTTTATTCTTAAAAAAAATAATATAAATTTTTTGGAAATAAAGATAACATAAATTAATTTTCCCTTTCCTTTAATTCATGTAAACTATATTTGGTTCTAAAAAAATATTAAGGAAAAAAAAATATTTTTTTTATATATATATGGTTTTATTATAAAAAAATAAAAAATTAAAATATAATTAAAATTTATATATTTTTAAATTATTTAAAAATAAGTTTAAAGAAAGATATAAAAGTAATTTATTAAATTTAAACCCATATTTTTTTTTTCTTCATTTTTTATTTCTTTCTACTTTTCATTTTTATTTTTTTCCTTAACCATTTTCTCTCAAAATTTTTGGAAACCAAATATGGTCTTTTTGTCTTTTCAAGTAATACATATAAATAGAAATGGCTTCTAAAAATATTTATCCATGGTTACTATTTTTATTAATATTTTTATGCTATTTTTTAAAAAAAATGTTTGAATTTAAGTAGACCTTTTACTCGTTCCGATTGCAACCTTTTTTTTTTTTTTGTTTATATTAATTTGATTCCAATGGAATCTTACTTTTATAAGTATTTTGATTCCTTTCTTGTACATGATCTTGTGATTCTTTTCCATTTCTCATCTTGTTTCTATTCTCATTCCGACCCACCAAATGCACCTTTAAGTCATGATTGGAATGCTAAATATAAAATGAAAGAAAAATTCAATTTCATTTCTTAGTTATCAATTCCTATTTCAACTCAATAGGATTTTGATTTCTCTCTCATACATGATATTATGATTTTTCTTCCTTCCAATTGTGTCAAATACACCTTTAAAGAGAAAATAAGAATTAAATTGTTTTTAAAACAATAATAAAAGAAAATTCATTATTATAGAAATCAAATTTCATCCTCACAATAATTTTTCATTTTTCATATTTAATGAAACTTTTATGATCTATTCTTTTATATTTTTTACAGTACTAATTAATTTAAGATATTCAATCAACGATATGAATCAAAACAAGAATTGTGGACTTTTATTTACAATATGACCTTCGTCCTAGTCAATTACTGAAGCACCCGGACAGGTTTGCTCAAATTTGATTCCCTTTTTTATATGGCATCGTGACATATGCAGGCATTGTGGTGTATTTTCATTTCTAAAAATTCAATTTCATTTCTTAGTTATCAATTCTTATTTCAACTCAATAGGATTTTGATTTCTCTCTCATACATGATATTATGATTTTTCTTCGTTCCAATTCTATTTCCATTTTTAATCTCATGTGTCAAATACACCTTTAAAGAGAAAATAAGAATTAAATTGTTTTTAAAACAATAATAAAAGAAAATTCATTATTATAGAAATCAAATTTCATCCTCACAATAATTTTTCATTTTTCATATTTAATGAAACTTTTATGATCCATTCTTTTATATTTTTTACGGTACTAATTAATTTAAGATATTCAATCAACGATATGAATCAAAACAAGAATTGTGGAATTTTATTTACAATATGACCTTCGTTCTAGCCAATTACTGAAGCACCCGGACAGGTTTGCTCAAATTTGATTCCCTTTTTTATATGGCATCGTGATGAGGCAGGCATTGTGGTCTATTCTCATTTCTATTCCCGGTACCAGATGCACCCGGAAAGGAAAGAGACCTTAACCTATATGTCGATATATGAAGTCAATTTGGATTAAAGAACCCTTAACTCTCAATGCATATCACATATGACAAAGCAACATTTATTCAACACTACTATTCAAATGGTGTGCCCTGATTGCGGTGGAGATTGGCTGCATATGTGGTGGTGGGTTCCCCCCAAAAACTTGGCCTGCTGACCCTTCTGGCCTTAGATAACAAATGAGTGGCCACCGTCAAAGTCTTACACCAAATTATTTATTTATTTATTTATTTATTTGTTTCTTCCTTTCTTCTTCCCATTTGCTTCTTTTTGGTTTTTAGTTCAAGAAGTTGATCCTCAAACATTATGGGATTGTCATCCATACCCAGCTCTCTTTCTCCTTTTTCCATGCCCTTGCCTTCTTGGCTCTTGTCTCTTGTCTCCCGTGGTGGGTCAACTCCAAAAAATTAGTTTTGGGGCATTTCCCATCTCCTACATATACATGTAAATACAAAAAACAAAAGCTTTGGCTTGAACCCATTTGGTGTATGTGCCTTTAAATGAAAATTAAATATGGGTTTTGTACTTTGGGGTTCCTCCTTTTGTCCTTCCTTCTCATAAGGGTTATTAAAGAATTTTTTATTTTTTTTTAATTTTTTTTAAGTAAATAAATATCAAATATTTATTGAATTAGTAGAAAATTGGGTGGTTGAAAAATCTTTGTGAC
Source organism: Vitis riparia (assembly GCF_004353265.1). Lineage (NCBI taxonomy): Eukaryota > Viridiplantae > Streptophyta > Magnoliopsida > Vitales > Vitaceae > Vitis > Vitis riparia. Next base: position 2,148,959 of record NC_048434.1, read on the forward strand.
AGTGAACCCCACAGACTTTAGGGATTGTAGATTAAATGGGACAAGCATCTATACCTACTTCAAGGAAAAGGAAGGTAGTGGTGGAGTTGTCTAAACAGGACTTGGCTTAGGATTCCAGAATGCCAAGTGCCATTGAAAATTGGCAGGGAAATTAATATGAAGAAAATGATTGTATTGACCCCATTTACTTAAAATTAAATTAAATTTTATTAATTACTTATAAAGAATTAAATAAAAAAAAATTCAATTTGCTAATGTTTCCTTTCATAGGATATGTATTTATTTTAATGCTATAAAGTTGGTAAAGTGGGGTGGAAGCCTTTATTTATTTATTTTAATTTTTGCCAGGTGGACTACTCAATTTTTTATTTATATGTTAAAATAAATGCACAGTATATATATATATATATATATATATATAATATAAGATAATAATTTTAAAATTATAAATGGACCAGATCATACTGTGTGAAGTGTGTGTCATCTTAAGCTTACAACATCAGCACTAACAGATTGTTTATAAAAAAAAATAATTGGAGTTTTGAGATGCCAAAAGTTGCATGGAATTTAGTGAAAACGAAGAGTCCAAAATTTTTTTTATAATTAAATTTTTAAAAAATAAATAAATACTTTAATAATTAACAAAAAAAAAATCTATGATGTGGATTTAGTATCATACCAAATTTTCCAATCTGAACCATTCAAGTATATGGTAAAATTTAGACCGTATGAAAATATACAACATTGGAGCTGATATGATATTAGGGTACATATATGACTTCCTTTGATTGTGATACCTTTTCGATATCGATACCGTATCATCTCTTCTGATCGACAACACCTTTTTGATATGATCAATATAATCAAACCCTTTGATTTGTGATATGTTTTTCATATAGTGTAGTATCATATAGTATCTTGTCAAACCCTAAAATAGAAATTAATTCATTCCATCCCGACCCTTCAAGGGTATGATTAAATGTGGATCATTGAATTAGAATATAAATAAATGAGATTAAGAGGTTAAGATATAAGAAAATGAAATCACAACATAAAATAATGAAATCGAAGCACTAAATAAAGAGAGTACGTATAAAGTACAAAATAATAAAAATAAATATATAATAAAAAATAATAAAGTCTACCCATACGAGATTAGAGTTGTACGTATGATATTTTTTGATTGATAATATCTTTATACTAATCGTTACGATATCATACTCTAACATAATCTAACTTTGAAAATACATATATTCATACCTTTTCACGAGCTTGTAAAGGTTGGTGACAATGCATCACATAGAATAAAATAATTTAAACCTAATATTTGGTACACATAGGACCATTAGTTAATTAATTAATTTTATAAAATTAGGATTTGGTCAATATTTTTAATAGCCCACCATTTATGACAAAGTGGGAGTTAAAAATGTGAAAATTTCACGTGCCAAAGCGACAGGAGGGTTAGTTGAAGCAGTGCCTTTTTATTTTTATAGTTTTTTGTTTTATTTATTTTTTTAATAAATATCAAAGGTAGGAAAGACTTTGACCGATGAATATTTGTCATACACGGTCAAGAAAATCATTTCTTTGAAATTGATAGCATATAAAATATATTAAAATTTCTAATATAATATTTTTTTATAGAAAAAAGAAAATAATTTTTATACATCTCGTATTTAGTATTTACGTCCACATGATGTTATATTTAATTTATGTTACATTCTTGCGAAAGTAAAGTGGTAAGGAAAGAAAAATATATATGTAAGATATTTTTTTTTTTAATATTTGGATATAAAAAAAGTGAAAAAAATTATTAAAAATAGAAGGAAAATGTTAAAATGGTTATCCAAATGCATTTTCAAGGTGAATAAAATATTATAAAAATTTATAATTTTTTTTTCTTTTTATAAGTTTCAAAATATGATAAACATTTTATATTTTTAATCCAAATATATTCCTTTGAAGTGTTAGTAAAAAGTCTCTTAATTGCCAAATATGTTTATTTATTTATTTTTAATTTAAAAATAATAGAAAATAAGGACCATTTAATTATGTTTTTTTAAACTTAAAGTAGTTTTTAAAAACAAATTTTAGAAATACATGATCAAAAAGTCTATATTTAAAAAAAATAAACCGATCTTGTTTTCTAAAAATTGTTTTTTATATCACTTTGTTTTTAAACATTGTTTTTAGATAATAATGGTCAAACCGTGAAACAGAGTTACAAATATTTAAAAATTATTTTCTATTTTAAAAAGCAGAAAAGAGAGACTCTAACTAACTCTTGTTACTCTTCTTCCCATTTTTTTTAAAATTTTTTTAATAAATAATATTTCTTTGGAATAAGAAGATAGAACAAGTAAACGGGAAGATGAGATTTAGGACCAGTGGAAGTAGCCTAGACAGGACTGTTAAAACCAAATGGCCCATTCTAAAGGCACTTTTGACTAGTCTCAATTTCTAAGAGAAAACAGTTGAAATTAGATTGGCATGTTGAATCCATAAGGATTGAAATGTTCGAAACAAAGTCACAAGATGCCATGAGATGAAGAAGAATTTAATACTTTGTTTGGTTAGATAATGTTTTCCAAGATAGGTATTAAAAGGAATCGTTTTTTAGAACAGTTATGAATTATTTTTATAAATAAAATTTTGAAATTCGGGTATGAAAAAATTTAAGGTTTATTTTCAATGAAGGTACTATATATTTAATATATACCCTTCTTATATTTTATTCCATGATTATCATAATTTATTTGCTATTTCAAGAAATTTTTAATTAAATAAAATTTGAAAAAATATAATTCAAATATTCCTAAAAAATGATGGATGTTACTAGGGTTTAAGACAATAACCTCTATCATAAACATGAATGTGGCAGCTACAATAGACCCCATTTAGGGGACAAGCACAAAATGGAATATCATGTGGGATGATTTTGAATTCAACAACAATGTGAAAAAAAAATTATATTCCCACTTTCCCTCTAATGGAGTAGACTATTGCGGTAGATGGGGAAATGGTACAAGATTTTGTCTGTCCTTTTTGGCCCACCTCCTTTTTTTATTTTCTTTTTTTAATTTTTTAATTTTATTTTATTTTATTTTATTTTTTTTGTGGGTGGGGGAGTGGGGAGGGGAGGGAATGGGTTTTGTTCAATACACCTTTTGACCCACTGTACAAATAATAGAGGAAAAACATAATGGAATGATGGAAGTGTAAAGTGGATAGAGAAAGGGAAGGTGTGGAGAAAAGATGCCAAAAGAATCATTTTTGTATGCGAAGTTATCACTTCCTCCATAGCCTCCAATTTCTTCTACACCAATGCTTTTAAGAATTTGTTCTATCATTGTACTTCATTAAGAAGATTCTTGGATATAGCCATGGCTTCTATGAAACCATCCATGTGAGAAAGACTTCATGGGTTTCAATGATATAAACATTTATGTATACATAAATACATATATATAAATATATTCTTACTTAAGGTACTCACTCCCCCACTTGTGCTCATTTTTAGGGGGGAATGTGGGAAGAGTAGACAACCCACTTTCTAAGTGGTCACACCACTTTTGATGCCTATCTCTCCATGTACAATGGAACTTGCTGCATCACCCAAAAATAAATAATAAAAAAAAAAAAGAAAAAGGAAAAAAGAAAAGGAAAAACCCAAAAAAACCCATAAATTTTTATGTATGCAGGTGGAAGATTTGGGTCCCATTTCCCATAGAACACCCACCATTGCACTCAATGAGGGTATGAAATATAAGAAAGTGATAAGATTTGAGATCCCCTTTTGGGGTCCATTGCTCTCCTATGTCTAGAATTGGACCTTGTAATAGTGACCCATTTAACTGATTTGAATGAAATCATGGCTTTCGAGATTTGTTAATCGAATTTTCGAAACATGAAAAAACACTTCACTAAAAGTTACAATTATTCTGATTATTTCAACGGAGATGAGGTTTGTGATAGGACAACAAAAGTTGGATTGCTCACGGACATGATGACCCCAAGTAAAATAATTGATGGAAAATGGATGGTTGACAAGGGAAGAGAAAGGAAAGATGGGTTGTGTGATATGGGGGAAAATAGAAGAGAAAGAGAGGGCATAAGGTGGAAAGGACAGTATATAGTTTTGAAGGGGCAGTGGCACTCACATGGGAAAAGAGGCAAAAGCCCAAGCCCGTGAGTAGTTTCTCTTTTATAGGTATTCAGATTATAATCATATAGATGCTAAAGTTTCACAATCACAATCACCATCCCACTAGAGAGAAAAGAGCCAAGAGCAAAAGGTCACCAAATCTTTTGCTTTATTATTATTTTCTATTTTTTAAATTATTTGTTTGGTTATCTTTAGTGGGTCTTTGTGTGGACTCCCTTAGAAATCATGCCTTTCATGACTTCTCTTTGTATTAGATTGGGTTCTTGAATGACAACAAGAAAGGGGGAAAGAAAAGGGGGAGTTGGGCGTCTTCACAAGGGCATGGGTCTTTAGTTTCTTCATGGGCGGCTCTGGGCTGTTTGAGATGTATTTTGCTTTTGACAACTTCACATGGGAGTAACCCTCCACCACTAGACTACTACTCTCATATTATCTCTCTTTCTTTCAAGTTTTTCTTCTTCCTTCTCTTGTGATTGATGGGTGTCCTGGCTTTTCCAGGGGCTTAGGGCATGTTTGGATCTTACGACAGAGAAATTCATTTTATTCTGCATTTGATTGTTCTGCGCTTGAATTACTTATAAGAAATGAAAATAGAAATAAATAAAAATTATAATTTTGTTAGGATTTGGATTCCTTTATTTATTTTATGGTAATGTGATTTACCTTCATTTCCTTTTTTATTGCAATATCAAAGGCAACCTTAAATTTTGATTTTGATTTTTTTTTTTTTTTTTGGTAGGTAGATTAATGGGTTTTTGAATTGAACCCACTTTAGGGTGGGGATTTTTAAGGGCATTAGGGCTTCTAAATTTGAAGCCCACATAAAGGTTGGGCCCAAAATGCCTCCTGACATGGGTTCTGAAATTAATCTCTAATGAGATATGTTTCTTTATTTGTTAGGCTAATATACCATTTTTATTATGAAGAGGTATTCATATTGGCTTCTCTTATGCTGCCTGCCCACTTCGACCACTCTTTATTGGGCAAGCCTAATTCAGGACTTATTCAGGGAAGGGAACTGAAAAAATTGGAATTGGAATAAAAAGAAATTGTTTAGAAGGAAATATAAAATATAAATGACAAAAAAGGAAGAAGAATAAATTCATTTCTTTAAATTTATTACATTTTTCTTTTGTTTTGAATAATTAAATTTGGATAAAATAAAACTAAAATTATTTCTTTTATTTTTATTTTTTAATATAAACAATCTAAAATATAAGATGTTAGATTAATAAAAATAAATCATTCTCCCTGTCTTTTGAATTTTGAATATTTAAAGAACTTTTTATATTGTTTTTTAACAAAAGGTCAAAATAAATGGCAAAAAAAATATTAATATTTTTTTTCCTTTTCTGTAAATACTTATCAGAAAAATAACAAAAAAATCTATTACCATTTGGATTCTGCTTCCTAAGACGATCCGTCGGTTTGACGGTGGCCACAATTCTTGAATGATAAGGTTGGCCTCAACAAAACGTTTTTTCTTTGACCGACGACATCTTGACATAAAAGCAAAAGGCTTCACTCAATCGAAGGAAAAGGAAAATTTCTAGTGAACCAAAACTCTGATACCAAATCGAAAAACCAGCATAACCATGTTGAAATTTGACCCAAACCAACAAATACCATCCATTATTACAAATATAAGTGTATTTAGCTTACCTGTGTCACCCACTCGACAAGGAAGTATGAAGATAAATCATACGGAGTTAGAAACATCAACGGTTTTCTAGTTGGAGGGAAGTCTCAGCCTTTTATCTCTCTAACAAACCCCATTGTATTGAACTCATTGTGTCGTTTCTGTTCGAGCCCAATGATGAAATCAATCTCACTACGGCTTACAAATGCCTAGCCGTGGAAAATATTTTTCTAGGCTAGTTTACACTAAATATTACATAAGGTACAAAAAGATGCGGGATTTTCAAATTGAATCACATACCCCGTCCCCGGCCCTTTCTGTTGTATCGGGTCAGTTTCTTCGCTTGTTGCTTTCCAGCCACGTTGCCCTTCCCTGCTAAACTGCGTTTTGAATTTGGCTTTCTAGGGTCATCTGCTAACTCCTCATGGTGCAAGCTGAAGCTGTTCTGGGAGCCTTCGGTTTCATTTACGATGGGGACCTCCATAGAAGCTTCACTCAATAGTTCACAGGATACCTCCCCTCCATGACCATCTGCTGCCTTGTCATGGCTTTCCTTCATTGGATTGAGTTCGTCGTCATGTGGTCTAGGGTTTTGTTCTGTATCTGATGGTACATGTAAACTGAAGGACAGAATATTTAGTAAGCATTGATTTTAATAACACATCAATAAGAGGAACTGTGATCAACCGACTATTACCTGGGTCCTGAAGCAAAACCATTGGCAGTAGAATTGCCATCCGATCCAGCCCCTTCTTTGGATGTCAAACAATTTCCATCATTTACTCTTGCAGCTGAAGCATTCACAGGAAGAATAAGCTACAGATGAGAACGATTCTTTAACATGGGTAACAAATGGTAGGCAAACCAGAAGAAGCAGTCCCTTCCCTTAGGCAGAGGAAGCTTTCCCTAATGACTGATCAATCCGGGGAACTATGGTTTCGCTACTTCTGTATGGTCTCACTGAGAACCCTTCAGATAGGGTATCTCCATGTGTGATTATATTTGTTTATAATTTCATTATTGACCAGGTGAGGCATTCCATACATCTCTTTTACCTGGAGCATCATAAAGAAATGCATAATGGGAACATTTTTTAAACAGTTTTCTCATATTCTTTAAAACAAAAGTCTGTTTGGAAACTTAAAATGTTTTTAATGTCTTTGCTCTTTCAAATATTTCTAAAAAATAACTTTTTTCTATAATGCTTCATTTTCAATCATTGTCCATATTCATACAATTATTTTTTAGAAAAGCACCTAAAAACAAGTGAAAGCAATTTAAAACAATTAAAATATGTTTTCAGAAGACAACCTATATTTGAAACAAGTTCTTTAATCATTATCCATATTTGTATAATTATTTTTTAAAATAGTGCCTCCTAGACAAGTGAAAACAACTTAAAACAATTAAAATATGTTTCTAGAACACAACTTATTTTTGAAACACGTTATTAATCTATCAAAAAAAGAATCAAACATGACATCAAACTTGGAAAACAATTTTCTATTTTTAAGAGCAGAAAACTGTCTTTAAAAGTAGTTTCCAAACAGGCTCTAAAGGCTCTTTTTCGAAAGTGTTTTTGAAAAAAATTATGAAAAATAGTTTTTAAAAACCGTTTTTCAAAATTGTTTTATGATATATTGTAGAACAAAAGTCTATTTAGAAACTTAAAATGTTTTTCATCTATTTCTATATTTTAAATGTTTTTAAAAAATATCATTTATTTATAGTGATTATTTTCAATCATTTTCTTCATATTTATATAATTAATTTTTAAAACAAATCTTAGTAAACAATTAAATATGTTCTCAAAGACACTCTATTTTATGTTTTTAATAACAAAATATTGTTTTCCAGGTTGTCAAACTTGTTTTCTTGTTTTTGTTCTTAAAAATAGAAAATTGCTTTTGAAAACAGTTTATGAACATACTCTATTTTTCATAATTGTTTTTTAAAACACTTCCCAAATAGAGCCCAAGTTTTTCTTTTCTCAATCCCTTTTAATATTTTAATTACCGAAAAAAAAAAGAGGTTAAAATCCTGAAAGGAAAAACCTTATATGGAGTTTCCTTTGGATGGCAATCTCAAAATGAGCAATTACATGATTTGAATGGCAGTTCCAATGATCAAAACCTCAAGGTTTACAAGAATTGCTATGGTTATAGACAAGGTGTTAATTTCCAGTCAACCAACAAATATATAGATGAACAAGATAAAATTTATCATAAAATCAGCCAAGTGACAATCTAGATTAAACCCAACAATTAATCAGTACCTCTCATTATGTGGATAACCTTTTAACAAGAAGTATGCAACCAAAGCTAAATTACACATCTGTAAGATCTAAGAAAAGAGGTAGTCTGTCCATAGTTCCATTGATGTTAAATTCAGTGACCAGGTAGAAATCCAGTTTAGAGATATGACTTAAATGGTTGAAAATTTCAGGAAAATAGTGGTCAATGTTAAAGAAACTTCAGAGGGAAAACTAAACTGTTCGAATATTTTAATTTCCAAAAGTTAGAATAAGCAAATATTTGAGAGCAGCTTTGGGTACTAACTAGATAAAGAGTTTAAAACATCTCAAGCCACTGTCTTAGAAACCAATTATTTGTGACATAATAATATATACTTGTGTTGCAAAATAAAAAAGAAAAAAATGATGCTTTCTTCTACTTTTCACAAACATTTATATCTACATATATATATATATATATATATATATATATATATATATATTTGATAAGTAAGAGAGTGTATATTTTTTTTTTCACAAACATTTATATGATAGGTTACAAAATTTTTGTGAATAAGATGAAATGTCAAGTACAACGTTAAGGCATGAATAAGATGAAACAAACTGAATATTATGAATTGAATCCATGGGTTTAAAATCCTTACCTTGCACATTGCTATCTATCACAGAATTGAGCTGCTGGTCCAGCCCATGGCTGTCCTTAGTGCAATCATCACCATCAACACTATGACAAATGAAGCAGTATATGAGTTATATAAAGAGACGAAATTGTACCATTTATATTAACAAACAAAAGCACCACCATAAAATTGTATTAGAACTTCAGACAGAGTGTGTGAATGTGTGTGCGTACACGTGTGTGTGTGTGTGTGAATAGAACCAGGGACAAAACCAGGACCCTGGTTCCAATGGCTTCCCACACTTCAAACTCAGGGAAATATCTGATATCAGGATATTTTGCCAATGATTTTTGTTCAGTTTTACAATAAATTATTTTCTGCTCAAATATTCAATTTCCCCCAAGGTGGGCCTGCATGAAATTGCAGTTCATACAGGGGAAGAAAGAGACAAGACAGACAGACAGAGAACCCTAAATGTGTTCTACAGAAAATATCAAAAGCATATTGAGAAATTAAATATAATGAAAGTGCAAGGGAAATTAAAATCATCATTTAAAGGCTTCATGAGGTTGTGTAAATGAAGAGTTCTTATTATCAGCATCCAATGTGGGTTTGAATAAAGCATTTGGAAATAAGATTTATGCCAACAATAGATTGTAGTCAAATGTTGCATGCAAGTTAATATAATTACAATCTCAAAGAGAAAATGAATAATCCAACAAAATCACAAAACAAGTCAAAAGATATAGTGCTGCCAAATACCAAATGAACTACTTTCTGAAGATCCATAGAAAGATGGATTGTGAAATTGTTTCATACTTAATCACATAAATGCAAACCAGACTCAAGACTGGAGAGATTACTTAGAAATTAAATAATATTTATAGAGAACAGCTAAATAATCAGGCAACAGAAATAAAAAATAACCTAACCTTGACAAAAATGAAATAAAAAACTCACTTTTGCAATACAGTGTCAACACTTCCTGGCGCAGGAAGCTCAACTCCACAATTCAGCAAATCTAGAACATCACCGAAACAGGAATATAAGTTCCTTTGTTAAAGATTAAACCCTTTTTTCCAGAAAAAGGAACCAAAACCATATGTTATTGCTTATGCATCTGAATCATATCAATGCAATTGGAGCATAAATACAGTCGTAATTGGTAGTACTATTATTAAGTGAAACCCAAATGACAATGTTAAACTCGGTTAATCCAAAAGTTTAAGCCATTAGGTACTGGGCCAATAAGTTGCTTAAGCTAATTTAGGATAAACCGTCAATATCCCTCTGTATATGCAGCCTCATCTTGCAGACACATGGGATCATCAATGAGGGAAGTCAGAAAACCAAGGCTTAAACACCATGTTAAATTATTAGTTAAACCAAAAGCTTAAGTCATTAGGTAATGCACTGATAACATATATCAAACCAGCATACACTGAATCCTTAACAGAAAATATTCTTTAATGCGTATCCATTATCCACAAACATAACATAGAGAGAAAATTTAATAGGAAATCACCAAATAGCCAACGTTGACGGCTCAAAGAGATGTTCTCCATGATGTAACTATTATAGAGACATTTAATTGTGGTACATACAATACAAGTCATTATCCAATACCATGTTTTCCAGGCATTCCTGTCAAAAAAATGACAGGAACTCACTCACTTTCAACATGTAAACTTACTCATAAGCACATTCTGTTTAGCCAAAATTGTTTTATTCCCTGCTCTGCACTTCAAAATCCACTTATAAACAGTAAATCACATTTAATAATCCCCAGCTAAGAGCTACAATCTTCTAGATTCTGACTATCACTCAAGTCTATTATTTTATGGGCCTATCATCTCTATCTGACCAAAGAGGAAATGCTACTCCCCAACTAAGAGCTGTACTCTTCTAGATTCTGATCATCACTCAATTCTATTATTTTATTCACTTATGACCTCTATCTGATCCAAAAGGAAATGCTATAAATGATGGAATGCAAATTAAAAACAAAAGAAAAAATATATATAAATAAGTACCATTATGTAGGTCTGAAGCAACCTCCACAGTAACAGGGTGATGAGAGTTAGAAGCAGCATCAACTTCCCCCTCCTTTTCCTGCACAGTGCAACAAGAAGAATGAAATATGTTATATAAGTTAATGATTATAAAACCTGAACTACAGAAAAGCAGTTATCACAATTAGTATTAGAAAAATCTAAAGAAATGTCCATACATCCTGCAGAATTAAATAGGCATATTACCAAAATCTTATTTAAAAAATAAATATATTACTAAGTAAATAAATAAATAGAGATTACAAGGTTTCGCCAAAAAGGTACCTGATTTTGTTCAGAAACGGAAATAGTCGGATTCAATGATAAAGCTCCATTTCTAAACCCATCTCGTGTTGTATCAGAAACTGAATGGCAGAAAACGAGGTTCCATGTCTTAGATTTTCTACATGTTAATTTCTTTATATTCTGAAAATTGAAATTATTTTGACAATTAGGCTGCCTATTCCTCCATTAACGACAAAAGCAACAAACCAAACATTCTGTCCTCAAAGAAGCAAAAACCACACCTGCCAAACCAAGACATGTTGCAGGCCCTGAGGCCAAGTTTGAAGATGCATTTATTGACTTGAGAGCTGTTAAAGAATTTGAGTAGTGCATTTTGTCTCTCAAATCCACTCCTGTTCTATCAGCTACTAAGGAATTTTGGCTGGCCTTATGTCCAAATTCAGACAAATCAATTTTCATGGAAGGGGAACTGCCAAGCATGTCTTCTGTTGCCTTAGCACGCACTCTTCGTATTTCTTCCTGGATATTCCAGGACCCAGAGGCAAAAGCATCCCTCTTCAGCTGCATTCAAGTTTAGGCAGATAAACCATAACAGAGTGAAATCAGTACCAACATCCGTATACCTCCAATTTTATTTTATTTTTAAGTTAAGAAGACTGCATAATGAGCTGAGAACCAAAAAGACCACCGCATCCTTCCCATGAAAAATCTAGCCTAAGGAAATAATCCAGATTAAATTTGATCTTGAAGCATGGTAAAATTGTCAAATACAAGACAATGAGAAATGCAGGTATGTGAATTATTTGAAACTTGCCTTTCCCTTCCCATAATAGATGCTACAAAAATGTAGATGATGAAGACATCCATTTAATTTATTGAATGAAAGCCTTGAAGTTCAGAGATGTCAGGTTCATATATTTCATTTATGATTAAAAAAGATAAAATTAAAAATAAAGAAATGAAAGCGAAACAAAATCACTTGTAAAACCACAAGGGCTGTTATCCCTGTGTATTGGTTGCTAGGCAGAAGGGTTTTCAATCCATCATGGGCTAAGGCTTTCCCTGCTCCAGTCCATGCCCCAAATTACTGCATAAAGCTGAATAAATGATTTTGGATGTTAACGGGCCTGCTTTGACTTTGGTGTGGTAGACAACAATGAGTAACGGAAAGAGAGGCAGTAAGCTGATTAGATGGTATCATTTGTTTCCCCAGTTGAGTGGATGTCAATTCTCAGGGTGGGATTGCTAGGCTTAGTGTTCTCTTATCCATCTCTCTTTACAAAATTCAGACTCATCAATTTGTTTCCATCTTATATCATAACCAGCATTCATCCCTTCAAATAACACTCAATCTTGCTACATTAAAGGGTGGAAAAGAATAAATATCAGAACTCAAGTCTTAATGTACTTTGTTTCCATTATACTAATCACAGCCACAACTGCTAGCACTTGATCAATTTAGAAATTTTTCTTAGACCTTATTGCCATCAATCATTACCATGTCCAGTTTGATGGACTCCATGCACTAATTTCCACTTCATCATCCTAGCAAAATTCATGCATCTAAGCCAAACCTCATACCAACTCTTTTTCCGAAGCAAATTTCACCCACCTTTATTGTCAACCAAGATTGAGCAACCAAATTAAAGGTAAAAATATCTAAAATCCCTCCTAAAGTAAAGGCCTTCACTTGGATAAACCAAGGGATTGAAGGATTGCTTGGAGATTATTGTAGTACAGTGAGGGGCTTGTGCAAGTAAAAGCTTTGGGCCTATCCAATATACTCGTCAAGGAAGATTTCATTATTGTTAGGTGACTAAGAAGGAAAGAGGCTCATGGGAGTTTGATGGCTGGCTTCACCAAGTTTTTGATACCATTGCAAAATTAGGATACTCTTTTTCTTGGGTTCCTAACTTTGCCAATCAAGTGGTGGATATTTTAGCCAAAAGAGGAGTAAAATTTTTGGTGTTTTTTTGCCTCCCTGAATTTTATTAGTAAAAATCTTTGGTTTGCTCATGATTGTTTTGTTTCTTTCTCAAATGTGCAATTGTATTGCTCCTCTTTGTGGAGTTTTTCTTCTTGTTTTTTTATTAGGTTTTGTATACCACAAAAGATGTCTCATCCTTCTTAACGTTTTCATTTAATAGAAATGAGCTGGTTTTGTTTCAGATTAGAAGGGGAAAAAAACCAAAGGTGAGGTGATAAACATCCTTCTACAGAACATTAATTTAGTATCAAAAACCACAAGATCTTATGCATTATATGATAAATGCAAGCATAGGGCCAACAACCAAAAAATATTAAACTTAAAAAATTAAATATTCTGAACAGCACCTTAGATGAGGACAAAGAATTGCGACCAAGTGAATATGGTGTTTCTTCCTTGAAAAGATGCATCCCTGTTGGTGATGGTGTTTTGAGTTCATTGCTCATTGATGGGGATGCCCATGGAGGACGGGTCCGCATATATGATTTGGCCATATCCACTGGTGAACCCGCTTCACCTTCATTAACCTACAGTATTAAGAATCAGCATTAGATACAACCAACTTGGAATTATACTTATTGTAAATAACACCTGTTTAAATCTAAAGAATAGTTCTTCAGTACTCCGTAAATGATGAAGTTGGTCATACCAATAAATGCACACCAGGGTTTGTAAGGGCATACTTGATGTGTGCTTTAAGGTTAGGCCATTAAAAATCCACCCAAGGTGTTAGATATTTGTGTGTCATTTCACAAAGAAATAAATGCTTTGTGGAGGATGGCATAGCCTAGCTGCATTTTTTTCCTCTGTTTTTTGGATAAGGTGATTGGGGAAAGCCTTTTAAAGTAAATTCAAGAAAGAAAAGGAAAGACATAAATGGACTTTAAGCAGGACTAGTATTTGTTGGAGTCAAATTAAGATTAGCTAATTATAAGATAATTAGAATTAGAGTCATAGCGGGTTATTAGAATTCTAGTAGACTTTGGATTTCTTAGAGAAACCTATAAATAAGGATAACCAATGTAAATCAAAGTAATTGATTGATAATAAAATAATATTAGTTTTTTCCAAGTGTTGCAATTCTCAATGATGAGACTCCATTGATCTTCTTCTAGGTGAGACTCCTAGAAGGACTCTAAGGTTTCTATCTCTTCTTCATATCTTCTTTCTCTATATATATTTTATTTTATTTCTCTACCATGAACTTTATCCCCTGTTCCTCTCCTTAAACCCTAAAAAATAAAAACACTAGCCCACCTATTTGATTGTAGACAACAATCCTAGAGTTGTCCTACATTATAAGGCTTCAGAGAAGTAGGCAACCAAGATGAAAACTAACCATGGTTAACAAGAAAGAAGAAGGCATCTAGCCAAACCCAGTCTCTTTATCTCTTCATCAAACATGATATAGGGGCTTGTTGTATCTCCTCAAGCCTTCAAGTTAGTGATCTTTGTCAAACATGAGACTACAAGATTCATGAGAAGCAAAATGGTTTCAACCATTTCAATGGGCTGACAATGGAAGTCCTCAAGAAGGCACAACTCACCTTATTTCATAAGTTAAATATGTGTTAAAGCACCAAGACCCAATATAAAAATTTTATATGGTTTTACACGAACAAGAAGCTAATATAAGAGTCTTAAAGGTAGTTGTTTTAAGACTTAAGACCTTATTAGAGTTGATTATTTTTAAAGTTATTACTTTTTTTAAGATAATTTTGTCCCTATGGAAAAAGTAAAATTTAACTTCGAAATGTTAACTCAGAAAATTTCTAACATTTTCTTAGCAACCAAGCATAATTAGAAATCTTAATTATTACCCAATTATTAATTTCCTACTACTTATATAGCAACCAAGCATAATTAGAAATTCTAATTATTATCCAATTATCAATTACCAATTACTATTGAATATAATGTATTTATAATGTACAATCTTTCTTTCCTTTCTTAATATAGGTCACATATATGGTAGTTAGTTCAACCTAACCTTGTATATATATTTCTCTATTGTAAGAAGTTAACATATGAATGAGAATTAAGGTTTTTTTTTCTCTCTCTTTCAACATGGTATCAAAGCCAAGGGAGAAAACTTTATTCTTTCTGATTTACCCGTATAATTAATTTCGGGAATCCATCCAGTGACCGTATTTCATTCCGGTCACCTTTTCCATCTCCCAAAGCTTTCTGGTCAGCCGTATCGTGGTCAGAAAACCCTCATCACTGTCAACATTTTTTCGACGATATTTTTCGATGACTTTTTTTTTCCCAACGATATTTTCCAACACCAACCACATCATCAGGAGCGCAAAGAAGAGATCTGCAACTTTTCTCAAAGCACCGGAGCCAAAAACCGATCCACGCGCCGTTTTTCTCCAGCGGCCTGAATCCCATGCGCCGGCGCGTGAGGGCGCATGACCCACTTTCTGGTGCCGAGCTTCTACCAACAGGCTCATCCGGCGCCGTCTTGCACTTATAAGCCTCCGTCAGTCCTCTCCAAACCCTGTTTCTCCATTTTTTTGACATTTCAGCCTCCACGGGTCTTCTTTTAGCCTCCGACGGCAGCTCCTTTCCTTGGCCGAGACCTATGTGTGCCTTAGGAAGGCCTCTTCTTCATCTCCAGTCACTTTTCTCCTTTGTTTGGGTCCCGACATACCAGGTTCTTCTTCCACAACTATGATCTGACCTCCCTTTAGGACTCTCTTCGATCCAAATGTGATTCAATCTCAAGTGAAGTGGATATGGCAACTAAAAATCCTATTTTTACATCCGTCATCTCTGGATCTCCTACTATCACATCGGAAAAATTGACCGGTAGTGATTATGATGCCTATCTCCGATATTAGGCAGCCACATCAGCTTCTGTTACTTCTGTTGCCCAGACCGATAATGTCTCTGTCTGCTTTACTCAGTCTCCTTCTCTTGGCCCATGGATTCTAGATGCTAGAGCATCTGATCATATCTCTGATAATAAACACTTTTTCTCCTCTATTACTACTACCTCTGCCTTACCTACTGTTACTTTAGCTAATGGTTCCCAAACTATGGCTAAAGGTATTGGTTTGACTCATCCTCTCCCTTCCCTACCTCTCCATTCTGTCCTTTATGCCCTTGAGTGTCCTTCTAATCTTATTTCCATCAGCAAAATAACTCGCATTCTTAACTGTTCTATCACTTTTTCTGATAAATCTGTGATCTTGCAGGACCGGAGTACGAGGAAGACGATTGGCATAGGGCGTGAGTCTCAAGGCCTCTATCACCTCACATCACCTCCATCTCCTACAGCTTGCATTTCCACCAATGCTCCTCTTCTCATTCACAGTCGTCTGGGTCATCCTAGTCTCTCCAAGTTCCAGAAGATGATCCCTCGTTTTTCCACTTTGTCGTCGCTTACGTGTGAGTCGTGTTAGCTTGGGAAACATACTCGTGTCTCGTTCCCAAAACGTTTGAATAATCAAGCAAAGTTTCCTTTTGAACTTGTCCACACTGATGTTTGGGGTCCGTGTCGGACCGCATCTACTTTAGGATTTCAGTATTTTGTCACTTTCATTTATGACTATTCAAGATGTACTTGGATATTTTTAATGAAAAATCGAGATGAGTTATTCTCGATTTTCCAGAAATTTTATGCTGAAATCCAAACACAATTCAATGTTTCTATTCGAGTGTTACGCAGTGACAATGTTCGGGAATATTTTTCTACACCCTTTACTTCTTTTATGTCCCAACATGGGATCCTCCATCAGTCATCTTGTACTCATACTCTTCAACAAAATGGGGTTGTTGAACGTAAAAATCAACATCTTGTTGAGACAGCCCGTACCCTCCTTCTCTATAGTCATGTTCCTTTTCGTTTTTTGGGGGATGCTGTTCTTACAGCCTGTTACTTGATTAATCGTATGCCCTCATCTATATTACATGACCAAATCCCTCATTCCCTCATTTTTCCTACCCAACCTCTTTATTTCCTTCCTCCTCGTGTCTTTGGTTGTACTTGTTTTGTTCATACTCTCACACCTGGATAGGACAAGCTCTCCGCCAAGGCTACGAAATGCATCTTCTTGGGATACTCTCTACTTCAGAAGGGCTATCGTTGTTATTCCCCTGACACTCATCGTTATTTTCTCTCCGCTGATGTCACCTTCTTTGAGGACTCTCCATTCTTCTCATCCTCTGAATCTCTTCCCATTTCTGAAGTATTGCCACTTCCCTATATATCCCCCCCTTCAGATGTGCTCTCTCGTCCTCTTCAGGTTTATCATCGTCGACATCATGTTGTTACTCCTGCTCTCTCTTCAGTTAAGGTACCTGATGACTCACCTCCTGTCCCACCGGTTTCTCCTATCCCGGCACTGTCATCTACTGACCATTTGCCTATTGCTCTTCGGAAAGGTAATTGATCTACTCGTAATCCTCATCCTATTTATAATTTTTTGAGCTACCATCGATTATCTTCGTCCTATTCTGCCTTTGTCTCTACTTTATCCTCTGTTTCTCTTCCTAAGAGCACTAGTGAGGCACTTTTTCATCCTGGGTGGCGACAGGCAATGGTTGATGAAATGGATGCTCTACACTCCAATGGCACATGGGATCTTGTAGGTAAATCTACAGTTGGATGTCATTGGGTCTACACTATTAAAGTTGGTCCTGATGGTCAGGTTGATCGTCGTAAGGCCCACTTGGTTGCTAAAGGTTATACTCAGATTTATGGTTGTGACTATGGTGACACCTTCTCTCCTGTTGCCAAGATTGCTTCCGTTCGCTTATTTCTATCCATACCAGCTATGTGTCATTGGCCTCTTTATCAGTTGGATATTAAGAATGTTTTCCTTCATGGTGAACTTCTTGAGGAAGTGTATATGGAGCAACCACCTGGTTTTGTTGCTCAGGGGGAGTCTGGTTTAGTATGCAAGTCACGCCGCTCTCTATATGGCATGAAACAGTCTCCTCGAGCATGGTTTGGGCGTTTTAGTTCAGTTGTTCAAGAGTTTGGAATGCTTCGGAGTGAAGCAGATCATTCAGTTTTCTATCATCATAACTCTTCGAGCCAGTGCATCTATTTGGTAGTTTATGTGGATGACATTGTCATTACAAACAGTGATCAAGAGGGTATCCAAAGACTAAAGCAACACCTTTTCAACCACTTTCAAACCAAAGACTTGGGCAAACTCAAGTACTTTCTGGGACTTGAAATAGCTCAATCCAGTTCAGGTGTGCTTATGTCACAAAGGAAGTATGTCTTAGACATCTTGGAAGAAACGGGTATGTTAGAATGTAAACCTGTTGACACTCCTATGGATCCAAATGTCAAACTTGCACCCGGACAGGGGGAGCCTCTAAGAGATCCTGGGAGATATCGACGACTTGTAGGCAAACTAAACTACCTCACCATCACTCGGTCAGACATCCCTTTTCCTGTGAGTGTGGTTAGTCAATTTCTACAGTCACCATGTGACAACCATTGGGATGTTGTGATCCGCATTCTTCGATATATTAAAGGGATGTTGTATGAAGATAGGGGTCATACCCAAATTGTTGGTTACACAGATACAGACTGGGTTGGTTCACCCTCAGATAGGCGTTCCACCTCAAGGTATTGTGCTTTTATTGGAGGTAACTTAATATCCTGGAAGAGTAAGAAACAAGATGTAGTGGTCAGATCAAGCGCCGAAACTGAGTATCGAGCTATGGCTTTAACAACATGTGAACTCATATGGTTGAGGCAACTCCTTCAGGAATTGAGATTTGGAAAAGATGAACAAATGAAGCTAGTCTGTGACAATCAGGCCGCATTACATATTGCATCAATCCAGTCTTTCATGAAAGGACCAAGCATATTGAAGTTGATTGTCACTTCATTAAAGAGAAGATCGCATCAAGGTGTGTTGCTACAAGTTTTGTTAATTCAAATGATCAACTAGCAGACATTTTCACTAAATCTCTCAGAGGTCCTAGGATTAAATACATTTGTAACAAGCTTGGTGCATATGACATATATGCTCCAGCTTGAGGGAGAGTGTTGAATATAATGTATTTATAGTGTGCAATCTTTCTTTCCTTTTTTAATATAGGTCACATTTATGGTAGTTAGTTTAACCTAGCCTTGTATATATATTTATCTATTGTAAGAAGTTAAATCATATGAATGAGAATTAAGGTTTTTTCTCTCTCTCTCTCTCTTTCAACAATTACCAATTACCAATTTCCTATTATTTACATAATTAATCATCATAAAATTTTATTATGATAATAACTTCTGATATTTTGAAATCTTGAAAATATGTTAAATTACTATTTTTTTTCAAATTTTTGGTTTTCAAATTAAGATAAGAAAAATATAATAATTAATGTTATAAATATTTTAACATATAAAGAAAAAAACAAACTTAAAACTTAACAATATTTGGACATTAATAAAAAATAAACAACTCAACACTACACAACATTCAAATATTAACAAAAAAAACATGACCACTTAAAGACATTCAGTTTTATTCAAATTTACATCAAATTCAGCACAATTCAAATTTCAGATAAAAAATACAAACACCACCCAAATCATGAAAACCTAATGCCACCTAATAAAACTATGACCCGGATACCAATAGAGCTTGAAGCATGGCATTAAAAAATCACAAGAAAGAGTTACTAACATGTGGTAGCATGACAGAATTCAAAGTGCTTGTCTCATGATGCACTCCTGACTTCAAACTTGATGCCAGCTTCTTCTCCTCTAACCACTTTTTTGCCTCCATTACAGCTGTTCTGAGATCAGGCATTGGTGCATCTGCGATAAAATTACCACCATCAATCATATAGAGTTATTCTGAAAACAGATTTTTGGTTTCTGTTTGCATTTACAAGATTTCTGGTAAAACATACCACTGTCAACTATTCTGTTAGGATGCTCACTTAATCTCCCATACAATCCGTCTTCTGCAGTAGGACAACCTATAGCTCGCGAGCTAATAATCTCTATTAACCTATCACATTCCTCCCTGGTCAAAGTTTTAACATTCATAAGAGCAGGTAAGTAGAGAAATAAATGTAAAATGATCTGAAATTGTCGAACAAACTCTGCCTATTGCCTGTTATTCCTTAGTAATTGAATGCCCCTATTACATACTAATGATAAAATTAGGACCAAAGCGTGAGCAAAGATAAAATTTTGCAAACTCTTTCATGGTTCACTATCAACTAAAAATCTATAATTTAAGGAGAGTTTACTAGGTAATGGGGCAACAGATGAACAAATTGATTCAAGATCTACCACTTCAATTGCTGAGTTGATGAAGTTCTTTCTAATTCAAAAAAGCAAATAGGCATAAAAACCAGTTTGAAGAGGTGAAGGGCCATGGAACAAAGAAAGTACTTACGAAGTCACTTGGTCAAACTATAAAGGAAGGGAGGTTAAGGTCATGAAGTAAGGTTAGGCAAATCCCCTTGCAACAAGACTAGCTCTATATCTTTCAATCAATCCATCAGACAACTATTTAAGAGTATACATACCCCACCCCAACACAACCCACCCCCCATCATAAGTAGGTACTTTCCCTTCAGGCAATGGAACACCCATGGATCCCAAACAGAGAGCAAACCTGGAATGGGATGTATTTGAATAAAAGAATGGATTGAACTCAGAAAAGCAGTGCAAACTGCATACTCAGCTCCATGCAATTGGCAGAACAGGATTAAACAGGAACGGGCAATTCCAAGGAATAAAGATCATTAGCCAGCAAATATAATCCACAGACTTTTTTCTTTTTTCTTTTTTGATAAGTAAACATAATCCACAGACATTGATGAAACAAAACTCTAAGCCAGATTCAAAATATGACATCATTGCCTATCTTTTGATGCACCAGATTTGATCTCATAAATTTGAATTAAATCATTAAAATCGTGAGTACCAATTTCAAATTAAGGTGGATGTAATATGCGTTTTGCAAGGGATAAAGAGTAGGTGTGTGGCCGAAAGGTTCATTAGGACTTAAACATAAAGTCTCCATTCATTGACAATAAAAGGCCAAAGATCTATAAACTAGTCGATGTTAGAACAACCAAAAGGCAAATGAAACCCCATTTTCAGCTGGGTATTTGGGACTTGAACATGTAGAAGGTGATTCCTTCTGTTATTGTTAGGACTGCAACTCAACCGGCTCAGGTGACAATTAATCCCAAGCTCAACTCAACTTTAAGACCAACCTACTTAACCTCCAACAACTCAAGCTCAAACCAAACTAAAACTTCTGGGCTTGAATTAGGGTCTTGTTGGTCTGATTGCTTAAATCCAACTCAATTATGTTCAAGTTGGTTTGATTAGGGACCAGATTATTTATGAACAAAAAAAAAATCCTAGCAAGCTTTCCAAATTATCTTTGGGAGCAAGCCAGGTTATTTATGTTTGAGTTTGTTGGATTAGGGATCAGATTATTTTAGAAATGGTATTAATTTGCAGATGCCATGGAAGGAACCAAGTATGAAATAAAAACAAGAAATATGGTGTACATTTTCGACTTCAACTTAGATTGACCTTCAGCCACTCATACGGGATACTATTTGGTGGAAGTTTACAGAAGCTAAGAACCACGACATGCTAGAAGGTTCTTGAAGCAAAATGCCAATAAGGAACTTTAATCTATTAAAATTTGGAGCATACATCTCTTGCAAAAATATTACATCAAGAACTTAAAAAATAAAGGACACATTAACTGACAAAAAAGGGGCCCCAACCTCTCAAAAAATTATACAGCAAAAAAGAGCCCTATAGTCTCCTACAAGTGAAAATAAAAGTAAAAATGAGCAAGTACCTTAACAAAAATCATACATAAAAATTGAAGCATAATTTCCCAAATACCTTGAAAAGGTCTCCTGCATAAGTAACTGCTCGATTAAACACTTTGTTTCACTCTTTCCTGTTGATGGTTGAGGCTCCTTCCTGAAGGACTTAATAATTTCTGTTGCTGCCTCAGTCTTCAACAATAAGGCCCCCAAAGAAAAGAAAAAAGGAACTCAGAACCGCATGGTTGATGATAAAAATTTCCAGAAATGTTTCACATAGTTATGTGATAACTAAATACCCCAATATTGAAGCATCAAGGCACTACATAAATAGATTATGATCAACCAATTCATCAATTTGTGTGTGTGTCTCTGCATGTGAATAACTTTGTTGAGGAAGCTTTGGGTGCTACCAGTCATGGCAACTACTTAAAACATGTTGACCACAAGGTACACAGCCTGATGCTTACAGATAATGAACAACCATTTCTTCTACACAGCACGACAAATTACATGGAGATGCCTTCAGTTAGTTGAATCCACCAATCCTGAAATTCTATTTCTTCCAAAAAACTTAAGGAAAAATATGACAATGCTCTTCTTGAGAAGCAAAAGTCACAGTTCAATACAATTTAATTATAAGAATGTCTATAAAACTCTCTTTTGAAACTATCATGTAAGGCCAAATCACCATTTTTTTTTTTTTGATGGGTAAAAAGAAATATATTAAGAAGGCACCCCAAAGTACACAGGAAGTATACAAAGGATGCTTAAGAATGCCTAAAAAAAGAAAAAGGGGAACAAAAAACAATACCCCCTCAAACAGAATCCAACAAATCCACAAAATTAACAATGGAAGAATGACCGAAAACTATATACACCTAAGTCCAAGCCCAAATATTACAAAGGAAAGAAAGTTTAAGCCCTAGGACCGTACGCCCCTCATTATCAAAAGCCCTCCTATTTCTTTCCTTCCAAACAGTCCAAAAAAGACAAGAGCAGCTCGCCACATTTTTTTCTTCCTTTTTTTACCCATAAAAGAACCATACCACCCTAATGAAGTCTCTCTAACTGAGAAAGGAAGCACCCACGACACTCTAAAAAGAGAAAACAACAAGTGCTAGAGCATCCTCGACATACCACAATGCAATAGAATATGCTCAAGTGTTTCTTCCTCTAAGAGACACGAGTACCATCTGTCGGCCAATGGCCACCCCCCCTCCCCCCTCCTCTAAATCTAATCCAAAATTAAGACCTTATTCCAGGTAGCCTCCCAAGCAAAGAAACCCACCTTTGTAGGGAAATCACCTTGTCTTTCCAATTCCAAAGCCTTGTAGAAAGATTTGACAGAAAATTTAACATCTTTTGACTTTGTCCAAACCACATGATCATCCACCTCCCTACACACCCTATGTCCTTGCAATCTCTGAAAAAAGTGCTCCACAACAACCACCTCCCAATCATTTAGCTGCCTAGGAGCCCAAACTCCCCTTTCTAAATGATTCCAAACATCCTCCACCCAAGCCTCCTTCTCTAATGCTATAGCAAATAATGAGGGAAAAGAGACGCACAACGGATCATCGCCATACCAACTATTCTTCAAAAATCTTACCCTTGTTCCATTCCCCATAGAAAAGGCCATGTTGCCACCTAAAGTATCACATTCTTTCCTGATGGCTTTCCACAAACCTACCCCATAACTTCGTCTCACGTCATAGGAGCATCACCCTCCCTCTTCTTCCCCATACTTGCCACAAATAACTTGCTTCCAAAAAACCTCCCTTTGTTAGGCCAAATCACCAATTCAAGATCAAAAGTTCCAATGGTGAGTTGTGTCGCCTTTTTGTCAAGGAAATCATGTGATGGACATCAAAGGAAGAAACTAGGGTACAAGGGATTTGGATTTTGTCTCAAAATTAATATAGAGTTGGCAACTCCATGAAAAATAAAATTGAGTTGTAATTCTAGTCTAGTCCAAGGAGCTCCCCATCCAATCCAATGACATCACTCAAAAAGCTGCAATAAAAAGGTTGCATCTCGCAAATTCAAGTTGTTTCTTGCATAGGTACCATCTTTTAGAGTTTAAAAAATACAACTTTCAACAGATTTTTTTTAGCCTCCAAGATAACTTTTGTGAGACGGAGAGAAAACTACTTTTTCCTTCTTCAAATCACCATTCCCATATACTAAAATTTAGATTTGTAAAACTCTTTCAAAACCAGTTAGAAGCCTTTCAAACTAAACCAGGATTAGATTGGTTGCTTTAGAGGGGCATGTTTGTGAGGTACTTAAGAGAAAGCAGTGGAAAGCGGTTGATGTAGTGGACAGGTGATGGTGCCCAAAATAGTATCATGGAGCCCCAAGGATTCAAATATATTTATTTTTCAATCATAATGATTGTTTATTTTAGTGAAATTATAGCAAAATTTAAGATTTTAACTCAATAAATGATTGAAATATATTTGTAATATAATCAATTTTTAGTTGTACCATTGTCACAATAAGAGTAAAATACAGTATTTTAATTCAATTTAAAATATTTTAACTAGTGAATCATAATAAACGCAAACAGTGTGATGAATTGGGAAATGAAGCAATTTTATAGAGAAGAGGGAGGCAATACTTTTCCCCTAATCGATGTGGGAAAACATTCTTGTAGTGACTTAAGAGAAGGTGGGGGAGGAATGATTTTAAATAGAACATAGAGAGTTTTTCTCTCCCAGCCAATTAGAGCAACCCCTTCTTTTCTCTTTTTCCTCAAAGACTCCCACCTTTTAGTTTTTACATAATCTGTGGGCCCAAAGCCAGACCTGAAATTGGAATTGAAATTGTCACCCAGCTCAAGGCCCACTAGGGCTGTAACAGTGTGAGCCCAAGCCAGAGTAAGGAGAGCCTAGTTGTTGGTAGGAAATTTTTAGTATACTTACAGAAAATGAATATTAATAAAACACAGTCAGACGGGATGTAGAAAGGCAGTGAAAGAAACAAACTAACTGGAAGCCTCCATTCACTCTAGGTGACATGGTCACTAAGTGTCTTAACTAACTTGCACAAAGATGCAAACTTATCAGAGCTTAAAAGTGTATATGAACTAAGCTTGTAATATAACAATAACAAAATCATTCAATTTTCAAATCATACGCATGCCTCTCACCCAGATAAAGAGATGAAGCTCATTGCACTAACCTTGGTCAATTTGTCAGCCCTATGAGAAGAGGTATCCATATCATTGTTGTCCTCGTCAACATTATCCTCTGCATAAATTGTTTACAAAAAAAAAATTGTAAATTGGTAAAGTTCTCAGAAGCTTTACCAAAGCAAATAAAGGTACTAAGCTTGTAATGACTAGAAATTAGCGATAAGCTGCGAGTGTTGTGGGTCCCACAAAACATGGTGGAAGTTAATTCTGCTCCATTATAGAATCTGAAATTTAAATTTTTATATGAAATCAAACACTGTGTCAGTTTTTTGTAAACTTGAGAATATTCTTTGAAACCAAGAGGTCAACGGCTTCCATGGTTGAGCAACAACATCTCTTCAGTAAATTTTTTTTTTGATAGGTAACAACATCTCTTCAGTAAATGCAATAGTAAAGATTAAGCTTCATTGATATCTCACAAGTAAAAAATTATTTAGGATTAACTAACAAAAAATGATGAAATATAATAAACTATCTTATGATGAGCATGAATGTGATAAAATGAAACTAAAAATAAGTTGTTACCCAATGGAAACAGAAAATGGAAGAGGATCTTAATTTGGTACCTTTTAAAGCACTTACATCCAAGCCCTAGTACCTTCAGCTAAAGAGGGGCATTTATATTATAAAAATTTGGAGGGAATTTTTGCCCTCACCAACTAAGGGTTTGAGCGACTGGGATTCCTTGGTCTTATTTTATCAAGATTTTCAGTACTCTTTGTCTTTCCTATGATGTCTTCTTCCTTTGTATGCAATTCTTTCATTCTTTGCGTTCTATTGTGAGATAGAAGACAAATACAATTCAACGAGAAAAGAAATGCCATGGCACAAAAATCAGTTCTACTCGTGATCCAAGTGTGGGTCAATAGCGACATTGATTGCACATTAGACTATTTTGTCTGCATTAAGCACTAATGGGCCATGATAGTTGGAAACACAATGCAATCATTACAGCAAAAAATGATAGGGCAGAGGACTGATTACAACTAATCAGAAAGAGGCCAGTGCGCAGTCATGATAACTGCACCCTCTTAATTCAAGTAAAGCGTCAGTTTTAGTCCCGAGGGTCACGTAAATATTAACCAAATCTCCATGTCAACATTAAATTCTAACCAAATCCAGTTGACATTTTCTTATATCCCTCACAAACGACAACAACCACAACAATAAACCCGATGCTAACGCTATGTAAGATCTTCGAAAGGGGGAAAAAGTACCAAAGAGCAAAATCTAAATCCTCTTGTTTGGTAGTACGAGAAAATACCAATAGGAATGAAATGTAATGAAAATTTATATATTTTCAAACTCCAAGGGAAAAAAGGGAAGTTTAGGAAACAGAAGATAGAGTGCACAATAAATTTATTGAGCTCAAGCTTGTTTCTTAATTTCCTTCTTTTCTTTTCCTAAGCCCTCTTCCTTCCCTCCTACTTCTCCTAACACAATCCGAGATCCAAACCGAGCCTCAAATTCTAATCTCTTCTCCCTTTCCATTGCTTCCTCCGCAACAAAACAGACCAAAGAAAGAAATCAAAGTAACCCATAAAACATCAACCAACCGGGGAAAAACTAAAATAAAAAATAAAAAAATCACCCGCACTCGATTCGCCGCCGGAAGAAGCCGAGGACGACGAAGAAGACGAAGACGAGGAGTCGGAACCGAATACGGACGAGATAAGCTTTCCAGCGCCGGAGGCAATCATCCGAGTAGTAGAAACGAGCCAGCTAGGGTTTTCCGGAACCGGAGGTTCCAAGGTCGGGCGGTAGTAGGGAGTTCTGGCGGCGGCGACTCTACGGCCTCTCACGACTTTGCCGCCGGATCGGGGTTCGACGGTCCGGCGAGCCCTAAAAATGGTGGACATGGCGATGAGGAGAGAGATAGATTGTGGAATTTCAGGTATTATTGTTTGAGAAGAGAGAGACAGAGGGCTGCGGTTTTATAGAAGTGAGATCCGTTGGCTTCACTTTGGGGGTCTTAGCGGTTATCTCTATTGTGGGGGTGATTGGGTGGTATCGAGCGCGGAGAATCTGAAGACGTGGCGAAGGATTATTGGGTCAAATTTAGAAAGTCAAGAAAATGGTACGAGATTCTCTGTTTTAAGCCCATGAGATGTTAACAAGCGGTGGAGCTTAGTGTACCGTACAACTTCCCTTCGTTTTTTGCCTTTTTTCCTGTGCGGTTGTACTAGGGAAGACTAGGCTAGGCCCTAGGGGTTTGTAAAATAATTGTAACCTAAAAATGGATATTAAGTAAAATTAAAGATATTAGGAGTATCTTTACGGCATTTCTATTTGAAGCCCTTTTTAAAATATTTTTATCAAAATTACCTCCCAAGTGTTTCCAAAATACATTAGAAATCGTTTATTAAAATTAAAGCGTTTTTAATCAATATATATATATTGAAAAAAAATATATTTAGAAAATTTTAGAAAATACTTTTAAAATATTAAAAAATCACTTAAAGTGTTTTATAATAAAACACTTGATACATCATTTTCTTAAAAACACTTTTAAATAAAATATTTTCACTAAAAACACTTCAAGGAAAAACACCATCTAACGCATGGTAAAAATGTCTGATTCTATAAGTGTTTTTTATTTTCTAACACTTTGAAAATTTTATTTTTTTTAGTATTATAAAAATTAAAAACACTTCTTGAAATTACTTTCAAACATACTTTAAGTAATCTTTTAACATTACGAGTGATTTTTCAGTATTTTCTAAATTTTGCTAAATAAAACACGTTTGACAGTTATTGTAAGAAGTGTTTTTAACATTTTTAATACTTTAAAAATAAAAATTTTCAAGTGTTTTAAATGTTAAAAATGCTTTTTAAAATAATTACCAAACGTACTTTAACTTTATTTCAAAAACACTTTTTTACTCTAAAAATAATTATTAGGATCATCGTTAAACAAACTTTATTTCATGCTTTTAGGAAATATAAATTTGTTATGATGATTAAAATAATAAAATAATAAAAATAATGAAGAAAAATATCCTCCAAATCTTTATCTCTTTTTCTTTTTTTAATGGAGATCCACCTTATTAATGAAAATTTTATTTTAAGGATTTGAAATAAATTCATAATAATATATTAGTTTAAATGCTCAATTTCCGATTTATCAATAAATGTTTTGAAATCAATAATTTTAGGTTTAGTGACCATGGATTAAATTCACTATGAATTTGGGGTGAAAAATAACTAGAATTTATACTATGGAGAATTATGAGAATTTATTATAGCCAAAATTAATTGCTAAATTTAAATCATTGTATGATAGACAATCTTTGATGAACGAGGAGATGCCCAAAGAGGGTAATTCCTATTGATCTCTATAAGTCTATAAACGAGGGTCAAAATATGATTATATGAATAAACGAATCACATATGAATGGAGTCAAATTGTACACATGTGATGCTTTTTACTCTAAAAATTATTTATTTATTAAATGAATTAAATAAATTAATGGAAATACAATATGAGCACACTACAATAAGAAAAATTAGGAATATTTGGTACACAAGGCCAAAATATTCCCCATTTTATAAAAATAACCTTCATATATTTTTAAAATTTAAATGGATAAAAATATCCTTAATAAATTGAGATGCTTGTATATAAGTTTAATGGAGTATATATATATATATATATATATCAAAAAAATTATTTATTTTTATTTTGAAAAAGTAAGGGTCTTTTTGGAAATAATTATGAAAAATAATTTTTTAAAAGAAATTTTAAAAACTGTTTTATAATTTTTGTAAAATAAAAATCTGTTTGAAAACTTAAAATGTTTTTAACCTATTTTTAATATTTTTAAAGATTCAGTAAAAATAATTGTTATATCCAATATTTTATTTTTAATTATTTTTTAAAACAATCATTTGAGAATAAATGAAAACAATATAAAACGATTAAAAAATATTATCTGGAAACACCATATTTTCTATTTTTAAGAACAATAAATAAAAAATAGTTTTTAATTGTTAAATATATTTTATATGTTTTTTATTATGAAGAACATAAAATTGTTTTAAAAAATAATTTTCAAACAGATCGTAAGCCTTTGTTTATAAAATATTTTTAAAAAAATCTGAAAAATAATTTGATAGTTGTTTTTAAAATTGTTATTTGAGTTTTGTGAAGCAAAATTCTATTTGGATACTTGAGTTAATTTAGTCTAAAATTTTTAAAATATTTTTTTAGTATTTCATTTCTTTTTTTTTT
The DNA here is from genome assembly GCF_004353265.1 of Vitis riparia. NCBI lineage: Eukaryota > Viridiplantae > Streptophyta > Magnoliopsida > Vitales > Vitaceae > Vitis > Vitis riparia. The sequence goes on from NC_048434.1 coordinate 2,178,135, forward strand.
TGGTATAATTATTTTTTAAAATTACTTTCAAAACAAGTGAAAACAATTAAAATATATTGTAAAAAAACATAATATTTTATATTAAACTGTTTTTTGCTTTTAAAATATCAAATATGTTTTCATATTTTTTTTATTTTAAAAACAACTTTCAAATAATAAGCTTAAAGTTTTTGTTTAATTATTATTTTTCCATTTTAATCAAATAAAGAAATGATATAAAAATCTAATGGGACAGGCCTTCGCAAAACTTTGAGCCACAATTGAACCCACATTTCTACAGCCTATGCCCAGGCCCAGCTCACCCACATGCCACAGGCATAGAGAGAGATAGAGGGGGGCGAGTGATGCTTTCACAAATCAAAGCTTGAGGCTCCACAATCCTTATCTTGCCGAACCGTCCACAACTCCCATTTTTGGGCAATAACACCAGTATCGCCCTCTTGTTGCCTCTAACCAAATCCATCAACCCATAACCGTAAACCCCCAAATGCGAAGCCCCTGATTCTCCACTCCCGCAATCGCCACAACCCATTGTTTTGTTTTGAAATTTAGGTCTCTTCCTGCTGTCATCTCTCGTAAATTTTGCTATTTCCTAGTTCCTGGTACTGGGTTTTGCTCTAATTGTTCAGAAGATTGTCATTCGTTCATTTCCGGTGTCGGGTTTTCAATTCATGGGTTGAAAGAGAGATCTGCGCTGATCTGAGATTGTGCGTCATGGAGTGGGACAGCAATTCGGAGGAGGGCAGCGGAGGCGAGGACGAAGAGGGATTCTTGCTCAGTGATGGTGGTCCGCTGCCGTTCTCCGCCGGGAGTTTGCTCGAAACGGCGCCGTGTGGGTTTGTGGTGTCCGACGCTTTGGAGCCCGACTTCCCCATTATATATGTGAACACTGGGTTTGAACTCGTTACTGGCTATAGAGCTGAGGAAATTCTGGGTCGGAATTGGTAAGTTTTTCCTATTGAAATCTCAGGGCTTTATAGAATTCTTTTCAATTTTCGATTTTTTTTTTTGAATTTCATATATATAGAATTTGAATTCGGGCATGACCAGTGAATTGGAATTTCTTTTTCCAAGATTAGGTTATTTTCTAATCCCTTCTGTGAATTGTGTGGGTGAAACTTGAACTTTGTTAATGAGGTTAGGAAGCCTGTTATATGCCTTGCTTCTAAAGATAGGGATTGCAGAAAAGGATGGAACTGTGCGACTTGGGCAAGCATGAAAATCATGGCTGGTTTTGTGTTGTTTTTTATTGGCTGTTACCTTGTTCTTGTTTCTGTTCTTTTGGGTGGCAGGCTAGGAGGGCGTCGAAGTAGAGGTGGGGGAGATAAAACAGTATCCCTTTTGGGCCTCTGTGGCTGGGTATTTGAATTGGCTGAAGGTGGATAGCATTGTTGTATAAAGATGTTTCTTTGTGTTCTGCTCCCTAGTGTTGGTCTACAGACCATCGGGGTTTTGTCAGGTTAGAGATTATGTTTCAAGATTGCTGGATAGAATAGGTTGGTGGTGAGCTCAGGTTTTAAATTCCCCATGTATTTGCGCAGAAGGTGAGCTGTTTTGATGCTGATAATGTTGAAAGACGATGTATGTTGATATAGCGGTGATAGAGGAGCTACTTCTTTTTTGTACTTGGGATTTCCATCACTAACAAAGTTAGGTTATCATAACTTGTATCCAGAAAGAAGCTAGCTAAATTTACGATGAAGGGTGCAGAGTTGGTTAAATTGGTGTTAATGAATGCCATTACAATGAGAAAGAAATGATGACAGATTAAGTATATAACAGATGTAGAAATCGCTATAATACATGCTTGGGCCCACACTAAAGTTGCTGGTTAAGTCCATGAAGGGTGGTTGAAAATCATCATCGATTCATGATTGTTGAACAGGATATGAAGATTAGTTGTTTTTCAAATTCAAACAGCACAAACCACTTTCAATGACAACATGCCATATGCACGGTCATTAAAATTTAACCATTTAAGGTTCTTGGGACAAGCAAAGGAGTTTTGGTTGTCAAGTAGTGGGAAATACTGTGAGCTGGTTCTGGGTAAAAAGGAAATGTTCTAAAATTCTGACCCTTTTTAGACCTGTGCATACATCCACCTTAAGTGAATGAAGCATTCTCTTTTTAAACTATGGGCCTAGTCCAACTCCAACTTATGCAATATCCTCTTGAACATTGGATTTCAGTGTATCACCCCATTCTTCAAAAAATAATTAGCCACTAGTGCATCCTTGAGAATACTAAAGTGGCATCCTTTAGCGAACTGAATCAGTATCACTTAGCAGGTTGGTTCTAATGATGATTTTTTGGAGGGTTTCCAGGTGGGCTTGAGCATTTGGATGAGATCATGCACACCTTTTGTATTTGGATGAAGCTGATCAGTTGAGATGCCTAAGGTGTGCTTTGTTGTTCTTTGAAGTGGTTTCAGGTTTGAAGATGATGGAGAAGTGAGATACCATCATGGTGGTGCCACTTGAAACCATTTCAGGTTTTGGCAAGCACGTTTGGATGCAAGAGAGGAAGCTTCCATCTATTTATATAGGCTTATATCTGGTCTTTTGCTTTAATTTTAGCAGCAAGCAATCATAAAAATGTTAAAAAATAACATTTGTGCATAAAGGTTGTACTGATGAGACCTTTAAATTTTAAATAGTGCATTAAATGCACTGTAATCCTTCTTCTTCTTTACCTTCTGCAGTCAGATTCTTATTGTAATGTTTCTTAGTATTCAATAAGCATCTCTAAGAACATGAATAAAGTTCTAATGGCTGAGGGTGTTTTTAGAAAGTTGATGGTTGGATTTGAGTGGAAACAGTAGTGTTGGGAGAAGTTTGAGCAGGAGGCCAACTTGTCAGAACTGATGCTATTGAGTAAGAGTAGTTTTTTTAGTAAAAATGGGCAAGTTAATTTAAAGATATGATTTATGCTAATATTGGTATTATTTTTTCATCAATTGGGGACTATCAATTTGTGGGAATGAGGGAGATGAGGGTCATTTCACCAAAAAAGAGGACCTGAGTAGAAATTTGGGTATTCACTTAATTAATTATATGGATATAGATGCACTGGTGCCTGATTTCTTTAAGTGTGTTGCTCCACTTTCACATATGTTTTTTCCCCTGGTTCATTTCATTTTGTTGTTGAATTATTTCCATATGAAGTAGTCCATTTTGTATTAGAAAAAAATTATTGACTGTGGCTTTTGGTCTGAATTTGGCTTTCTTTTTTGTTTCTGTTTTTCCCTTTCTTCCAGCCGTTTCCTCCAATGTAGAGGACCTTTTGCTAAAAGAAGACATCAACTGGTGGACTCCACTGTAGTTTCAGAAATTCGTAGATGCCTTGAGCTTGGGGTGGAATTCCAAGGGGATTTATTAAACTTCAGAAAAGATGGGTCTCCATTGATGAACAGACTGCGGCTGACGCCAATTTATGGGGATGACAAAACCATAACCCATGTTATTGGTATTCAGTTCTTTACAGAAGCAAATCTTGATCTGGGGCCGCTTCCGGGATCTGTTACCAAGGAGTCTTACAGATCTTTTGACCGATTCTCTTCTGATCTCATGTCTTCCCGCTCTATTCCATCTGGGAGTGTAAATACTGGTCATGAAGTTTGTGAGATGTTTCAACTGAGCGATGAAGTATTGTCTCACAAGATACTCTCTCGGTTGACACCTAGGGACATTGCTTCCGTTGCTTCTGTATGTAAACGACTTGATCAGTTAACAAAGAATGAGGATCTTTGGAGATTGGTTTGCCAAAATGCATGGGGCTGTGAAACAACTAGGGTTTTAGAGACAGTGCCTGGGGCAAAGAGACTAGGGTGGGTCCGACTAGCTAGGGAATTAACAACTCTTGAAGCTGCTGCATGGAGGAAGCTAACAGTTGGAGGTGCTGTGGAGCCTTCTCGTTGCAATTTCAGTGCATGTGCTGTTGGGAATCGCGTTGTTCTCTTTGGTGGTGAAGGGGTTAACATGCAACCAATGAATGACACATTTGTATTGGATTTAAATGCTACTAACCCTGAATGGCAACATGTTAAGGTGAGCTCTCCACCCCCAGGCCGTTGGGGTCACACCCTTTCTTGTGTGAATGATTCCCTTTTGGTTGTCTTTGGAGGCTGTGGAAGGCAGGGTTTACTGAATGATGTATTTGTATTGGATTTGGATGCAAAGCATCCTACATGGCGTGAGATTTCAGGATTGGCCCCACCGCTTCCCAGATCCTGGCACAGCTCCTGCACTCTGGATGGCACTAAGTTGGTAGTTTCAGGTGGTTGTGCAGACTCCGGAGTCCTTCTCAGTGACACTTTTCTGCTTGATCTTGCAACAATTGAGAAACCTGTCTGGAGAGAGATTCCAGTTGCATGGACCCCACCTTCTCGTTTGGGTCACTCACTCTCGGTTTATGGAGGCAGGAAGATTTTGATGTTTGGCGGTCTAGCCAAGAGTGGGCCTCTTCGGTTCCGCTCCAGTGATGTTTTTACTATGGATCTTAGCGAAGAAGAACCATGCTGGAGATGTGTAACTGGAAGTGGGATGCCTGGTTCTGGAAATCCAGCTGGTACAGCTCCTCCTCCTCGCCTTGATCATGTGGCCGTGAGCCTTCCAGGTGGCAGGATTCTGATCTTTGGTGGTTCTGTAGCTGGTCTTCACTCTGCATCTCAGTCATATCTACTGGACCCAACTGATGAGAAACCTACTTGGAGAATATTAAATGTGCCCGGGCGCCCCCCAAGATTTGCTTGGGGGCATAGTACATGTGTTGTTGGAGGAACAAGAGCTATAGTGCTTGGAGGACAAACTGGAGAGGAGTGGATGCTGAGCGAGCTCCATGAGCTTTCATTGGCGAGCTACGTTGTGTGAATCTGAACAAATGTAGAGGTAAGTTTACGAATGAGGAATTGTTGCTAGAGAATAAACTCTACTGAAACAAAAACAACGTGAATTGGGGATAAGGGATTGTATCGGTGATGAATGAAACAAGGAAGTAAGACCCCTGTCAAGTAATTCCCATGTGGTTGTTGTGATGTTTCTTGTGATTTCTCCAACCTCTCCTTTTTCAAATTATTGTGCTGCCACTTCGGATTCATAATTTGATGGTAAGGCATCTGTCTCTTTATGCTCTTGTTTGTTATGCTCTTGTTTGTGATGCACTTCCTTGTTCCAGGTTGTTCTGACCAGGGATCAATGGCATGTTGGCTTAGTTCCTTGCTTCTTTGCGAGGCATTTTGTTATATGCACTGCCAAAAATTCTTTTGTTGGGTCAAATGCTACTTGGTTTTATGAATGATATGGAGGGATAAGATCTTTATAAGAGATGCCTGAGTATGTTGAATGTATAAGTATGGCTTGTCTCTGATGAAATGCCTGCTTCTGCATCATTTCATAGTCATCCAATGATTTTACATTTGTTTTTTAGTATTCATCTATATCTCTTTGTACCAAAAACAAATGCAGTTTAGGCCAGTATGTGAGGAAGGTTTTCTTCCTCATACCTCCCCTCTTCACACCTGTTGTTAGGTCTTCAGCCCAATCATCTTCATATGCATCGTTGGTTCATTACTCACCAGTTTAAACTTATAGGTCAAATCGTTAGGTTAACATGATATCAGAGCCTTAGTCTGCATTCAAACCTTACTACATGTTTATTTTCCCAAATTTATCAAGCCCATGTGAGAAGGTTGTACATGAGGCAGATGTTAGGGTTTTAGTCTAAATTAGCTTGAACGACATAAATTTTTAGGTTAATTGATAGCTTAACAAAAAGTCTGCTGTTCTTCCTTGGATTCCTTCCCTTGTTTTAAACAGGATCTTGAATTTTGCCCTCTATGGTATTTGCTTGGAGGGTCTGTATGGTTGATTTTTTTTTCTCTGTGGAAACCAAGTAGATGGTGATGATTTGGTGTTGGCACATTTTCAGGCTCAATTTATCTGTACTGACATCACATCCTTGATAAGGATAACTGGGAACTGTATTTTTATCCTCTGATGTTGGGTTTTGGTCTGATATAGAAAGGAGAGAATAGTAGTGATATCATGATAACCAAATTGGACTGGGTGGTTGGACCAGTGGACTCTCCAAGTGTGGGTAGGTTCAACCTTCTGGTCAATTCAGCACTTGATCATACAGCAAAAGGACTTTCTTAATTTATTGTATTATATTGCTTATATCTTTTTTTTTTTTTTCAAATTTGGGGTAAATTGATCTGTTTTTACAAACATAATATCAGTTTTGAATGTTCAATATATATATATATATATATTATTTTTTTTCATTAAATTAGTTTGAAACCTTGTTTTGAAATGCGGTTTCTAAATTTGTGTTAAAACCGTAGCTTGAAGATGTGGATTTGGTTGTAAATAATTTCTTTTTTTATTTAAATAAGGTATGTGATTAAAGGAGTTATTTTGAATGATGGTTTACATGTTTAAATCAAAATTCTTAGAAAGAGCTTCTCACTTTTTTCGGACAGTGTGAAAGTTCTTAAGCCTTGTTTGGAAGTGTTAAAGCAGTATTTAAAGATTCAAGTGAGGTTAAATATCATTTTTGAAGCCCTGTTTGGGAGTGTCAAAGCAGTATTTAAAGATTAAATGGAAGGATAAATACCACTTTTTATAACATTAAATAAGTGATTCTCTTTTAAAATAAATAAATAAATAAATAATATTTGGAATAAAAATATTATCAAATATACTCTAAAAAGTGGGTTTTAGAATAATTTTAGAATATATTTATTTTTTAAATATTAAAAGAATAGAAATACTTGCAAATCCCATGATAATGATTTTGGTTTTTGACCTTTTTACTATGCAAAAGGTTAAAACCCATTCCATTGTTAATGATTTTCTGTTTTTTTCCCCTTTTTACTGCGCAAAGGTTAACAGCTATTGGAACAGATACTCATGAACAAAGTCATGATTTCTCTTTTAATTTCCTTCCCAAACAAATCAATGGAAAACCATTTGACTGTCTTTTCAATGAACTGTAAAATTGTATTTGATTATAAAAATATTAACAAAATAAAAAAATAAAAATTTCATGTAAAATTGTATTTGATTATAAAAATAAAATTGTATTTTTTATTTTTTATAATAAAAAATAATATTATAAAAAAGTATAAAATGAAATTAAGTATAATTAAAATGAGTTAAATTTTTTATATATTTTTAAATTATTTAATTTTTATATAAAATAGTTAAAATAAATTAAATGAATTTAAAATAAAAAAATACAAATTATTATTATCCTTAAAATTTTTGTTTATAATTAATACTTTACAACTTTATTATTTTTAAAAAATAAATGATTTAATAAAATTTTAATAGTGTGATTTTATTTTTCACAAGAAGCTAAAAGTTGCTACTCGTAGAAGTTTTTTTATTCTAACTTATACGAAAAGCAATTTCATACTTATTTGAAAAATTTATAATATTAATAATATTATTTAAACTATTAATGTTTAAATATAGTAATTAAAAATAATTTTTTTCGTTTTTTTTTTTTTGGACGTGATGTAATGGGCTTGATGGTCCAACATACGGAAGAGGACAAAGAAAAAGGCTGTCCAATAGGAGACAACCCACACTTGAAGGCAGGGAAGTAGTGGCAGAATCGTAAATATTATAAAGAACCAAGGCTAAAGAAGATGCTAGATATTCTCACTGGAATTTTGTCTTAAAAAAGAGGACAAAGATCTGACTCTTGTGTGAGGGAGATGCTCTTCTTCTAAGCCTTCAAAAAGCTCACTCTTTCTCTCTCTACTGTAAAAAAAAAGAAAAAAAAAAGAAAAAAACATTGCCCTTTCTTACTCGTCTAATTTTCTTTCGTTTTCTCGGGAAATATTTGATTTTTCGAGTAAAATTCTGGTTCTTTTCCACAATGCCAATCAACAAAGAATCCACGCCTCCGCCAATTATCGGAAAAGCCGGCCGGTACACGGTGTTCATCACTCCTCCTTCTACTCCCAAACCCTCCGAAAATGGCCTGCCTAGCTCTCCCAAGAAAGTGGCGGTCTCGACTCCGCCGCCGCCGGTGCAGCCTCCGCCGCATCGGTTCGAGAAGCAGCCGCCGCCTGCTTCGGGCGCCTCGGTGTTTGGGTTATTCTGGGACGCGGTGGCTAAAGTGCAGAATGGTGAGTCTTTTTGGGATTTTGAGAGAGGGTTTGGCGGGTTTTGGTTTTTGTCTTGCGGTTTATTGAGGGTGTTGTTTTGTGGTTTTTTGGCAGCGCATTCGAGTTTGGATGAGTATTTGGCGGATTGGTTCGGGTTGAATCAGTCGAAGTATCAGTGGGCTTTGGATGATTACTACAGAGGCAAGGGTGTGGTGAGTTTGATATCAGTTTTGATCTGATTTTTCTTTTTTGGTTGGGGTGAAAACTTCGGGGAACAAAAGGAAACTGAAAGTTCGAATCTTTTGAGACTCGGGAAACAGAAAAACTTCCATTCACTGAGCTTAGTACCATTATTGGTCTCAGTTGAGTCAGCTTTTCCGTTTTGGAAGCAAAACACCATAAAAGAATGTACTTGTGAGATTGGTATTACCTTTGATCTGATTTTTAATTATGACGTTTGTGGTTGGTTGCTGAGAAAAGGAATGGAAATTAGAATTTTGAGTCTTGGGTTGTTCATTGTTTGGCATCCTTTCATTGGGTTCAATGCAGGTAGGTTTTTCCCTTTTTCGATACAAAACAAACTTCAAACGAATTGCATTTTCTCAGATATATGTGATGGTTAAGAGTGTTTTCAGAAGAGTTATCTTTATTGAATTTATGAAACTTGTCTACTAGTTTTACTTGATTTTTCATCTTACTGTTTAGGGCTTCAATTCAACTTAATTGAAGCTCTTAATTCTTTGATATTAAAATAGTACGATTGCTCCTTGGCGTGACTGAGGTAATATACATGTTGCGATATTTATGAGTTGGTTTTTGTTTGGTTTCTTACATCATCTGGTAGATGTTGCTGGAGAAGAGTGTAATGATAATTATTTTAATCTCCATACGATAATTTGTCTTTTTTTTTTTTTACTTTGGTGCTTGAAAATCCAGAACTAAAGTTTTGATGGTTTTCTTTTTCTTCCAAAATTATGAATGTTTCATTTACTGAATTTGCGTGAAGAATGAAGCTTCTGCCCATTGGATGTGGCTTAATGTAGTAGAAAACTGGACAGTGTGGTTCAAAATGACTCATGTTGTACCTTGTGTTATAGAGCTTCATTTATTTAGTACAGATAAAAAAACGGTTCTGCCCTGAATCATCCCTCTTGCTGAAAGGGGTGGAGTGATAAATAACCCTTCTGCTAGCACATCAGGTGGAAAAGATATTAGGGTACTGAAAAATGTATAATTAACACAAAAACAGAACTGCTTTCTGTCTGTTGATTGGGCGGATTGCATGAAATGGGATTATCTTATCTGCAGCCAATATTTTTTGGTCTTACTTCTTATGTTGATTCTCTAACTGGACATCTATGACTTTATATTCTAATCATTCTCATCATGGAGTCTTGGTAATGTTTAGTTGTTTCCCTGGTTTTTATGCTGATTAGCAAGTGCAAATCGTTAGGTGATTGAACATCAAAGTTGTAACTCTTTTTGTTTATTTTATTTTATTTTTGTATTAAAATATTCATCTTCTCACTTGGGTGAACTTTTGGTTGGTTGCAGGGAAGTGAGGATGCTAAAGCTAAGGAAATGACCGGAAAAGGGCAGAGTGTGTAAAATACTGCAAAAGGACAGGTATTGTGGTATTTTGAGTTCAAGGATGATTTGTGGGACATGTTTGTTCTGGTTTCTAAGCAAGGTTATCATGATTATGCAGGATGTAATGTAAATTAAGCAAGAATATGTGAAGTCTGTCTGGGATGCTTGAAGAAAATTCTTGTCCAAGTCTCTGGGACTATAGTTATTGTTGTTGTGATTACTGATTATCTACCTCTATCATGGCCGCATCAGCCAACAGAGTATTTGTCAACTCTGAGCTTTGTTGTCTCACTGTAATCTTTCTTCTTTCTTTGTTGCCTGTGATGCATATTTTGGATCGACTCACCAACATATATCATCTTGAAAAGTCAAAAGAGACTGACTTGTTATATGATATTTTATCCTGCTGATTTTATTTTTCGAAGCAACTGTTGCAATGAGAAATGATTTGAGCATCTTTTCTTCATGGAGCATATTATCTGTAAACTTTGTTGATTGAGCACTACACCTTAGCTGAAAGAAAAATGGAAAGAGTTATACTGGGTCTAATATGGACTGATCCTTGCTAACATACTTTATAAAGATGATCATCTTATATACTATGGCTAACATAAAGATAACTGTTCAAAATTTCTTAGCCTTAGAGCTATCTTCTTGGAAATCAAAGAGAAAATGAAATACAAGCATTGCCATAATAGAGATTCTCCCCTTTGGGGTGCTCTCATGGTTAAGAACTAGCTATTTGTATTCCGTACTTCGCCATGATTGGGGTGGTTTCCTTCTATCTATATGAATTTGATCCATCATTTGTTGAATGCCTAGAAGTGGCATTGATTCTATTAGGCGGCTTTAATCCATGTATCGCTACAGAATATACACAACAAAATGATTTTGCTGGCAGTATGACCTCCACTCCTCCCTCCAACATTTTTTTCACAGCACTTATTCGGGGGCTTGATCGAGGTGAGTCCTGCACATACCAAACCCCGCCACAGAGATTCTTGTTGCTTTATTTTGGTAAGTTCTACCCATGTGCCACCATCACCATTAACTGTTCTTGAGCTTGTCTGTCTGACCTCCTGTTTAGGAACTGTTAGAAGGGTGATCAACCTCCCCATCACAAAAAGAACTCTTTTTGAATCATTTTCTAGTTTTACTATTCATCTTATTTTTCTTAATAGTAGGATTTGCTTTGTGCATGAAATATTCTTCATTATTTTCACTGAATATGAAATTATTGCTGCATAAGACTATTTCAGGTATGTTATATAACCATTGTATTGAATTTTGCCCAGATATTTCTTAGGCATCTGGGACACCAGTGGAACCATGACCACTGCATGTCAGAAGCATCAAGGTAAGTGGTTTAATTAGATGGAATCTTCTTCATTAAGCCAAGTTGTATTTACAGGCTTACTTTATATATGTCTCTGTGTGTGTGTGTGTGTATGTATGGTGTGGGTGTATATGGTGCAGTAAGTTGGGTGGAAATTCTGGTGAAATTTCTAACAAGCAGATTAAGAAGGATAAGAGCTTAATCCATGTACCTCTTTTACCATCAAGTGAGAAAAGAAGAGTTAGGGAGAGAATTGCGTGGTTTGGATTAGTACTACTTGTCTAATGATATTTAATAAGCCGGTCACTAACCACCCAACTTATTTAAAGCTAATTGGGATATAATTCGGACCGTTATATAGGTCTATGTTGACTGGGTATTAGAAGAAGGGATGATATCAATGTGTTTGCTAAGTTTGGTAGAAGAAATTTCCTTATTAGATGTGGTATTTGAAACGCCACTCCCACCTTTCTCTTTCAATGTCAAGTGGAGAAAGACAAAAAGAAAGGACTATCAAGAATTTAATGGTATTTGGCTATCAAAGTTAATGGTAAACGAGCTCAGAAACCACAGTTCTAACCATTGTTAGACCTCAAATCCTGAATTTTGTCCAGCTTGGTATCAAAGTTTAGTCATGACTCTGCAACATTTAGATCTAACCCTCTATGACTGAAGCAGTACTGATCTAACTGAAGAAAAAACACCATGCAACATGACATGTAGCCCATACAAACCAACGTCTAAGACATATGTCTTCCTAGATCATCATCCATGTAAACATGATCATGTTAACGCATAGAGGCTAAAAATCAAGATAAAAAAACCAACACAGTATGGATATTAGCATGTTGCAATGATATATAATCATGTTGCCCTAAAACATGATCAACTTATATGATTTATAGCTAACACTAAGGCAACTAAAATAATATTATACAACACATTTTATGACAAACTGTATTTCAATTTTCTTCTCATTTCATAGTTGAAGCTTGGAGCTCTCTCCCTTGAGTCCTTCCATGGTTAAGAACTAGCTACTTGTATCTCATACTTGGCCATGATTGGGGTGGTTTCCTTGTACCAAATTGAACTGGTTTCTTCACTTGTTGCATAGCTTGAATTCGTACCAGTTTCATTTGCCTGCTGGAACACGTTCATCCCTACTGAGTACAGATAATGAAATGGTTTTGGCGGTGGCATGACTTCTACTCCTCCCTCCAGCATCTTTACCACAGCACTCATTGGAGGCCTCGAGTCTGGTGAGTCCTGAACACACCATAGAGCCACCATAGACATTCTCTCTGCTTTCTCCCTGTCCTTCTCTTCAATTCCACAGGCCACAGTCATTGCTGCTAAATCCCCTTTCTCATACTCTTCCCAAGTATGTTTGGGGAACCAATCCATGCTCTCATTAGAACCAACTTTGGCATTATTCCTCCTCCTCCCAACTATCTCAAACAACAGCATCCCAAAGCTATAAACATCACACTTATGGGTTATGGGATGGTTTTTCAGTAAAAATTCTGGTGCTGAGTAGCCTGGAGTCCCTCTATATCCTGAGACTGTCAGGTGGGTGCCGTCCCTGTTACAAAGCCTAGCAAGCCCAAAGTCTGCAACCTTAGGAAAGAAGTTAGCATCAAGAAGAATGTTACCGGGTTTTATGTCATAGTGAATGATTCTTTGTACACATTCTTCATGTAAGTAAGCTATGCCCTTTGCTGTCCCAACTGCTATATGATGCAGCTTCTCCCACTCGACTTCTTGTGCCTTGCTGAACAAGTACTTGTCCAGGGATCCATTTTCCAGATATTCGTAGACAAGTGCGCTCATGAACTGATCATAGCAGAAACCATAGAGCCTGACTAGATTGATATGGTAAGTCCTGCCTATGGTTCCCACCTCTGCCATGAACTGTTCTTCAGCTTGTCTGTCTGGACTCCTATTCAGGACCTTCACTGCAATCTTGACCCCATTGGGGAACTGCCCCTTGTAAACCATTCCAAACCCTCCAGAACCCAGTGTTGTGGTGTAGTTATCAGTGAAGCTGCATAGCTGCTGAGCAGTGAACCTGACCGGCTTCTCCCTCGCTAATTCTTGGAAGAACTTCTCCATTGTTGGTGTATCAACCTCCCAAACCTGTATCGTATTCACAGGTGGGGGAGCCACTGCCGCTTGCAATTCTGTCACAATAGCCTTCTTCGCTTTCCTTGCACAAACGAGAGAGATAACAACGATAATTCCAAGCACCACCAAGCTCAATATTACGGCTGCAAGTCATGGGAGTTTGAACCAGTAAGATCCCAACTTCAAACTGTTGTCTGTCAATATCGAATTCCTTCGTATTATTGTCACAGAAAGAACTTACCTCCTGCTGTAATCCCAGAGTTGTTGCTTGGAGGAGAGTAGTCATATGAAGACATCTACAAAGGTAGCAAAATGGACCAAGTTAGATAGGACTATACAATTCTCTATTCAGTCAAGTATAGATATAGATTTTGTTTACAAATCTCGTTGGCACCTTGGCTAGGTGAGCAATTAATTAACCAAAATTTTCTTCATTAGTTCAAGGTTTTGTGCAGTGCAGGCGTATCATACATGACCCTTTAACATACTAAGAACAATCAAGTTAGTGAACTCACCCTCTTCGGAAGATCACTCCTTGCTTTTCACCACCAAAAATTGCAGCACAGCTTCTCTTTGCTCTTTGCTTCCTCCCATGGCCTTTGTATATATATATATATATATATATATATATATATATATATATATATATACATGTATTTGAGGGAGGAAGTTTTGGGGAAATTTCTGTCATAGGCCTTCAACTTAGTAGTCAACAAGGGGAAGGGAAAGATCTACGGAACCTCTCTCTTTCACTATCAAATTCCAAGTGAAGAAGGAAAGAAATTTCTCAAAAAAATATTTTAATGGTATGGATTATTATGCCTATGAGGGGAAGTTTCGGAAAAATTCCTGCCATTGACCTTCACGGTTGCATTCAAAGAAGTCAAAAAATAAGACAGATAAAGGCAAGGAGAGAGCTACACCACCTTCGGCAATGACATGGATTGGTATCACGAAAAATTTTAGAAAAGTCACTGACAGGCTTAATTGCAAGGAGATTAGACAATGAAAATTTCTCATAAAATTTATACATTTTATATGGTAACTAAATACAAGAGAAATGTAAATTTGTAAAAAAAATTATTAATATTTTTAAATATAAAAATATCTTCATATATTATCATTTCTTTTATATCTTAAATACAAAATAAATTACATTTTAGTATGTTTGCAAAATTTTCATATTATTACTAAGTATAGAAAATTATATTATACGTATATATTTTTATTTAAATTCAATAAATATATTATTACTTATTTTATTATTTGCGGAGTTGTTTTAACATTTATATGAGTTTTGATTAATTTTCATTTTTTTTTTCTGACAATATTTTCCATATATCCAAAATATCTATATATCTAAGAAAAAAAATATATCTATAAAATTTGACTACTAATATATCTAAGAAAGCCAATTTTTCATTCTTACTATTAGAAAGCATATGTATTTTTCTAATTTTATCTTTTATTACTATTTTTAATTTTAAATTATTAACTATTTACTTTTAATTTTTTTTTAACTTTTAAAATTTTAAATTTCTCTTTTGTCTCATTTGGGTATAGTTCCTATTTTTTATTTTTAAAATCAAAGCAATAATAACCTATATATAAAAAAGTAAAAACTCTTTTACAAAAAAATATATATTTATTTCATATCTTTAAGAATTAATTTTAAAAATAAAAATAAAAGTTTCAAATAGTTAATTTTTTTAAAAAAATCATTACTTGTTAATGTAAGCTTCTAAAAGTTAGAATATAAAAATTACTACTATTTTCTATTTTTAAAAACTGAAACACAATTCATTCAAACCTCTACTAAATTTTTAATTTTTTAATATTTAATAATAATAATAATAATATTTAGTAATAAGTACCCTAAAATGCTCCTATGAATATACTTCTTTTTAGCTCCCAAAAATACCTTCTACCTTAGTTTTTGGAAACGATTCTTTCAATATTCTATCTATATCCCTACTTTGTAAAATATTTTTACCTACAAAGTCTCCATATATAAGAAATTTAATTCTCTTTTATATCAAATAAAAGTATTGTCATTTTCAATTTGTATCTCCTAAACATAATGAACGTAAATGTTTTTGTTCTCCCACCACAAGAGTCGTTATTTTTCATCAACTTTTTAAAACCATATCACTACAGTATACACGCCACGAAATGATTCTGCCGGCTGTGTATCATCTCCACTCCTCCCTTCAACATCTTTATCAGCGGCTTGATCGAGGTGAGTCCTGCACACACCAAAACCCCGCCATAGAGATTCTTGTTGCTTTCTCTCTGTTGTTGGTGACTTGTACTTGTACATATGTCCCAACGCGTGAAGTTTGAATTAATTTTGTTACGCTTCATTTGGATAGCGGGAGTCAACTATCCAATCAGCTTATGGAGTTGAAGGGACCACACCTTGAAGAATTTTTTTTTTTTTTTTGTGTTGAATGATGCCCCATTGTATATTTATTTTTGTCATGATTTAAAGTTTTCTTGAGCGACCATAATTGAGAGAAGTTTTCGAGAGCTTCACTGTTGTAACCTTCTTTTCTTTAGATTAATAGATTCTTGAGGGTTAATATACTCCATGAATGTATATTCAAGAGCATCACATTGCTAGTAGAATCACATTAAAAATCTCATGTTTTTCCTTATTTTCTACTAATGTGCATGCGTAGGTGGGTTAACAAGTGCCATCTTCACCATGAACCATTCTTGAGCTTGTTTATCTAACCTCCATCACCATGAACTGTTCTTGAGCTTGTGTATCTAACCGCCTATTTAGGAACTGCTAGAAGGGTGATCGACCTTCCCATCATATAAAGAACTCATTTTGAATCATTTTTTAGTTTACCATTCATCTTATTTTTGTGGGACACCAGTGGAACCATGGCCACTGCATGTCAGACCCAGCAAAAGTAAGTGGTTTAATTAGATGGAATTTTCTTCATTAAGCCAATTTTTATTTACAGGCTTCGTACTATTTGTCTAATGATATTAAATAGGCCGGCCACTAACCACCCAACCTATTGAATGCTGATTGGGATATGATTCTGACTTTTGTTGACCGGGTATTAGAAGAAGTGATGATATCAATGCGTTGGCTAAGTTTGGTAGAGGAAATTTCCTTATTAAATGTGGTATTTGAAATGCCACTCCCACCTTTCTCTTTGACCGTCAAGTGGAGAAAGAAAGAAAAGAAAGGACTAACAAGAACTTAATGGTATTTGGCTATTTGCAGGGATTTAGCATGGTCTTCCCATGAGCTCTGCTCATCCTCACTGCAACAAATTAGTACGCAAACGCATCATCAAAACTTAGCTGAACTTAATGATATATAAGCATATTGCCCTAAAACATGATCAACTTACATGGTGTATAGCTAACACAAAGGCAACTACAATAATATTATACTACAAATTTTTTAACAAACTCTACAATTTTCTTCTCATTTCATAGTTGAAACTTGAACCTCTCTCCCTTGAGTGCTTCCAAAGTTAAGAACTAGCTACTTGTATCTCATACTTGGCCATGATTGGTGTGGTTTCCTTGTACCAAATTGAATTGGTTTCTTCACTTGTTGCATAGCTTGAACTTGTACCGGTTTCATTTGCCTGCTGGAACACGTTCATCCCTACTGAGTATAGATAATGAAACGGTTTTGGTGGTGGCATGACTTCTACTCCTCCCTCCAGCATCTTTGCCACGGCACTCATCAGAGGCCTTGAGTCGGGTGAGTCCTGAACACACCATAGAGCCACCATAGACATTCTCTCTGCTTTCTCCCTGTCCTTCTCTTCAATTCCACAGGCCACAGTCATTGCTGCTAAATCCCCTTTCTCATACTCTTCCCAAACATGTTTGGGGAACCAATCCATGCTCTCATTAGAACCAACTTTGGCATTCCTCCTCCTCCCAACTATCTCAAACAACAGCATCCCAAAGCTATAAACATCACATTTATGGGTTATAGGATGGTTTTTCAGTAAAAATTCTGGGGCCGAATAGCCTGGAGTCCCTCTATATCCTGAGACTGTCAGGTGGGTGTTGTCCCTGTTACAAAGCTTAGCAAGCCCGAAGTCTGCAACCTTAGGAAAGAAGTTAGCATCAAGGAGAACGTTGCCAGGTTTTATGTCATAGTGAATGATTCTTTGTACACATTCTTCATGTAAGTAAGCTATGCCCTTTGCTGTCCCAACTGCTATATGATGCAGCTTCTCCCACTCGATTTCTCGTGCCTCACTGAACAAGTACTTGTCCAGGGATCCGTTTTCCAGGTATTCGTAGACAAGTGCACTCATGAACTGATCATGGCAGAAACCATAGAGCCTGACTAGATTCATATGGTAAGTTCTGCCTATGGTTCCCACCTCTGCCATGAACTGTTTTCCAGCTTGTCTGTCTGGACTCCTATTCAGGACCTTCACTGCAATCTTGACCCCATTCAGGAACAGCCCTTTGTAAACCACTCCAAACCCTCCAGAACCCAGTGTTGTCGAGTAGTTAGCAGTGAAACTGCATAGCTGTTGAGCGGTGAATCTGACTGGCTTCTCTTTTGCTATTTCTTGGAAGAACCTCTCCATTGTTGGTGCATCAACCTCCCTCGCCTGCAATTCTTTCACAACGGGCTTCCTTGCTTTCCTTGCACAAAGGAGATAGATAAAAGCGATTTTTCCTACTACCACCAAGCTCGATACTATGACTGCAAGTCATGGGAATTTGAATCAGTAAGATCCCAACTTCAATCTGTTGTCTGTCAATGTTGAATTCCTCCATATATTTCTCACAGAAAGCACTTACCTGCTGCTGCAACCCCAGAGTTGTTGTCTGTCGGAGAAGACATCTACAAAGGCAGCAAATTTGATTAAGTTAGATAGGACTGTACAATTCGCTATTCAGTTGAAGTATTTATGTCGATTTTGGGTACAAATCCCCTGGGCACCTTGGCTAAGTGAGTGGTTAATTAACCGAAATTTTCTTCATCAGTTCAAAGTTTTGTGCATTGCAGGCTTGTTATATCATTCATGAACCTTCAACATACTAAGAACAATCAGGTTAGTGAACTCACCCTCTTTGGAAGATCACTCCTTGCTTTTCACCACCAATGCACCACAACTTCTCTTGGCTCTTTGCTTCCCCCCACTGCCTTGACCTGAAAATTCACCAAAGTTTCTTCACTCCTGAATCATAATTCTGCAATGGGTGTGAAGGGAAGAAGTTTTTGGGAAATTTCTGTGACCATCTTTGCCGACTAACTTGGTCAAAATTCTATGGTACCCATGTGGTCGGTACCAAAGTTTGATTTTTGACCGTTGAATTTAAATATTTAATCATGGCCGTTGATCTAGATTGTACATATGAAAAGGGAAAAACTTGCGTGTAATCAGTTTCTTGTTAAGTGAATTCTCAAGGTTGTTAAGTGTATTGTTTAAAATGATGATCTAATGATAATTAAGTAATGATATTTTATATTATTAAATATATAATTTATAATAAATAAAAAAATATATTATCTAATTTCTTTTTTTTTAAATGTATCTAATAATAATTTTAGTTTTTTTTATCAATAATTTGAGTTTATTTTGAATTTTAATTTTACTATATTAGATAACACAAAAAAATCAATTTCAATATAAATCAATTAAAAATGGATTTTAATTTGATGTAATTCTCATAAATAAATTAAAATAGATTTTTCATTTAAAATATTTATTTTTTTACATGAAAGTACTAAGGATAAAAAATCAATTTAAAAAAAATAAATTTTACAATAAAATTATTTAATAACAAGGATCTTTATTTTATAAAATGGATAAATATGAAAAAAATGTTATAAAATTATTAAATGTGAATGTTAATATTTTATAAATCAATTAAAATAGATATTTTATAATTTTGATTTTTTTTATTAAGAATTTAATTTAAAAGAAATATTTTAATTAAAAATAAATAAATAAATTTATTATAAGACTCATTCAATAATATAAATAGTGTTTTATAAAATAAAATAAAAAGTTTAAAATTGAATAAAAAATTATAGAAATTTATAATTCATTGATCATATTTTGTTATAAGTTGTTGATAAGTCTCTATTGTTAAGTGTATTTAGTAACTTTTATATAGAACTTCTACTAAGATGAGTTAGTTGGATTGATAGTTAATCTAAGTCCAACCTAACTCAGCTTCATTTTTTTAAAGTTTGGATTAGTCATATTAAACCGATGTTGATCGAACTTTGACCATAGACTATTCATGAGACTCAATATTTAGATTGTCATCGTATTGATGAAAAAAGATTTCATAATGAAATTATTCTCGTTGCTTTCTCTTTATCATTGGTAAGTTGTACCCATGTGTCAGTGATGTTGGATTGTGTGACGTATTTGTCACCATAGGTTGATCGAACTTTGACCATAGCCAATTCAAAAGCGACACCAAAGCAAATAAATGGTGACACATTCAAAAGCGACACCATATATTTTTAATGATGCTTAATTTGATATAGAGTTGTTTAAGATATATAATATGTCATATTAAACGCATTACCTTTGAGTTATGATGTCACATCATTGTAAATGATTATGGAAGATATGGTTGTTTTTGGTTGATTAGCCAGTTAATAAATAAGATCAACCTGTGCATATTTTGTCATAAATATAATAATCATATCACATTTAACTTATGTTTTTGTAATACTTATGGATTAACCTATAATACATTACATCATCTAGTAATATTTGCATATTAAATGTTCACAAAACGATAGTACATCAAACCTACCAAAACTAAAAAAGAAAACTGAATGCACATTAAAACATGATTTAGAAATGTTAAGCATCCCACATTCATGCATACTTACATTTCATATGCATAAAACCGGCTAACCATAAAATGACACAAAAGTTGCATCCAAAAACCCAAAATTCTCAATACCAAATAAAGTAATGTTTATGTCCTATAATGTATGGCATCAGAGTCACATCTAAAAACCCAAAATCTTGTTGCTTCTTTCTCCTTTCTTTTTATTCTTCATACTATTCTCCCAAGAGTGTATCCTGCATTTCATAGTTTAATGAGTTTTAGAGTTCTTATTAAAAATAAAAATTAATTAATGTTATAAAAAATAAATAAATCTAAGTATTGATGTTTTTCTTTTTCTTTTTCCCATTTTAATATAAAAATAATTCGTAAAGAATAAGTAATGTCATACAATACTAATGGAAAATTCATATGACAACTAAGGGATTCACCATGCATGATCACGATACATCAACATGATTCATGATTAGTCATAACATAAAAGTAGTCAATTATCTTATAATTTCATCAAATTCTACTTAAAAATATGTTTTCTTATCATCAGACTGAAATCAAATGAGAATAACATTAATATCACAATAATTGGAAGTATGAAACTATGTACCATTCATTAAATGAGTAAAACCTTTAATACAATAACTATAGAATCAACAATTATCTCTTTAATGAATCTCATAACAAAGTAGTTACATTTGAACTCAAATAAAAACAATTCAAGAAAATAAAAAATAAATCAAAACTACAAAATCAAAATATAAATCTAAAATTTTAGAAAATACTAATCTTCCACTTAAAATCTGCACTTTTTAAATTTATTTTTTATAATTCATTATGTTTTTAAAAATCATTTTTAACATTTAATTATTTTTATATTTTTTTTTTATTTCTTGGAGGGATTTTCTTAATTTCAATATTTTTTTAATGTTCATTTTGTGAAATAACAATGTCCATTAAATTTCATCTCAATTATATAAAATAAAATTTTAGTAACAAAATATAAAAATGTTTTCAACTACTAATATGATAGGACATGATATTGTAACAAGCATGAAAATTGTGTATATAAGATAAAAAACCTAATTCATTATTAAAAAATGATAAGAGAAAAAATAGTATGAGAAAGAATTAAAGAACTTTTCACAAAAATTATTGATTTTTTAGTCATAACTCCAATTGATATTTCTTTTTTCTAATTAAAATAATTAATAAAAAATTTTGGATATGAAAAATATGTTCAAATAAAAATAATAAAAAATTTAAAACATCAAAGGAAAAGATATTCACTATTTTAAATTTTTTACTTTTAATATTCTTTAGATCAATAAATTATCAAACATCTTTTTCTGAAAAAAAAAAAAAAAATGAAGAAAAGGAAGAGCTTTATGGAAGGGATTGAAAATTTTTTTGTAATAAAAGGGTTTTATAGAAATTTCCTAACCTTGAAAGGAAAATTCCATCATCAATTTCAAATTACTCCAAAATTTGGTCAATGCTTATAAAAACAATAAGAAAAAAAGACAAAAATAAAACATATTTTTAGAATAGTGGGAGATGACAATATTGAGAATTATTTTCTCAAAAATTATTTTTCAAATATGACCAACCAATATCTTCATCACAATATACTATAATATTCTTAGAAAATAAACAAATTAAAGGAATTTTCATTAAAAATCAAAACAATTTTCATTAAAAATCAAAAGAAAATTATAAAACATCTTCTTAAAAAAAAAGTTTTATAGAAGGAATCGAAAATTTTATGTAATAAAAGGATTTTATAGAAATTTTCTAACCTTGAAAGGGAAATTCTAAATTTTTTTCAATGCATGTAAAAACAATAAGAAAAGAAGGTAAAAACAAAAAACAAAAAACATATTTCAAGAATATAAAAAATATGAATAGAACAAGATGAGATATTAACCATAATACCATGTACAATAATAATAATAAAAAAAATCAAAATATAAGATTTGATCATTTTTATAATTATAAAAATTTTCATTCCTATTTAAAATTTTAAAAACAATTCATTTACATTAATAAATAAAAAATCAAATTAATTTTTCATTGTTAATTCCAACATTCCAAACCAACTCCAACATGATATGGAAACTATTTCATTTTTCCTTTTGTGGGAGATGACAATATTAAGAATAACTTTCTAAAAAATTATTTTTCAAATATCACCAATACATATCTGTGTCACAATATACTATAATATTCCTAGAAAACAAACAGAAAGGAAATTTCTTGTAAGATCAAAAGAAAATCTTATACTGTAAAATGTTTATCCCTCATTCTGAGTATGAAAGATATTAAAAAATTTATTCATTTATCTTATTTTCATTCATTTTGGGGTTTATGTGTTTAACAATGAAACAGAAAATATATTGGAATGTTAAACCTAATTTTTACTTTCTCACAACTCAATAAAAAAAAAATACTATTTATACAATCCATATTACAGATATACCAAATCAATGAATATAAATCAACTGTGTTAATAAAGATTTTGACATTAATAAAAAAAAATGAAAATAATAGATCTAAGAGATTTTGGGTTACTTGAGAGTCTACGAAGTAGAGAAGAACGATTGTGTGTTAACTATGAGTGTGAGAAGAGGTAGAAAAAAATTATGGTTAGGGTTATGGAATGAGATTTTCAATTAACATAAATCAATTGTACTAATTATAAAGATTTTAACATTAATAAAAAAAAAACTAAAATTGATAGATCTAAGAGATTTTGGGTTACCTGAGAGTCCACGAAATAGAGAAGAGCAGTTGTGTGTTAATTATGAGTGTGAAAAGAGGTAGAAGAAAATTATTGTTAGAGTTATGGAATGAGATTTTTTTTGGATTGTGAGTATGTGGAAACAATGAGTTTTTTGTATACTATTATTATTCTCAAAGTGGGCCCATTAAGTTATAGTATTTTAATATTTTTATTTTATATGGTGTCACTTTTCAAAAACTCACGTTATAAACTTAAAATTAATATCATCTATCTTAATTAAAAAAATTTATATGATGTGTCACCTTTATGGATTTTAAGTCATATGGTATCATTATTTTAAAAGTGACACCATAAATAGTGACACTATAAATTATTTTTGTAGTAGTGATTCTTTACTTAGGATGTTACGGATTAAGCTATCCGATTTGGGGTTAAAGGAGTGTTAACGTCCTAAAGAATTTTTTTTATGTGATAAATGACGAGTTTAGCCTCATTATATGTTTAAATTTCTTATGAATTAGGATTTTTTTAGAGAATGTGATCATAATTAAGAAGAGTTTTTGAGAGTTTTACCATTGTAATCTTTCTTTTATTTTGATTAGTGGATTTTTAAATGTTAATATATTTTATGGACATAAGAATCACATTGATCGGTGAATCATATTAAAAAATTTATGTTTTTCTTTATTTTCTATTCATGTGTACATGATTTGATTAAAAAGTGTCACCATGCATGTTCTTTAGCTTGTCTGTCTAACCTCCTGTTTCGGAACTGTTAGAAGAGTGATCGACCTCCCCATCTCATAAAGAACTCCTTTTGAATCATTTTCCAGTTTTATTAATCACCTTATTTTTGTTAACAGTAATATTTGCTTTCTGCATGAAATTATGTTCATTATTTTCACTGAATATGAAATTATTTAAGGTATGTTATATAACCATTACATTGAATTTTGCCCAGATGTCCCTTGGGCATCTGGACACCAGTGGAACCATGGCCACCGCATGTCAGACCAAGCAAAAGTACGTGGTCTAATGGTATTTAATAGGCCGGCCACTAACCACCCAACTTGTTGACTGCTGATATTGGGACTCTTATATGGAACCATGCATGGCCACTGCATCTCAGACCAAGCAAAAGAAAGTGGTCTAATGATATTTAATAGGCCGGCTACTAGCCACCCAACTTGTTGAATGGTGGACTCTTATATAGGTCTATGTTGACTGAATATTAGAAGAAGTGATGATATATAAGCATGCTGCCCTAAAACATGATCGACTTATATGATATATAGTTGACACAAATGCAACTACAATAATATTATATAACAAATTTTTAACAAACTCTACTTCAATTTTTCTTCTCATTTCATCGTTCAAATTTGAACCTCTCTCCCTTGAGTGCTTCCATGGTTAAGAACTAGCTACTTGTATCTCATACTTGGCGATGATTGGTGTGGTTTCCTTGTACCAAATTGAATTGGGTTCTTCACTTGTTGCATAGCTTGAACTTGTACCGGTTTCATTTGCCTGCTGGAACACGTTCATCCCTACTGAGTACAGATAATGAAATGGTTTTGGCGGGGGCATGACTTCTACTCCTCCCTCCAGCATCTTTACCACAGCACTCATCGGAGGCCTCGAGTCGGGTGAGTCCTGGACACACCATAGAGCCACCATAGACATTCTCTCTGCCTTCTCCCTGTCCTTCTCTTCAATTCCACAGGCCACAGTCATTGCTGCTAAATCCCCTTTCTCATGCTCTTCCCAAACATGTTTGGGGAACCAATCCATGCTATCATTAGAACCGACTTTGGCATTCCTCCTCCTCCCAACTATCTCAAACAACAGCATCCCAAAGCTATAAACATCACATTTATGGGTTATGGGATGGTTTTTCAGTAAAAATTCTGGTGCTGAGTAGCCTGGAGTCCCTCTATATCCCGAGAGTGTCAGGTGCGTGTTGTCCCTGTTACAAAGCTTAGCAAGCCCAAAGTCTGCAACCTTAGGAAAGAAGTCAGCATCAAGGAGAACGTTACCGGGTTTTATGTCACAGTGAATGATTCTTTGTACACATTCTTCATGTAAGTAAGCTATGCCCTTTGCTGTCCCAACTGCTATATGATGCAGCTTCTCCCACTCGATTTCTCGTGCCTCGCTGAACAAGTACTTGTCCAGGGATCCGTTTTCCAGGTATTCGTAGACAAGTGCGCTCATGAACTGATCATAGCAGAAACCATAGAGCCTGACTAGATTGATATGGTAAGTTCTGCCTATGGTTCCCACCTCTGCCATGAACTGTTCTTCAGCTTGTCTGTCCGAACTCCTATTCAGGACCTTCACTGCAATCTTGACCCCATTGGGGAACTGCCCCTTGTAAACCACTCCAAACCCTCCAGAACCCAGTGTCGTGGTGTAGTTAGCAGTGAAGCTGCATAGCTGCTGAGCAGTGAACCTGACCGGCTTCTCCCTCGCTAATTCTTGGAAGAACTTCTCCATTGTTGGTGCATCAACCTCCCAAATCCGTATCATATTCGCAGGTGGGGGAGCCACTGCCGCTTGCGATTCTAGCACAATCGCATTTCTTGCTTTCCTTGCACATACGATCATTATTCCAACGATCACCAAGCTCAACACAAAGAAGGCTGCAGGTCATGGGCATTTGAACCAGTAAGATCCCAACTTCAATATGTTGTCTGTCAATATATAATTCCTTCATACGTTTCTCACAGAAAGAACTTACCTAGTCCTGCTAAAGGCCCAGATTGGATGCCTGATGAAGGAGAGTTGTCATTGGAAGACATCTACAAAGGCAGCAAACTGGACTAGGTCAGATAAGACTAGAATTCGCTATTCAGTAAGTGTTTATATGGATTTTGCTTACAAATCCCCTGGGCAACTTGCCTAAGTGAGCGTGGTTAATTAACAGAAATTTTCTTCATTAGTTCAAGGTTTTGTGCATTGCAGGCTTGTTATATCATACATGAACCTTCTACATACTAAGAACAATCAGGTTATTGAACTCACCCTCTTTGGAAGATCACTCCTTGCTTTTCACCGCCAATGCACCACAACTTCTCTTCGCTCTTTGCTTCCCCCCACTGCCTTGACCTGAAAATTCACCAAAGTTTCTTCACTCCTGAATCATAATTCTGCCATGGGTATGAAGGGAAGAAGTTTTTGGAAATTTCTGTAACATCTTTGCCGGCTAACTTGATCAAAATTCTATGGTCCTCATGTGGTAGGAACCAAAGTTAGATTTTTGACCGTTGAATTTAAAGATCATGACCGTTGATCTAGATTGTACATACGAAAAGGGAAAAACTTGCATGTAATCAGTTTCTTGTTAAGTGAATTCTCAAGGTTGTTAAGTGTATTGCTTAAAATGATGATCTAATGATAATTAAGTAATGATATTTTATATTATTAAATATATAATTTATAATAAATAAAAATAATATATTATCTAATTTCTTTTTTATTTTTATTTAAATATATATATAATAATAATTTTAGTTTTTTAATCAATCATTTAATAAAAAATTAATTATCAGGAACTAAGTAAGTAGAGTTTATTTTGAATTTTAATTTTACAATATTAGATAACTAACAAAAAATCAATTTCAATATAAATCAATTAAAAATGGATTTTAATTTAATGTAATTCTCATAAATAAATTAAAATAGATTTTTCATTTAAAATATTTATTTTTTTACATGACACTACTAAGAATACAAAATTTTAATTTAAAAAAGATAAATTTTACAATAAAATTATTTAATAACAAGACTCTCTATTTTATAAAATGGATAAATATGGGAAAAAAAGTTGTGAAAATTTTAAAATAAATTTATTAAATGTGAAATTTATAAATCAAATATTTTCTAATTTTGATTTTATTGTATTAAGGATTTAATAACAAAAGGATTTAATAATAAAAGAATTTAATTTAGAATAAGTGTTTTATTTTTTTTAATTTGTATTTATTATAAGACTAATTCAATAATATAAATCGTGTTTTATAAAATAATAAAAAAAGTTTAAAATTGAATAAAAAAATTATAGAAATTTATAATTCATTTATCATATTTTATTATAAGTAGTTAATCAAGTCATTATTGTTAAGTGTATTTAGTAACTTTTATGTGGAACTTCTACTTGGGTGAATTGGTTGGATTGATAGCTAACTCAAGTCTAATCTAACTAAATCTCATTTTTTTCTAAATTTGTATTAGTTGAGTTGATCAAACTTTGATTTTGCATGGACTATTCGTAAGACTCAATTTTTAGATTGTCATCATATTGATAATAAAAGATTTCATCTCTCATGATGAATTCTTTTTATTTCCTTTCATCCCTCTTATCATAATGCAATTGAAATATTAATAAAAGAGCAATCAAAATATTACATTATTTAGTGATATTTGCTATCAATTTGTCTTTAAAAGAATTCGATATTTTTATATCATTTTATCATATTTTTGTACATGGGGATTATAAAATATTATTCAAATTATTTATTTTTAACATATGAAAATCATAGGAAAGAAATTAAAAATATAGGCAAAAATGTTTAACATATGACAAATGAGCTTTTGAATTTCACATCTAATCTCTCTAAAAGTTTTTTCTAATGGGTTATTTGATTAAAAGAATCATTGGAAACTCAATTTTGAAAATCTAACCCTCATCATTTTTTGGCATAATTTTGACAAAAATACCCTCATTTTTTTTTTATAATGAAAATAACTCGTTCTTTTAAAACATGCATGTAAATTTTTGAAATTATCAAGGACATTTATGTCAAAAATGAGTTATTTTTCAAATAAAAACATAAAAATGGTTAAATTCACAAATATAAAAATTATTTCATTGTTTTTAACCCATTAATTCTTTTTTAAATTAGGATACAAAATAAAATATATATGAGAACGTAGAATTGTTGTATCATATCATACATTTTCTCACATTCTTTGTACATGTCCTCGTATGTTTTATATTTTTTTTTTCACATTTTTCATCTTTTATCACATTTTTGTTTATAATAAAGATATGATAAGATATATTTGTTGTCAAAAGGTTTCAAGAGGTTATGAAAGTATTTTTCATGTTTTTTTTTTCAAATTACAAGAGTATGTTAGAATTTTATTTTATTTTTTATTTTATATAGCTTTGAACTATAAAAATATGTAAATTAATTATTTTACATAATTTTAAGTTATAATATACAAATTATTTTTCATACAACTTCAAACCACCAAAATAATTATTATATAACTTCTAATTATAAAAATATATAGAAATATATATTTTCTTTCTCTAGGCTACGGTTCATCATGATAAACAATATTTTTATAATATCATAAAGTAAATCAATTATTATAAACTCAAGAAACTAATAAAATAAATAAACAACATCTACTAAATAATAAAAATGAAAGAATAAATCTGTTCGACACTTCCACCCGTGAATAATTTTATTATAATAAAATAAAAATTTTGCATGCCATTAAGCAATGATCTATTCTCTATATAACTTTTGGTTATAAAATTATCGATTAACGATTTTACTTTATATAACTTCTGGTTAAACAACAAAATTTTAGCAATTGTTTACGTAGGTTATATTACGAAGTAAGTATTAATAGAAATTTTTCTTAAATCCTTCCTATAAGAAATTTTGTGTATGGTATCGGGTTGTACAAAATTAAAATATCAATATTTTTAAGTTTCTTTTTTCGTAATCTCGTATTTATAGAGGTTGGAAAAATCAGAATTAAAACATCGTCTGAGATCACCGACTTAAGCCGCCGTCATCGCTGTCTCCGAATTTGCTTTTTCTATAGGCGCCGTTGTCTATACCTTCGAAAACTCGATACGGAGAAAGTGAAGGATGGCAACCCTAACTTGCAACGCATGCAATAAGGAGTTCATCGGCGAATCAGAGCAGAAGCTCCATTACAAATCCGATTGGCACCGCTACAATCTCAAACGCAAGGTGTCTCTCTTCTATTCTCTGCTTTCTAGGGTTTTTTTTTTTTCTTTTTCTCTCGATATAATTTGAATTTTGGGGCTCATTCTGTAGCCTTAGGTGGAAACTAAAAATTTTTATTTTTGAGTACTCGAGCATCGAATTGCTGTTGAAAGTGGGAAATTTGTTATGGGAATGCATGGATACTGGATGTTTAGGTGTTTGGGGTTTCGGTTCGGCGGCTGGGAAAAGCTCGGGAAAGATTAGAAATTTTAGATTATGGATATTGATTTTTTGGGTATTCTGAACCCGAGAGAACATAGACCTGGGCTTTGTTCAAGGACATATTTGAAATTTTGTTCTGTTTTTATGTAGTTCGATTGGTAACCTGCGTAGATCAGGAAATTGGAGGAGCAGATTTAGTTTTCGATATTTTTTTGAAATTTTTGGATGATTAGTTTTGGGGTTTGAACGTGCTAGCTTTACTTATTGAAAATCTTGGTTTGATGGAGAATTCTGTACAAAAAATTTTATTTTTCATTTTATATTATTTTATTTTTTTTGGCTCCTACTATTAAGGTTTATCAGCTCCTGGTAATCAAGAAATCCAAGAATCAAGATTTAAGATTTCATATGATGGATGGGGGAATTTTTAGTAGTTGTTTAAACTTCTTTTGTTCTGGAATATTATTGTTTGCCTTTTGTCTTTTTCATTTATTTTGCCTCTTTGTTTATTGGTCTGCATGATATTTCTTATTTGTTCTTTCTAAAGGAAGAATTACTACAGCCTGCAGGCATGTCTATAAATTGTCAAGTATAATTCTTTTGTTTATACTGTTTGCTTTCTGATAAAACTAGGAAATTTTAAGGTTGTATATAGTCCAGGTTACCAACTACCCCCACCCCAACCCAGCAAAAGGAGGAAGATGAAGGAAGAAAATGCACATGAATTATAGAAAATAGTTGGATTGAGCTCGAATGAGGCCCTTAGGGGAGGTTTCCATTCTTTGTTATTTACTCCTGTTGTTTCCTAAACAACCAAGTGAAGTATAAGGTTCCCTGTTTTTCTTGGGGGAACAAACTATTGTAGACAATGAGATAAATTTTTCTTAAAGCAAATTGAAGAAATAGCGGCTAATCTTCCCACAAAGAGATCCTTGTGGCTTTCTCTGAATCCCTCTGAGAATGAGGGAAAGGAATTACTGAGAATTAAGTATGAACAGATTCCATCCTCATGCTAGTGACCATTGAGGGAAAGGAAGTACTGAGAATTAAGTATGAACAGACTCCATCCTCATGCTAGTGACCATTAAAAAGGAATCATATGCATCCATATCTGATGACTATATAACAATAAGACTTATTAATGATCTTGTTGAACAAATATAGGATTTTGCATTTTCTTCATTTTACATGTGATTGACGGATTGAGTTGAATTTTTTGTTTCTTATTTTTAAAAAACTCATTAGACTTGCACCTTTAGTATTAGATAATTGTGTTGTGGTATTAAGCATCAGCCTTAACAATCGATAAGCTGTATTCAATTTGGTTTTGACAGCATATGAAAAAAGTGAAAATTGGAAGGATGATGCATACTTTTGCTTCTCTTGTCAATAATTCTGATGTGTGCAGATATCTTTTATTAGTTAAAACCATCATTCTGGCATGTCTCAATATTTCCATTGTCATTGCTCAAAACAAGAAACTTGACCAGAATAGATTGAAAACAGAAGTTGTTTTGGGTGCCTAATGTTCTTGTGTATCCAGCTTCCTTCCCCAACCATAATTTGGGGGGGAAATCAAGTCCAGAAGTAACTGAATTGAAACTGTTGAATCCTAGAAGCTTAAATTAGCACTGCCCAAAAATTGGGAAAATTTTTTTGAATAAAGTATCAGTTAGGACTCTTAGCCTTGTAGGACTCTTAGCCTTGTATATATATATATATATATATATTTCTCAATTGTAAGTAGATCATTACATTAATGAGAATCAAGGTCTTTCTTCTTTCTCTCTCTCTCAACATGGTATCAGAGCCAAGGAAGAAAACCTAATTCTTTCCTGTTTCCCGTGTCATCAACTCCGGGAAACCTTCCGGTGACCGTGTTTCATTCCGGTCACCTTCCCCATCTCCCAATACTTTCCGAACATTCAGATCGTCGACAGAAACCACTCACCGCCGGCGAACTTTTCCGGCGAACTTTTCCGGCGACGTATTTTTCCGACACCGACCATACCAGAAGGAGCGCCTGGAGGAGATCTCCAACTTTTGTGAAGGCACCAGCACCAAAAAAGCCTCCACGCGCCGCCCACGCGCAATTTTCCGGCCGGCGGCTGAATCTCACGCGCCGGCGCGTGAGGGCGCGTGAGGCCTTTTCCGGCGACGCGCCTCCTCCTCCAGCTTCGCCTGACGCCGACCAGCCTCCCTACCTCCCTGGTTCTCCCATCCGAGCCCTGCACATACCTCTTTTGGGGATTTTTGTCTCCGTCGGCCCTCCAAACAGTCTTTCCGGCGAAGCTCCGACTACTTTTTCTCCACTCCAATCCCTGCACGTGCCTTGGGAAGTGTTCTTCTACCTTTCTGGTGGTACCACGCCGCGATCTGAGGTCGTCTCCCTTTTTCGGTGGTACCACGCCGCGATCTGAGGTCGTCTCCCTTTTTCGGTGGTGCCACGCCGCAATCTGAAGCCGTATTAGGGCTCTCTTCGATCCAAACATACTTCATTCTCCAGATAAGTAGATATGACTACTAAAAATTCCATTTTTTCCGCTGTTATATCTGGCTCTCCTATGATTACTTCGGCGAAATTGGTTGGCAGTGACAATTATCTTTCCTGGTCTGCCTCTGTTGAACTTTGGTTTATGGGTCAAGGATATGAGGATCACTTGATTACACAGGAGGCAGATATCCCTGAGGTTGACCGCGTACAGTGGAGGAAGATAGATGCACAGTTATGTAGTGTATTATGGCAATCGGTTGATCCCAAGATTCTTCTTCATCTTCGGGCCTACAAAACTTGTTTTAAATTTTGGACTCAGGCCAAAGGATTATATACGAATGATATCCAGCGTCTGTATAAGGTGGCTTCTGCTATTGTCCATCTCAGCCAACAGGACTTGGATCTATCTACTTATATTGGCCAGATTGCCTCTCTTAAGGAGGAGTTCTTGACTGTGATGCCTCTTACTCCTGATGTTGGGGCTCAACAAACACAGCTTGACCAGTTCTTCATGGTTCTTACTCGCCTCCGTCCGGATCTTGAGCCTGTCCGCGATCAGATTCTTGGTAGTTCATCAGTTCCGTCCTTGGATGATGTGTTTGCTCGCCTCCTCCGTATCTCCTCCACTCAGACTTTGTCATCTGATAGTACTTCAGATTCTTCTGTGTTAGTTTCTCAAACTAGCTCTCGAGGAGGCCGCAATGCTACCCGAGGTAGAGGTCAACGTCCTCATTGCACCTATTGCAATAAACTTGGCCACACTCGCGATCGTTGCTATCAGTTACATGGATGACCTCCTCGCACTGCCCATGTGGCCCAGTCCTCTGATTCTCCGCTGCCTCAGCCTCCGAGCTCTTCCGCATCTCAGGCTTCTGTTGCCTCTGTTGCCCAGCCTGGTAATGCCTCTGCCTGCCTTACCCACACATCTTCTCTTGGACCCTGGATTCTAGATTCTGGAGCTTCTGATCACTTATCTGGTAATAAGGATCTTTTCTCCTCTATTACTACTACCTCTGCTTTACCTACTGTTACCTTAGCTAATGGTTCTCAAACTGTGGCTAAAGGTATTGGTTTGGCCCTTCCTCTACCTTCTCTACCTCTCACTTCTGTCCTTTATACTCCTGAATGTCCTTTTAATCTTATTTCCATCAGCAAAATCACTCGTACTCTTAATTGCTCTATTACCTTTTCTGATAAATTTGTGACCTTGCAGGACCGGAGTACGGGGAAGACGATTGGCATAGGACGTGAGTCTCAAGGCCTCTATCACCTCACCTCGGATTCATCTCCTGCAGTTTGCATTGGGCCACCCTAGTCTCTCCAAGTTCCAGAAGATGGTCCCTCGTTTTTCCACTTTATCGTCACTTCCGTGTGAGTCATGTCAGCTTGGGAAACATACTCGTGTCTCGTTCCCAAAGCGTTTGAATAATCGGGCAAAGTCTCCTTTTGAGCTTGTCCACACTGATGTTTGGGGTCCTTGTCGGACTGCGTCTACTTTAGGATTTCAGTATTTTGTCACTTTCATTGATGACTATTCTCGATGTACTTGGTTATTTTTAATGAAAAATCGAGCTGAGTTATTCTCTATTTTCCAGAAATTTTATGCTGAAATCCAAACCCAGTTCAATATTTCTATTCGTGTGTTACGCAGTGACAATGCCAGGGAATATTTTTCAGCACCATTTACTTCGTTTATGTCCCATCATGGGATTCTTCATCAGTCTTCTTGTGCTCATACTCCTCAACAAAATGGGATAGCTGAACGCAAGAATCGACATCTTGTTGAGACAGCTCGTACTCTCCTCCTCCACAGTAATGTTCCTTTTCGTTTTTGGGGGGACGCTGTTCTTACCGCTTGTTATTTGATTAATCGTATGCCCTCCTCTGTCTTACATGATCAGATTCCTCACTCCCTTCTCTTCCCTGACCAACCACTTTATTTCCTTCCTCCTCGTGTCTTTGGTTGTACTTGCTTTGTTCATATTCTCACTCCTGGACAGGACAAGCTTTCCGCCAAAGCCATGAAGTGTCTCTTCTTAGGATACTCCAGACTTCAGAAGGGTTATCGTTGTTATTCCCTTGAGACTCATCGATACTTTATCTCCGCTGATGTCACCTTCTTTGAGGACTCACCATTCTTTTCCACCACTTCTGAGTCTCTTTCTGTTTCTGAAGTCTTGCCTATTCCCATTGTCTCCCCACCTGATGCTATGCCTCCTCGACCACTTCAGGTTTATCATCGTCGCCCTCGTGTCGTTGCTCCTCTCCCTTTTGCTGAGGCACCTGCTGACTCACTTCCTATCCCTTCGGCTTCACCTACCTCGACTCTGCCTTCTCCTAATGACTTACCCATTGCTGTTCGGAAAGGTACTCGCTCTACTCGTAATCCTCATCCTATTTACAATTTTTTGAGTTATCATCGATTATCTTCACCCTATTCTGCTTTTGTTTCTGCTATATCCTCTGTTTCTCTTCCAAAGAGCACCCATGAAGCTCTTTCCCATCCAGGCTGGCGACAGGCAATGGTGGATGAAATGGCTGCTCTGCACTCTAATGGCACTTGGGATCTTGTTGTTTTACCCTCGGGTAAATCTACCGTTGGGTGTCGTTGGGTCTACGCAGTTAAGGTTGGTCCTGATGGTCAGGTTGATCGCCTTAAGGCCCGCTTAGTTGTTAAAGGCTATACTCAGGTTTATGGTTCTGATTATGGTGACACATTCTCTCCTGTTGCCAAGATTGCTTCTGTCCGTCTGCTTCTCTCCATGGCTGCCATGTGTTCTTGGCCTCTTTATCAATTGGATATTAAAAATGCCTTCCTTCATGGTGATCTTGCCGAGGAGGTTTATATGGAGCAACCTCCTGGTTTTGTTGCTCAGGGGGAGTCTGGTTTAGTATGCAGGTTACGCCGTTCTCTATATGGCTTGAAACAATCTCCTCGAGCATGGTTTGGCCGTTTTAGTTCTGTTGTTCAAGAGTTTGGCATGCTTCGCAGTACAGCAGACCATTCAGTTTTCTATCATCATAACTCTTTGGGGCAGTGTATTTATCTGGTTGTTTATGTGGACGACATCGTCATTACAGGCAGTGATCAGGATGGTATTCAGAAACTAAAGCAACACCTTTTTACCCACTTTCAGACCAAAGACTTGGGGAAACTCAAGTATTTCTTGGGAATTGAGATAGCTCAATCCAGTTCTGCTGTGGTCCTTTCCCAAAGGAAGTATGCTTTAGACATCCTGGAAGAAACCGGTATGTTAGACTGTAAACCGGTAGACACACCTATGGATCCGAATGTCAAACTTGTACCAGGACAGGGGGAGCCTTTAGGAGACCCCGGGAGATATCGACGGCTTGTAGGTAAATTGAACTATCTCACCATTACTCGTCCAGACATTTCTTTTCCTGTGAGTGTTGTTAGTCAATTCCTACAGTCACCATGTGATAGCCATTGGGATGCTGTAATTCGCATTCTTCGATATATCAAAAGTACACCAGGCCAAGGTGTGTTGTACGAGAACAAAGGTCATACTCAGGTTGTTGGTTACACAGATGCAGATTGGGCTGGCTCACCCACAGATAGACGTTCCACTTCAGGGTACTGTGTTTTTATTGGAGGTAATCTAATATCTTGGAAGAGTAAGAAACAAGATGTAGTGGCCAGATCTAGCGCTGAAGCCGAGTATCGAGCTATGGCTTTGGCAACATGTGAACTCATATGGTTGAGACATCTTCTTCGAGAGTTGAGATTTGGAAAGGATGAACAGATGAAACTCATATGTGATAACCAGGCCGCATTACATATTTCATCCAATCCAGTCTTTCATGAAAGGACCAAACATATTGAAGTTGACTGTCATTTCATTAGAGAGAAGATCGCATCAGGATGTGTTGCTACAAGTTTTGTTAATTCAAATGATCAACTAGCTGACATCTTCACTAAATCTCTCAGAGGTCCTAGGATTAAATATATTTGTAACAAGCTTAGTGCATATGACGTATATGCTCCAGCTTGAGGGGGAGTGTTGAATATAATGTATTTATAGTGTATAACCTTTCCTTGTTAATATAGGACACATATATGGTAGGACACATGTATGGTAGTTAGGACTCTTAGCCTTGTAGGACTCTTAGCCTTGTATATATATATATATATTTCTCAATTGTAAGTAGATCATTACATTAATGAGAATCAAGGTCTTTCTTCTTTCTCTCTCTCTCAACAGTATCTAATACTGAAAGTTTTTATTTATTTATTCTGTACCTTTTCATCAGATTGCTGGGGTTCCAGGGGTGACTGAAGCGTTATATCTAGCTAGACAGTCTTCCCTTGCTGAAGAGAAAAATCGGTTAAATGAGACCCCCATGCTATATAGTTGCAGCCTTTGCGGCAAGGGATACAGAAGTTCCAAGGCTCTTGGTCAGCATCTTAAATCACGAAGTCACATCTTGCGGGCTTCCCAAAGAGCAAGTCATCAAGATGAAGAAACTACAATAATCAAGCCACTAACTCACCGCACTGCAAATAAGCCTCCCCCACAAAGAGAGCCAGTCAATGAAGAAAGTGAAGATGAGTGGGAGGAAGTCAACCCAGATGAAGATTTGGTTGGTGAGGCCACTGAATCCATTACTCAAATGAATGTGAATGAGCATGCATCAAATGATGACATGGATGAAAGTGATGATGACGATGATTTTGAGATAAAATTGGATCCAACCTGTTGCTTCATGTGTGACCAAGAGCAGAACACTATAGAACGTTGTATCATTCACATGCACAAGCAGCATGGGTTCTTCATTCCTGATGTTGAGTATCTGAAGGATCCAAAAGGACTTCTTACTTATCTTGGCCTTAAGGTAACGAGTTATAAGCTTGTGCTCCATTTTTTTCCTTCATTTGTTTTTTCAATTTCTCAGTTTTGGGCCAGTTACCCCTTTAAAATTTCCATATAAATGTTATTTAAACTTTCTGTCTTCTCTATAATTTTCCAGGTGACAAGGGATTTTATGTGTCTGTATTGCAATGACGGGTGCCATCCTTTCAACAGCTTGGAAGCGGTTAGGAAGCACATGGTGGCAAAAAGTCACTGCAAAGTGCATTACGGTGATGGTGGTGATGATGAGGAAGCAGAACTGGAAGAGTTCTATGATTATAGTAGCAGGTCTGATCCTGCTCAATGACCTTGACTTGCTTATTTCATTATTCAAACTGCCAAAACATACAATTATATTCTTCTGTCAATATGTTGATATATTTGATATTCACCACCCCTCTCTTGGTATAGTTATGTGGATGTCAATGAGAAACAGCTCGTTGCATCTGGTGACATGAACAACACTGTTGAACTTGGATGTGGTGGATCAGAACTCATCATAACTAGAAGAACTGATGGTGGAATATCAACCAAATCACTTGGATCCCGTGAATTTCTGCGCTATTATCGCCAGAAGCCTCGCCCCTCGCCTATGAATGGTGCTGCCATTACTGCTGCATTGGCCTCTAGGTTTGTTTTCATTTCCCCTGTT
The DNA here is from genome assembly GCF_004353265.1 of Vitis riparia. Taxonomy (NCBI): domain Eukaryota; kingdom Viridiplantae; phylum Streptophyta; class Magnoliopsida; order Vitales; family Vitaceae; genus Vitis; species Vitis riparia. The sequence goes on from NC_048434.1 coordinate 2,215,074, forward strand.
TCAGCTGTTTGTCTGTGGTTGGTTGGTTATGAGGAGTCACAAACCTAAACCCTTGCTTATAATTTTCAGGTATAGAAGCATGGGGCTGGCAACAGTGCAGTCAAGAGAGCAGATAGTGAGGATGAAGGTGATGAAGCAGATGAATAAATCCGGGGTAGAAGCCATGCGCTCTAAGATTGGTATGAAGAGTAATGTCATCCGAAACCTCCCCAATAATGTCCCATATTAGTTTTATACTGACCTTCCTGAAGAACATGAAGAGCTATTTATTTTCTCCTCAAGGGTTAAAATTATTGCTTCTCAGAATGATTTTAAAGCACTGCTATCATTTGTTTATGGATTTTCCCCGAAGTACTTGATAATGCTAAATCTTAATGGTTTGATAAAATTTTAATATATTCCTTCGTTTCCTTTTAATTGGTTGGTTTGGTAAGGTTGGCTCAAGCACTTTGTCATTAGACTAGGGCAACCTCAATGAAACCCTTTCTATTTAAATATTAGTAAACCCTGATATACATATATATATATATATATATATATGCGCGCGTTTGGGGTATATAGTATGTGTTGTGTGGAGATATGGATATGGTGTATGCGTGTGTGTGGATATGACTTTTTGATGCTTGTACTCTTCAAAGTGGGCTTTAAAAATTCAAACCTCACCAAAAGTCAAGTTTGGAAACTATACACCTATAAGATTTATTCAACCCTTCTCCTTCACCCAAAGTGGATCGAAGTTTGGTTGTCTGGACTCTTTACCTTTCTTTGTCTTTCCCTCCCTCGAATGGGGAAGTGAAAAATATCATTTTCATATTATTTGGGATCCTCTTTGATGAGACTTTTCCCTTTTTGAAGGCTTATCTTATTTTTCTTTCTTCCCTATGTTAGAAGTGAAGATCACCAACCTCAAATTATGAGAGAATAACATGAGAAGAGTTCTCTGACCCAGAAGCTGAAAAGCCTTGGTGGGAGAGCTCCTTGAATGTTAAAAGCTTACATGCCTCTTTGTCATTTGTTGTCAAAACCAGTTTTTGGAAAATATTCCCCACTAGATCCCTTTTACTTTCTCAACCATGATAACGTTTGAATAAAACTCTCATTTCATAAGCCTCACATTACGTAACATGACTCATCCATATCTTAAACAAACAAAAAGGCCCCTGCTTTGAAAAACAAATTTTTATTTAATGAAAATTTGTAGAATAATCAAGCGTTTACTTCTGTCACTAAACGCATTAAGTTAAAACACTATTCTAAACAGGACTCTGCTGTGTTTCCAATTGGAAATAGATGCTCGCTTCATGAAACAGGAGGCCAATGTGGTACAATTTTACATTGCCATAAAAGCATACTAACTGAGCAACTAATCCATAAGAAAATACCCTAGCAATGTATTAGGATTGGGTGGGTACAGCCTCTTTTGAGCCCACAGGGACGTCAGATGATGGTGTTGTGACCATTTCCAAACCAAACTTGTGTAAACATATTTGTGGGTTTTCCTCTCCTCAACCCCCCAGAACCAAGGCAGATGGAAGAGACCATACAGAAGAATCTAAGCACAATCCATTCTTTTGTAAACAGCAGCAACCGCAAGGTAAAATAGAATAAACAGCACATTACTGATTGATCCGAATACATTCATACCCAGATATCAGTATTGCAGTAAAACAAAATATGTCAGTCATCAGTTGAAACCAGCAGGACTATCCAGGTTAGTGAGAGTTTCATCTCTTCAAGCTTCTATTGAAAAAAGGGGCAAAAAAGAGCCTACTTAATGTACTTGATGAAAGACAAACATAGACAACCAAACCGGTCACAGAATAATCACACTGCATAGTGAAGGTGAGTTTGGAAGTCATTTCTAACTGGCAAACCTAATTACAAAGCAAGGAAATTCCATCAGGATGTAGCTCTTACATGCTTCAATGACCTAATCAGTAACTCGAGCTGGAGAAAGCATGAAAGATGATTTCCATTTGCAGTGGATCATCGCCTTAAAAGCCTTTCTTTCTGTCTGCTGTTTCACTCCATTTCTATTAAAACACAGAGCAGACTTGAGGAGTTATATAACCAAAGCTTTATGACATGGGGGCAAACCCTTCTCACAACTCCTGCCTTGTACGTTTATTTGTAATTGGATTTGAAAAAAGATATGATTTGGTTCTTTGTACACTAAAATAAAGCCAGAATGAAAGAGAATGCAAGCTATATATCCATGCTAGTGCATACCTAATTGTCATAGAAGCGAGAACGGCGTCTTCGAGAACTGTGAAATACAAACAGTAGCCAGACCTAAGTGATTTTGCATTGAATAAATCAAAAGAATACAGCCTTTAAAAAAATTCAGATGAAAAACCATGACAGTTTCAGCACTATATTTTCTCATGCGATAACTTAAATAGCTCCATTCATCATCTACTACACAGAATATTAATTGAAGAGATATTAAGACAATGGAAATTGAGGAGATGTTTCAGAAAGGGTAGAACAGGCTGAGGTCTGCGAAAGAACATATGGAGAAAAGACAAACTTGGAATGTTGGAGTGGAGGGAGCCATGGCTTCATCCCATAACATTTCAAATAGATGCATAAAGGGAATTGCAGACAAACCTTTTATGTTTCTTGTTATTCATGTAAAAACTTCTGAACAAGCATATTCACATAAAATGACTACCTAACACCCTTCCCAGTCCCACCGAGAAAAACGCTACTAATATATTCATTGGTCTTGAACTCTCAACCTTGCACAAGAGTATAGAACGGCAAAGCACACCAGACATCAATGGGCTAGAAGACTCATGATGTAGTGGGAGCCTTATACATGGGAAATAACAAACTTGCCAAAATCATGAACCACATGTCATAGAACTAAAGTCTGAAATTCGTGATCAACTAAACATGGAGAGGCATCTCATGGAAAATAAAGGGAGCAGAATAAAAATTTTATACTGACCTGCGATGTCCAGTGCTGCCCCTCGAGCCACTACTTGTACTCACCAACTCATCATCGGTCTCATCGGCTCTATACTCTGGAAATTCAACAGATGTCACAGAACCCTCATCAGAATTTGAAGTGTCATAACTTGAACGCCGACTCCCTCTTCTGGCATCACTGACTCTTGACCTTCTTCTGTTTCTAGAAGCCCTAAAATTATCAAACACCTGATACAAAATACAGGATGTCCACCAGTTGCCCTCATCCCCAGGAAAGTCCTCAAATTCATCTCCAGTTTCATCATCCCCATATTCAATCACATAGTCTCCCAAAACCACACCACGAGGGACTTCTGAATGAATGGTGCTCAAAACATCTATGATTTCAGAGGATTGCTGGAAATTCTCCCAGTCAAGCTGCCTTGCAGGATCAATTTTTGATGGACGAGCATGAGGATGCTCCAATTGAGCATGGTTCCGAAGTTCCAAATAAGTTCCCATAAATGCACATCGTTCCTCTGCGCAACAACGCTTTTTCTCGTCCAGTTGTTCCCGGGCCTTATCAACAACAATCCACCCAGTAACTTCCCCTCTACACAAAGGGCAAGTTGGTCTGCAGCTGTCTTCAGACAACTGTTGGATGTTTTCTGCAGAAGCAGCAGCAGCATCAGCATCAGCATCAGATGTTGAAGGGGATTTCAACTCAGATGACATCCCATATGCACATTTGAATCGGTCAAGACAATTCGAGTGCAAGTGGTCTGTGTCACAAACAAAAGGACGGCATCCTTTCTCATAAGATGAGCATTGGAGAAGTACACCATTATGAGGGAAATCCAAACATATAGGACAAGTCACATCTTCCCAATTGGTGTCCAACTGAACATTGTCCACGTTGAAAGTTTTGGGGTGATCTAGTGTTCCAAAAAAATATTCAAAAGCCATGAAGAAAATATTCACAATAAAATCAACAAGCACACAGTATCCACCTTCCTCTCTGGGTCAGAAATGCAGAATAAACCAAAGAACACTAGGAGAAAATACAAAGTACAAACCAACTAAGCATGTTCATTAAAATCAAATAGAACAAGCTCTTGATCTATTCATATTATCCCATCATACATAGCAGCACCTGTAAAAAGAAAAAGGACCATTAATAGAAATCACAAGTACATGAAGGAATGAGACCATGCCAAAAAATAGCAATATTTCTACATTTTAGACAGACAACCGTAATAGAAAAGAGGGCAACAATGTCAAACTTCCAATCAACTCTTTTTATAGCAGCTGAAGGTCCGATCTTGATCTTTTTTATGGCTGTTCACTCTTATTTTATCAATAGAGCAGCAAATCAGCTCAAAGAAAACACTGAGATCAGAGAAGTAATAGCCCCTACACCTCAATGAAATTCCAAATAAAGAGAAAACAAAAACCTCTAATTGGTAAGCCGCAGGCAAGAAGTGATACCAATCTGAGAAAAGACTCAAGAACCGATTCTCCACAGCTATTAATGCCCCAAATAGGCTGAAATACCATACCCACAAAATCAAGCTTAACTGCATGCAATCTCTTTGATTTTCTAAAATAGAAGAAAACAAAACAAAATGCATACAATATTTTCCACATAGATAAATTACAGTAGGCAACAAGCCACAGATGAACCATTGCTAAAACTTGATTTGAATTAACCCACATTCAATTGAGCAGATAGACAGTCTAACAGAAAAGAGGACATGCCAACAAAATAGAATAAAAACTAAAACATAAAAACAAATAAAAAATGCATCGGTGGGAAGATTGAGATAGCACCGACTAAGGATAACCCAAGGAAAATTTGTCTTGGATGATTCTCGGCTCAGTGAGAAAGCGTGGTTTGATAAAGTAGAAAGCATCACAAAAAGGAAGTGGGCCAACATAGAGAGAAGAAGACCAAGACACCCGTTATTTAATGGAAGAAAGAACCCTAGATAGAGCTTAAATTGGAGAATGAGACTCTTGATAACTTTCCCAATAATAGGAAAACCCCTGAAATGAATTACCATAAAGTTCATCTAAACCACAAATCAGATGCTCCCAATTCAACAAAAAGAAAAATTGGCAGCTTTATAATTCCAAAAATTGGCTGAAAATCCTACAGTAAATTGGAAATTCAGTGAAATTGTGCTAAAATTTTGGGATTATCGAAATTCAGCATGCAAAGAAATCAATCTTGATCCCCAGTAGCAAGCGGTTTGGATGGCAAAAGCAAAAATGAAATTGACCAAACGGTTTTCGCTAAAGAAGAATTAGTCAACACCCACTACATATCAATCAACAAATCATCCAATCAAACAGGCAAAGATCGATAAAATCGTGACAACACCAATCGGCAATCAGAGAGAGGTCAGAGTACAAGGGCTCCCAACAACAAATCAAAAGATGAAAATGAAACAAGCAAAATGATTACTGTAACAGAAGTTGAAGAGAAATCAGATCAAAAACAGATGAAAATGGAAAGGAGGGGTTTTGACTTTTACCTTCAGAGGGAGAGAGAGTGGTGGGTTCTGGGGAGGATGAAGAGAGTACGGTGGGTGATTGGGAAGAGAGACAGGGAAGAGAGAAGAGAGGAGAGAGGAGAGAGGAGAGAGAGAGATGAGGTCTGTTTGGGAGTAGGTAGGGTCTGTACCATGTCTCTGAGTCTCTCTTTTCCAAAAGAAGGATAAAAAGGTAAAAGGAAAGAGCGATCCCCATCCTTTAATGACTTAAATGCCCTTTTCATACTTCCATTTTTTAAATTTTTATTTTTTATGAATAAATAAATTTATATAGAATTAAAATAATTAAAAATTTTATCTTCCCTGAATAAATAAAATTATAAAAAGGGAAAAATTATATTTTAGAGCTTTTTAATAACATATGATAGACTTTTAAGATAAAAAAAGGAAAGATACATAATCTATAAAAATGGACATTAGATAAAAATACTAAAATAGTCTTCATACTTGATAAAGGGTCTAACAGTAAAATTGGAAAAAATATGTTTAAAAACTAAATATTCAATAAAAATATAAATATTTTTATTTTTTTATTTTCCTTTCCTTTTTATAAAAATAAAAAATGACTCGCAAAATATTTATTAGAAAAAATAAATAAAAAATATATTTTCACACACTCACTTAAAAATAATTATAAAATAAAAATCTTTTAAAAATAATATTTATACACTTCTCTATCAAATGTTAACTCAAAAATAATATTAAACTTTTGATTAAAAAATTACATGAAATACTAATTATTTTTAAATAATTATTTAAATTTAAATTTAAAAAAAATAAATAAAATATTAATTATTTTTAAATAATTACTTAAAATTTATATTTTATAAATTTGAATTTCAATTTTGTGGTTTCTTGATATGGGCTGTATTTCTCCATAATAATTCAATATTTATGTTGAAATTTTGCTTAGCACCGCGTGGATTTTGTCATTATTATCAATTAAAAAAAGAAACATTAAAAAAAAACAAATTTCCTGACAAAATTGGATATTTTGCGTTGAAATTTTGTTCGACAAGACATTAATTTTTGTCATTGTCATCAATTAGAACCATGGTTTCGTGGTTATGAGGGATATTGCTTTCTATAAAAAAAAACAAATTTTAATTTTAGGTCTCTGATTTTTATTCAAAAATCTATAAAAATAAACAGGCAAAAATAGTCTTCTTACTTGATAAAAGATGTTCTATAAATTTGGAATAATATGCCTACAAAAATAAATATTTAATAAAAATATAAATATATATCATTAGATTTTTTTTTCTTTTTAACATGCGGGTATTCGTTTATATGGTTGAACCAATTGATTAAAAATATAAAATAAGTTACAAAATATTTATTAGAGAAAAAAATGAAAAAAAAAGTATGGACATAATATTCAAAATTTTGCATAACAGGAAAGGCGCATGCCCTATCCTTTCGACCTGCCAACAATCTCCCCCCGAGAGACACCCCTGGGGTTCAAACCCATTACCTCAACTCTGATACCACTTGTTAGGATCTAAAGTGCTACCAACTCTCTTAAAATCAATTGCTTGTAGAAAATGCGCATACCTATAGTGCATTCATCCAAGCGAACACAAGAAGAGTTGATGGACGCAGTCAACCCTCCGATCTGCCAACATATTGTTTGTTATAAAAAATTTTGAAATTTTCTTTACTTTTTATCGTGGTTTATATATTTATTTTTTAAAAGGTTATCTTCGATTTCTATATATAATATAAACTAGAATAAAAAGTAGAGAATATATTTTATTCTATATTTAATTGAAAATTATCATATTTTATATTCAACATCATTGTGTAAGTATTAATTTTTATTTATTTTTGTATATTATTCATTTTGTTGATTAAAAAAAATGTTAAATTTACAAGAAATTAACTATATATAATATTATAAAATAATACTAATATATGTTATTATTTAATATAATATTCGATATATATTTCCTATATATAGCAATATTTTTTATTTATGAATTTAAATATTTTAATCATAAATTTGTTTTCATCCTATATTTTACTCTTTTTAGTTTTACAATCTAAATATAAGATGAAATAACATATCCATTCCAATATAATGCTTATAATATCATTTTATTTGGATATGATATTCAAATTGAAATATTTTAAGATTTTTTTTAAAAAAAAGAGAATGTTGTAAAAAAGTAATTAAAAATATAAAGAATAGATTATAAATTATCTTCAGAGTTTCAGACAAAAAATTTGTTCGTAAAATGTTTTTAAAAAAACAGTTTTTAAAATATTGTCAAGACCCAAGTTTGTAGGAGGACAATAAATTTTCCTACCCCTAGAGACCTGTTTGGAGTACCTGAAACATAAGACACAGCGATGCAGTTTCATGGACAATTAAGGAATACAGAAGCTCCACTAATGGCTGAACTGTTAGCTGTCCAAAAGCTCAAAAGGGGAAAAGAAGGCGAAGAATAGACTAATCTGGAAAAACATAAAGGGAAGCTGAAGCTATAATTTTTTTTTTTTGACATCTCAAAGTTTTTCTGTATCTGTTTGAATCCCGGAAGATTTTATCAGCATTTTACATAAAAACAGTTTCTATACAGAGGATATAGCTTTAATGTTTCAGCATTTAACATTTTCTTACTAGAAATTGTAGAGGCTGACAGCATCTATCCAATTGAGATGATGACGCTCTCATGTTAGCAGGAACCCAGAAGACAATAATCATCTGTCTGATAAGACTGATGCACTCCATGAAAGTATGACATCGCGGGCAACAGCAGGCAAGTCTGTAAAACCAAGGATGGAAGATTGAGGATTAGATCGGATCAATCTATGAGTGAAGATGTGAGGTTTAGAGGTTCAATGAAAGTTTACCTCTTGCTACTTCCAGAGCAACTGAGGGTATGTCTATGTCTCCTTCCACCAATCTATACACATCAACAAGCTATGGAAGAAGGATTGATGTTTCAGCAATCATGTGATGAATGGTATTATGAACTTACAGTGATGGAAAAGAAGAAGAGTTTTAAGAAATTATAAACCTCTTGGATGTGAAGCTTGGAATCTTCAGTCAAGGCAAGGAGAAGCTGGCGGCGGATTCCTTCGTCGATCAGGAAAAGGCGAGCTCCATCCTTGATTGTATCTGTGAGGTCCAGTTTCCTTTCAACTTGCAGGTCTCTGGAGCTTTTTCTGGAAAAAGGGAACAGATGTAAATATCAGTTGATATAACTCACAAGCACGATGGGAAACAAGATGAGAGAGACATGACAAGATACAGACGTGTGCTTCACTTTCAATGCAGGGTTGCTGCTCATCTTGGCCACATTTTCCTTTGCTAGAACAATAAGGTTTTCAAGGCGTTTCCACTGGAAAACACCATCTTTGAAAAGAACCTGAAACCCGAATCAGATCATTGGCAAAGGAAATGGTTTGAAAGAATATCCTTTGCCTTGTTACCAGGGCAAGTCATGTGACAAATGGAGTCATTAAGAATGGTTTTGGACATACCTGTATGAGGCGTTCGCGTAGAGCAGGATTTGGGTCTGTTAAAAGGCGCTTTGCTACATATGGATAGGCAACCTAGAAGACTGCTTGTTATCAATGAATGTGTTGTAAAGAAAACGAGATAATATATAAATATTAAAAGGAAAAGGCATTCAGGCGTTGAAACAGTTCAATTTCAAGGGTAACAAGGAAGCCGTTGCTTGTAATTCATAAACAGAGTCATATTGACTTGTACAGCTCTGTCCAAGCACACATTGACAAGAAGGTTTAAAAATCTTTATGATGTACTAGGTCTACTCCACTTTGGCATTTTTCTATGATATATTTATCCAAAAAGAAGTATCTTTAAGAAATGTGAATTAGCATGCATCACCAAGAACCAAACTAAGATGAGCCCTAAGTAATCAGATAATTATAGTCATTTGTTCAATAGAAGGAAAAAATGATTTCTTCTGTCTTTTACGTTTTCTTCTTTTCATTTTCTGATGTATATGAAATAAGAGAGCATGGAAACTATCCTAAGGTTTTCCATAAGCTTTAGGTAGCTGCATCCTCTGGAGGATGAATTTTTGCTCAGCCAGTGGCCTCAGAATCACTACAGGGATTGCAGCCTGACTGCAGTTGAACAAAGTTTGAGCTACAGAAAATCTTGACAGGCTGAGACTGTCTCAAACCTTAAACATAGTTGAGAGCCCAAGCTTACTGAAAAAAGAGGGGAAAAAAGAATTATGTGCAGACAAAACAAGTTAGGTGATATGATTTTTAACCCGCTGTTTTGGTGCCCATATGCTGTGCATAACCAGCAGAATGACAATCAAATTCAAACTAGAAGGAAAACTAATCAGTTCCAACCACAGTGCTTGAGAGAATTACAGATTATACCACTACTGATACCCTTGGCCCCTTCCTAGTAGTTCAGAAGTTTCATCATGCAATTACCATAAAAAAAAAAAAAAATCCAAAATAAAATACAATATCATAATGAAAAAACAAGAAACAAAAACTGTTCACCTCAAGAAATTTGAAATCTGGTTTCAGTGTAAAACAGATGCCCTCTTGAGTCAACAAAGAACGGATGACGAGAGAAAACCTCTCTGGTATACGAATGGGATATTGGTAAACCAATTGATTGAACTTCCCTGCAGCATGTACAACACAAGTCTTAACTCTTAACTGGATCCACAATATACAGTAGACATTAACTCTTAACTTGATTTAACTTGTGTTTTCGTTTTTTTTTTTTTTTGGTCCATTGCTAATTTATACCTACAACACAGCATTTTGTTAGACAACTTAAGGAACATACCTAGATAAGCACCCTAAATGAATAGACCATGAAATAGAACATAAACAAGAATAGGATATGAAATGCACCAGTAACACTTCGGAAATTAAAGTCAGAGAGTCCTTTTCCAGATGAGTTCTGCCAAATTGCTTCTAGTGCTGGAATAATGGGGGCAACATCAGTCCCACTAGCAAGGAAACCAAGCCTAGTAAAATCATTTGCCATCTCAACATAGTCCTCATTTACAGCATGGACAACCGCATCTATCAAAATCTGTTTATTTTGCTGGAAAAAAAAAAAAAAAAAGGAATACGAAGGTATAAGTTATTGGGTAAACATTCTTCTTCATTCTATGGGGTTTTTGTACATGCTTTGTAAAGTTTTTTCCCCTTTTAAGTTCTAAGATTTCTTGCCTGTTTAATACTTGTTATTTTTTCAAACATTTCCTTCAACACCCTTGGTCATAATCATTCTTGACTTTATGAAATTATTTGCTCAAAATTGTTCTTGTTTTTTCTGATAGGTATCCTTCTTCTTTTTTTGTCTTTACTAGAATTCAACCCTGGAATCTCCCATATTTTCAACCCAACTCCTTGCTACTTGAACTAGGCCTCAAGGATGTCCTATGAACTCATTTTGTTAAAAAAATCAGCCATTAGTAGAAGTCATACCCTTGAACAGTATGACTATGAACATAGATTCCTTTCACTTTTCACCGGGGAAAATATACCAATTAGTTAGATTTGTACTCCTTATATTATTTACAAGTTTGTTCCACCTTCAAGGGTGACTAGTTTACCTCCATCCATCTATTTTCTTCCTTCAAACTTTTTGGATGGACAGACAATTCTTACTCCTACTTACCCTTTAGGGTTATATCTACATGAAAATATTATTGCTAATGAGAATCAATGTCGGGCAGAGGGGCAGTTCCCTTTATTTCACATTTTGTTATGTTCAATTATTTACCTTCTTGTTTGCACACTATCTGGGGAGAGAATTCAAGACATAAATATGGTTTTATTCCCTCTTCATCTTCTAATCTCCTTCTCATCCTTTGTTAATATTGCTTATGTTGACCACTCGATTATTCTGACAACTTTATTATCCATTAAAAACAGGGGGAGAGAGAGAGAAAGAGAGAAATCATCAAAGTGATGAGTGCGGTAAAAAAAGACCTGTTTGAGAAAAAGTTCCAATTTTGCAACACAGGCAGATTTTCCTTAGTATTGAAAATCCAGTCATTTGGTTTATCTTCCTTTAAGCTAGATACATGTTTGACATTGAACTTTTCCTGTGCAGTCTCATCAAACATAGCCCCCTCATGTAGACTTGTGTGCATAAGCAGATGGGAAAAGAGACAATCTAGATGTACTGCCAAGTAAATCCAGTTTTACTGTTCCTTAAGAAAATATCCAGAAAGGAGGAGATGATTCATTCTATATCAAAGCTAAGAGCTAATCAGGACATATCTACTTATAGGATAATTCCCATTGAATATCTTTGAAGCACATAAGATTCACCTGACTGAGCACAGCAACATTACCAAAGTCCACATACGCAATACGTCCATCACGCATAGCAAAAATATTTCCAGGATGTGGGTCTCCATGGAATAACCCAAATTCTAGCAATTGTCGCAAAGCAGCACTCACTCCAACTGTCAAAAATCCATTTACATCAATACCCGCTTCCTTAATAGCCTGAATAGAATGGAAGAAAAAAAAAAGTGAGCTATCTCTCGCAATGTTGCAATAGGAAATTAATATAACACCATACTAATGGTCATCATCTATCCCGACATCCAAACCTGTGGATCAGTGCACCGAATACCATCAATCCATTCCATGACTAAAACACGTGAACCAGAAAGCTTTTTGTAAACCCGGGGGATTTTGACAGTAGGATCATTTTTAAAGTTCTCCAGAAAATCTTCAAGATTACGAGCTTCCTGATTAAGGAAAGAAATGGAGTAAAAACCAAAACTACAAAAAAGTACCACAACAACTGCAAGGTAATTTAATTTCCATGGAGGTCACTAATAAGTTAATGGACGTCAATGTCATACAGCTAAAAAGCATCAAATCCAAATCTCCTATCTGATGCGGACACATTCATTTTTTTTTTCCTATTCTCTACACAATTTTTTTTACTATTTGCAAGGTAGAGGAGGCAGTTTCAGAAAGTACCAAGGTGTAATCAAGCTCCTCCAAAAGCTTCTCACCAAATTCATCCACAATCAGCTCAGCATTGCATCCTAGTTTCTGCAGACTGATGCCATTCAAGAATGAAGCGAGAGTACGGAAGAGAAAGAGATCCCGATAGATTATAGGCTCTATCCTTGGCCTTTGCACCTGTAAGCATTAAAATTATTGTATAGATTATGGTGTTTGAATTATTTTATTTTATTTTTTGGAGTTGCAAAAGCAACTTCTATAAAGCTCAAAGTTAAATTAAAAAAACAAACATATATAGATATGCTTAAATATAAAAGAGGAGCCAGAAATAGTGCTTTGATAAGCAAAAGAACGTTTCACCATTAATAACTAGTTAACTAGAAAAGGACTAGAACAGAACAAACACAAAGCATTCCAGTTCAGAACACAAAAGAAAAATTAGGTTAAGTATGTTATTTTATTTTGCATTGAACTAGACAGCCAAGGACCATCAATCATTGGACAGTCTGAGATACCTGCTCTTTTTCCCCACCAATACCTTTGCTGTTGATAGAAAATGGTGGTTGTAAGACAAATAGGAGCATTGGGAAAAACCAGTTTTTACAAAGACTGATATTTTGACAAAGACATTGTATAACAAGACCGAATACTTAAAAAAATTAAACTGCTTTGCCACATTTCATGCTTCTTCTCTTTGATATATACTGGTGATGCCATGACATCAAAACTTGGCAACAATTTTGTGCATTTACGCCTAAATGGATTCCATAAAAGTGTTTACAAGAAAATAAGACAAACATTGGACGGATGTTATGATCATATTTTTATCTCTAAATATTCAATATCCAAATGGCTAAGATATTTAAAATGCCAATCACAGTAAACAACTTGCATGTTGGGACACTCTTGATTGACCTTTGTTTAGACACTTTTCCCAACTACACCTTTACTTCAAAAATGTGCAGAAGAACAAGAAAATATGCCTTTTTATTGTCATATCTATTCAAAAACATTACTCTACTCTTTACTATTTTGTCCTATTAGGTTCTTGGAAAAATTCAAACAAAGATAACACATATTTCATATGATAAATACGCATGCATGTGTATAGCCATGTCCCTTTGTCTTGATCTGGAAGTTGCATTTCCAACATACTGTGTTTCAGCAACATTGTGCTTGCACTGTATCTATAGATCATAGACAAAAACTTAATCATATGATTCCCATGGGAACATAAGGCAACAAGAAAATTGAGAACTTTAAGAAAAGCAAGTCAATCTAGCAATGGAGAGCAGCAGTATTAAGCAAATGGAAAAAGTTCACAACTTTTGTGGGAGTGACACCCCACCACAAGGATGATAAAAGAAATTGATCACCAGATGAATCTTGTACAACCTTAATAGCGACATCCTCCCCTGAGTCACGCAAAGTAGCTCGGTAAACCTGACCCAAACTTGCAGCTGCTATAGTCTGAGAAGAAATTTTGCTGAAAATTGCTTCAAGGGGTTGGCCTAATTCCTCTTCAATAATGGCGAAAGCAACCTACATCATTGTCAAAACATTCACTGTCTAGGTGAAAGGAGTTCAGTTTCAGCATGGTAAAAGAAAAATGGTCCACTGTAAAAGTGCTAGGCTTCCATTTAGAGCTGTTTTACCTGGTTAGGAAAAGGGGGAACATCATCTTGAAGAATGCAGAGTTCATTCATATAGTCTTCCCTAATAATATCCGGTCTGTTAGCAAGAACCTGTTAACATAAAGTAAGTGTACAATCAATACAACCAAGTGTTTCTGATTAAAAAGGAAAAGACCAAATGCTTAGCTAGACAACGTGATTGTCTTTAAATTTGTTAGCTAGTCGAGAAACTCCCAACCACTCTTCTAAATTTGATTTCAGAAAGACAACCTGAATTCACTTGGGATAAAACTCAGACAGAATGGCAACTCGGTTAAAAGATGTTTAATAGATAGACACTTCATTACTTATCAAAAAAAAAAAAAAAATAGATAAGACACTTCATTCCTTTCTATTAGGGTACATACATTTTACCACCAATGAATTGACTGGGGCCTTAACTCTATAATGAAATTTAAAACCCAACACATAACTTCTGGTGTTCCAAACTGAGAAAGCAATCTTCCTTTGTCAACACATCTTCAGTTAAAGCACAAAAAAGGATTGCACGAGAAGTATAATTTTTGGTGAGAAATTGAAAGTTTGAAAAATGTTGCAGAGAACAGTGAACTAATTACTTTGATAATGGAAGGCCGTTCAAGGGACTCTAGATTCTTTAGGAAATTTAAGTTAAAATGAGTCATTAATTTTGGAGCAAGCTATGAAAAACAATCCATAAATCATAAAAGGCGAAAATCCAGCAAAAAATCCCCAAATATTAAGAAGATCGGAAATCTTAATTTGTGAAAAAGTCCACCATAAATCATTACTTTGAAATAGAATGTCCACATTCAGCCAAGCAATTCACAAATTCAAACCATAACAAAAACTCACCATGATAGAAACGCAATGGATTCAAAAAACGACAAAGTAAGAGTTTAGGGCTAAAATTTGACAAACCTGTCCGGCTTTGATAAAGGAAGGCCCTAAATCACACAGCAGATTCCTCAGCTGCCGAGCTCGATAAGGAACAACCTCTTCGTCCCGCCCCACCAAGCAATCATACATCAAAGTCGACCAGTACAGCCCCAAATTCCAAACTATCTCCACACCGCGCCCAACCAGAGACAGAATCTGCCCTCTAGATTCCAACACCTTATTCCTCACCTAACCGTAAACAACAAAATTCAAATCCACACCAAATTCAACACAAAAACAAACAAACAAACGAATCAAAACACTTCCACCCAAAAAAACCCTACTGTCTCGGGAGTGTACTTGCGGAACGGAAAGCAAACTCCGCGCTCGATGTCCAGCTGCTCCATCGCACTACTCGAGCTGCCTACCTCCAAATTCGCCCTCTCGCTACTCGTTCTCCTACTTGTAGAATTGGAAGAAGTTGAAACGGCGGCATTTGCTGCTGAAATTCTGAGTCTTGGTTGAAGAACCGAAGATGAGGAAGAAAATTTTGCAGTGTAGTGGTTGTTGCAGAAGAAATTGGAGGTGGAAATGGTGGAGATGGAAGCCATGGATGGATTGGAGAAGATCGAGCCCTATAAATTTTGGGGAGAGCGGGGGGTAGTACCGTAGTAAGGTTGGAGGAGAGTTGTTATGCAAAATTGGAAATGCGGGGTTTTGAAAAACGGTTAGATTTTTATACAACCACACAAATCGTGTCGAGGGTTGAGTATTGGAAGTCTCTCACTAGATGACTTGTATGTGTACGGTATTAAATTATGAAATATATATAGTTAATTTATGTTTTAAAAACCAAAAAAAAAAAATCGAGAATTGGATTTTCATCGAGACATAATTGAAGGCATTTAGAAGGGAAAAAAATAAAATTAATTATTTGTATATGCTTTTTTAAAATTATTTTACTTATTTTTTTCTATCATATAAAATTAAAATAATTTTAAAATATATAAAATTTTGACAAATTTTAATTATATTTAATTTGTTTTTATATTTTTCATAATAAATCTAAATATAAGAAAATTATTTTTTTAATATTTTTTTCTTTAATATTTTTTCAAAAATCAAATATAACTTAAATACAAAATTTTACCGGTAAAAGTCTTTACAAGCAAACGCATCGTTAGATTATAAATACTTCATCCAAATTAAAAAAAATAACAACTCCTCCTCGCTCAAAATGAATAAGCAAAATAAATAAAAATTCAATTAGTCATAGTAAATTATCATTAAATGACCCCACACAAACGAAATAAATATTATGCATGAGATAATTTAATTTAAAATGAATCTTTTATTCAATCATCATTCTAAAACCTAATTCCATTATTATTATTTTTTCTTTCTTTTTTTTTCTCAATCTCTTATCTTCCAATTCCTCTAAGAGGTGTCCAAGTCACGACCTAATGTTTATCGGACCATTACGGGCAATGTGCTAAGCAAGCACACCCCACTTAAAAATCGTGTTGGGTCGAGGCGAACTATGCAAACCAAATGGATGGTCTGACACAATCCATAAGTCCACAGGCTAATTGTGTTGTGTCATGCCAGAGACTGTGCCGTGCTCACAGACTGTAGCCCATGAACCATTCATTTTATTAAAAATTTTAATTTAATTTTTTTAAGTCATTTTGCCTATAAATTTTATTATTATTAAATAAAAAATTGTTACTTTAAACATATCTAATAATTCTGTTTTTTATTTTTTATATTTATATTTATCGAGTTTGTAATCGTAAAATTTATAAAAATATTAGTTTTTTGTTTTTTAATTTAGTAAAAAATAATATTTAAAGGGTCAAATTAATCGGCACACAATAGGCTGTTTCCTTAGGACAATACTGCCGGCCCAGCCTGATCTTTTGATGTGTCAGCCCACGGGCCAAAATGGATGGCTCAGCCCATTATATCCTCAATATTTTATTTTATCCCTTTTTTTTTGGGGCATTGAAAAACAAGTGGAGGGGGCAAAACCAACAGTGGTAGCGAAGAAGCTGTCGACATTGACTTCGTACGACATGCCCGCTGAACAATGATCGACAATTGTTGCATGGCCAGGCGGTGTAATCGGTCACTATCAACAACCTGCCTTTTAATTTTATTTAAGATTTTCGCCTATTCAAATTTGGTGGGAATATGATAGAAATAAAATGTCAAAAACAAATTATTTTATTCGATAATATAAAATGATCTCTAGAAATATTTAATAATTTTGTAAAACAGTTTTTCAAAAGAAAATTTATTCCACTACTCTTAATTTTAAAATATATATATAAAATACTCTTAATTTTATTTAAAATTTTATAATTAATATAGATTTTTTAAAATAATATTATATAAAATATTTTATGATATATTCCTATAATATTAGAGTTTCTTATAAAATAAGTTATAAGAAAAAATTGTAATGAAATGAAAATAAATTTATAAATAGAGATATAAAGAATAATAAGAGACACGTTTCACAAACCCTATAGTTATATTTAATTTTAATTTTCTGTAATATTATCTATAACATAGTATAATAATTATCTCTTTGTCGTTGATGTAACATGATTGATTAAAATTTCGCATAACTAACTTGATACAACAAATCAGTATAAAAACTTTTATCGAACAAACAAATTAGTATTAAAGTTTCCATCAATACAACAATATTTATGGAATAACTATTGATGATAAAACACACGAGATAATGACAAAAATAAATTTTAACTAAAGGTGGGATCAATTGTTATGTTATTAATCTATAATATAGAAGATGTGAACATATAAAAGATCGACTTAATCAGATTTGATTAAAGGTAAAGATGATAGGAAAGTGTTTCAAATAATGCATCAGATGGAGTAGGTCTTTTAGTCCTTTTTAAAAATACTTTTTAGAAGACATAGTGTAAAATATAATTAAAGATATATTTGATATAAAAGATGAATTTATCTTTTAAAAAAATAAATCCATATAAAAAGAGTGAATTCATCGTTTGAAAAAATAAGTTGAATATAAAAACTTAAAAAAGATAAATATGAAAATAAAAAATAAAAATATAAAAAATTATGAAGAAGGTATTTGATATTTCTAAAAGGTGGAGACCCTTCAATGTGTGGACAAGAAAACAAGGTGCCACGTCAATATCGATTTAAGAAGTATTTTGACACGTATGGTCCAAAAAGAGCTAACGTGTCACATTGAAATATGAAGACACAAAGGAATCTCTTGATGAAGCTGACATACGAGTTATACGGTTATACAAAAACAAAATGGCTTTGGCTTCCAACCATTACTGAATTATCTATGCATGTGATCACGTTTTCAAAATAACTTATTGTTTTCAACCAAAAAATTCACTTTAGAAACACAAAATACAATCCTATGTCTCCTTTTTGAAGTATTTAATGTTTCGTAAAACCAAAAAAATTTGTTTGCAAACTTTAAATATTCTTTAACTTGTTGTTTATATTTTTAATTTTTCTTTTAAAAATAGTTTTTATTTGCAATATTTCATTTTTAATCATTTATTATATTTATATCATTATTTATTAAAATATATATCAAAAAATAATTAAAAACAACAAAAATAACCAAAAGATATTATTTTACAATTCTATTTTTATTTATTTATTTAACCGGTTTTTGGTAAATCAACTTAATAACTTAAAGTGAATTTATAACTTAATTTAAATTATCAAGTTAATCAAGTTTGATAAAATAATTTAATAATATAATTTAAAATAAAAAATAATTTGAAGTAGTAAGTAAAACCACTTAACTTATGATTAAGTTCATATATTTAATTTACACTTTTACCTTTATTTGCTTTAATTACTTACTTGATCTCCTTTACTATTCCACCACATCCACTATTACTCAACATAATCTACCGTAATTATAATATGTGAAGATAAATATAAATTTGATGATTTAAAACGGGTCTTAAGTTAATTTTATAAAATAAACTTAATAGTTAAAAAAATTAAGTAATTAATTTTAAGTTAACAACTTAAATATAATTTAACTTAAATTCAACTTAAGTTAAATTATAAAATAAGTATTAAGTTTGATAAAACACTCCCTTATTATCAAACTTATATTCCTTTTTTTGGATGGATAAAAAATTATATTGAAAAATCGTTGCCAAAAAATGATCTAAGTGTTTGTTTGTAATTGTTTTTTAAAAACATTTTTATGTTTTTTTCTAAATTTGAAAATACATTTAACAATTTTTAGATTTTTTTTTTCATGTCTTATCATAAAAGTACAATATTAAAAAAAAATGTAAATGATGCATCAAACTCTTAGCCTATGTTTGTTTCTTGGAAAATATTAAGAAAATAAAAAAATATTCAGAAAAATGGTTTTCTCATATTTGGTAAAATACAAAAAAAAAAAAGAATTAATTAAAAATTTATACATTTTGAAAATATTTAATATTTATAATAAAAAATAAATTAAATGAGTTTAAAATAACATATAAAACAATTTATTAATTATAAATCTAACTTTTATTTTCACTTTCCTTCTTTATTTTTTTTTCTCTCGCATTTTTCAAGAATAAAACATAACCTTAAAGAAAACTGATAAAATAGAGTTCTCATAGGTTGCTTGGACCTTCAACCTACGCCAACCCTGATATTTTCATATTGATATTTTGCTAACACAACCCTGACGCTAAGCTGTTCAAACTTTGTCCATGTCAACTCGAACATCGGGTTCGACATAGGTCCATGTCCATGTCAAATTTCAGGTGAAGCTTCGGTAGGCTACAAAACCACAGCCATTTTAGTATGGACGGAACCTGGGCCGATAGGCAGGACAGAAGGCCCAAGAGTTCCAGCTGAAGCCTGAAACCTTTGGGCCCAGGTTCGGCCCAGAAAATGAAACTGGTCGTGGTCGTAAAAGCGCGAAAATTAAAGCAAATTGGCGGGAAAGTGATCTCCCGCAACTATAAATATTATCATGATAAATAAATAAAGTTCAATTATTCAAATCCATTTTCAAATTTTCCTCTCTCAATCTAGGGTTTCAAAATGCAGATGTTCTCCAGCCAGTTCGATCCCTTCTCCGGTGGATTCTCGTCATCTCAGTCAACTGATTCCGGCGTTTCGTCGGCCAAAGTGAGTGTTTAAACATCCTTCTTCATTTTATTCTTTATCCTTTTTTGATCCCGTCAGCCCCTAAATAATTATAAGAACCGGGGCTCACTGTTTTAATTTCATTTTATTTATTTTTTCTCTGCAACCAAACAGAGAGGTAGTGTTTTGTTAAGCTCAGGTTTTTTTTTTTTTTTTTTTTTAATTTTATTTTTATATATATAACTTTTTTTTTAATGGTTAATTTTAAATTTTTGTTTATTGCAGAGTCGTGAAACTCAAGGGTTGATCCCAGTGACAGTGAAGCAGATCAGCGAAGCTTCTCATTCCGGTGATGATAAATCCAATTTCCAAATCGACGGTGTGGATGTTACCAATGTATAATTCTAAAACTCTCTCGTCTCTCATCTTGATTCCATTTGTTTTAGTGGAGAAAATTTCCCCAAGAAAAGTTTTCGCTATAGTTTATCTCTGAGAAAATTAATTTCGGCTGTAGAATATTGAAAATTCTAAAATCTGGTTTCCTTTCATCTATTGGGAACCAAAAAGAAACCTAAAGAAAAGTGATGTATTTTTAAAAAATTATGCAGATCAAGATTCTTTGATGGGAAACACTTTTTCCACGAAGATCCTTCATCTGGATCTATTTTCTGTCAAAACAAACTGAATTTCTATTCTGTCTTTTCCTTTTTCTAACTGGGGAATTCCTGTTTCTGGTCTGCTTAGATTACATTGGTTGGAATGGTGTTCGATAAATCTGAAAGGGTTACTGATGTTTCTTTCGCTCTCGATGATGGTACAGGCCGAATAGAGTGTAAAAGATGGTAACATTTTCTTTTCTCGTTGTTTGATTTAATGTTTGTGATTATACTAGACATGAAACATGGTGTTCTTCATAAAGCAAATGATCAAAACAATGCCCATGGAATTGATGATATCAAATTATTTTGTTTTGACATGAAAGGGAAATGTAGTGGGATTTAGATTCAAGATGAGGGATTAGTTTATGTTCTATGAATTCTTCTTTAGTAATGAAATTCAGAGTTTATTTTGATGCATGTTTATGGGTTTTTTTCTTGAAGGGTGAATGAAGCTTTTGACACAAGGGAAATGGAGAACATAAGGTAAGTTTTCATCTCATAGGAATGTTAGATAATAAATGTACTTTGATCTTTGTATACTTCTGGGTGTATTATGGCTTAGAGAAGTGCTTATACTTTTCTTGGATATTGTTCCAAATAGTGATGGAATTTATGTTCGTCTTAATGGACACCTAAGAAGTTCCGGAGGCAACAGGCAATTGGTTGCCTTTTCAGTGAGGTATGTGTTCAACACTTTTGACTTGTTAAATTAGTATACTAGTTCTTAATATGTGTTTTCTTCATTTTGTTTGGTCTAACAGAACCTGAATTTTTATGTTTGTTAAATTTTTGTTTATTCTGAACATTTGAAATGCTTGGCTAGATAAACTTATTAGAAAAATTAATGCTTAACTGCATTAAGCCCTGCATGATGCATTTATGTATTGTAGTTGTTGTGGATACTGGTATCGGTTCAAACCCCAGAAAAGTGAATTGAAGAGGCAAAAACCTAAAAAATAGTGGAAATTATATGATGTGAATTTCCAGTTGGCTTATTGATTCATTTTGTCAAAAAATTTGGGACACTGTTGATATATTCAGCACTACTTGATATTGGGAGACAGCAGAGGAGTGCACTAGAAATACAAGGTTGTATATGTTGTGCTTTTTCTCATGTTGGATAAAGAGTTCCTGAAATTAATAGATGTGAGCTCCCAACTGATAAAATAGTTGGGGTGGGGCAGATTATGGGAAACAATTAGCTACAGTGTATTATATGCTTGTGTGTATAGTAAACCAGTTGATGGTGTGTTACAGTGCCCTGGATTTGGTTGTTTTGCAGGCCTGTGACAAATTTTGATGAGATTGCCTTCCACTTTATCGAGGTCATACATCTCCATCTGAAGAATTCCAAAACACGGGTAATTGATTTATAGAGTGAATGTGTTTATGACTAGTACATGTGTATTTAGTTGTGTTTTGTGATGGTTTATTTTGTATTTATTCACTTTGCAGCTGCCAAGTGATGCCCTGACTCAGCCTTTGAGTGCATCTGTGAAGACCGAATCAACTGGATATCAAACCCCATCAAGTCATGTAAAGATTGATTGAACACATGGAAATTTTCTTCCTTCTAAAATTTCTCATTGATGTGTGGATTTGGCATGAAATCCCATTCTTCCTTTTTGTAGTTATCTGCCCAAAGTGTTGATGGAGTCAAAGGACTCGACCAAATGGTTCTTGACTACCTGCAGCAACCTTCAAACTAGTGAGTGATAAATTCTCAATTGTATACAACAAATAAGTAATACTAGTGACAACAGTAAGCATTGAGCTACATAACATGCTTTGTTTTATATTCATCCCTTTTTCTTTTTGGCTTGTTGGAAATATATTGTTCATTTTTTTGCTTGAATGCTGAACCTTTGAGTGCAATTATGTTTGCAGTGATCGAGAAAAGGGCGTACACAGGGATGAACTTTCCCAGCAGCTGAAGATTTCTACTGAAAAGATCATGTACTTTCTGTCTCCCCCTCCTTTCTGTATTTAGTTTGCAGGGAAAGTATTTATCAAACTTTTTCCCATTGCCTGTGCCAGGGAATCCATCAGAACTCTTGAAGAGGAAGGGTTGATCTACTCCACAATTGATGAATTTCACTACAAGTCAACCACAAGTGGATGATGCTCAAGGATTTTAAACAAGAAAGGCCTGGTGTTGGAAACCTAACTCAGCTATGTCTGTTATAATTTCTTCCTTCAGCTTTTGACTGAATCTGTTTGGAGGATTCATCAAACATTAATGTAGTGCAATCCAATGTAGTACATAAAATTAAGAATGTAGTTTCTTCTTGCTATTATTAATTGAATAGAATCAAAAACTAATACAATTAATGTTAATGAAAAACCAGTCTGCATTGTCACTGATGTTTGTAGTGATCACACAAATATAAATGGAGTGGCTTCAATCTGTCATCATCATCGAGTTTCATCCTCAAGGTTGCAGAAACCCATGGTGAGATCTTCATGTGGTTTGCATCATCACCGGGTTTCATCCTCAAGGTTGCGGAAGCCCATGGTGAGATCTTCATTTAGTTTGGTGAACTTTGTTACCAGAGCTACCTCGCCTTCTGCTGGGTCTTCAAATTTCTGAGATCTGTAGGAAGTCAAAAAGTGTTCGGATTGTCATACAATAAATACAAAGGAGGTTCATGCCCAATGTCACTAATATTACATAGGGTTGCAAGTTGGGTGAGTTGGATGAATTGATGACTAATCTAGGTCTAACCCAATTGGATTAGAGTTAAGCTTGAGTTGTCCAAGCCTTGGCCCAATCTGTCCAAATGTTGGGTTGGGTCGGGTCGGACCAGCTCACCCAAGTCACAGCCTTAGTATTACTTGTAAATAAGTTTTTACTTACACAAGACGGTAGAAAAGATCTCCAAGACGATGCTTGATGAGGCTGTATGTTATTTTCTGCCCGTCCATACCAGCTCCTCGTTCTACTGCCTGCATATCCAGGTCCCATCAAAATATATTAGACTTCTTGCCCCATGTAAAAGATTGAGACTTGTTTGTTTCCGAAGAAAACTAATATTTTTCTTATACCAAACATCAATGAAGAGAATGTATTTGTTTGTAACTTGATTTCTATAGCTCTATTTTATAGGTAACACTTGCGGACTTCTTGTATCGTAATGGTGATCTAACCATTTTTCTTTTCATTTGTCCAATCAGATACCCTTTGAGTCAGAAAAAAATGAAGAATACATAGAGAGGAAATACCAGGAAAGAAAGGGAAAAATGAGAGTACCTGATTGGCCAAATTATAGAAATGAATAATGTTCTTCATCATCCAAACTGACTTGTAAAAGGGACAAAACTTGTCATATCTGTCAACCAACCAAAAAATCAATAATCATGGAAGATAATGAAAATTTGATTGGAAGTAACAAAAAATAACCCATGTCAGTCTTACAGTGACTAAGAGTGTGTTTGGGAGTAATTTTAAAACACGTTTCTAGTATTTCTACCATTGAATGATAAAAATTGTCAAGTATTAGAAATATTAAAAGTGCTTTTAGAATCACTACCAAACGGGCTCTAAATTAAGCACAATTTCCACTTACGGTGTGAAAGCATTTTGAGCAAGATAGTCCTCCCTCAAGAGCTTTGCAGTCTCCAGTGTAATTTTATCCGTTTCTGCCAAAGCATCCTTTCCAACAAGCTGCAATGTTGGAAGATCATCAGACTTATCAATTACAATAGCAGCAAAGCATTTGAAGCAGAGTCTGATTTCCTAGATTAAATCCAAGATTAAGAGGAAGGTGGAACCCATTGAGCATCTAGCATATTTATGGTGTATGAGCCCAAACTCCCCTCATAGAATCTTGAAAACAATCAGAGATCTGACAAAAATGGTTCCCCATTCCTGATCCTCATGCACTATCCATATCTGGGTGGTTAATGATGTTGATATTTGTTGAATCCCATGTATTTCCAGACTGCCATGGAAAAACTGCAGGTTTTGGCACCCTAAAGTAAATTCAACACTATCAAGCTCAACCTCAACTCAAACCCTTCCAAATCCAACACATGTTTGAGAATCACCCGGGATCTAATTATATATACCTGGACTAATAATTGTATAATCTATATATTTGTATTACACTAGAATTTAATATTTACAGCACTGACAGTACAATCTGGCTAAATTGGAATCATTTCTGAATTCAACTACGTGAATTCCAAAGCCATGCTCATAATGGAGGTTGGTGGTGATGGTTTCAGGTGAAGAGAAACAAAGTCTTTTAGAAGTTTGAGGGGAAAAACATGCCTGGACAATTTCATTAAGGTCATCTTCTCTTTGCAGCACCTCACGAGCCTTTGTCCTGATATTAATAAAATCAGGGTCATATTGTTCATAAAAAGATTCCAATGCCTGAAAATGTACAAAGCAATAAGTGAGCACAAGCTTAAGAAATTAATCCACGGTGAGAAGGTGTTAACATATAATACACCTAAAGAAAAAACAATAGCATCTGGAGTGTTTGGACAGAAGAACTTACGGTTGAGTACTTAGAGTAAGAAATAAGCCAGTTTACAGATGGGAAATGTTTCCTCTGAGCAAGCTTTTTGTCCAAACCCCAGAACACCTGCACAAGGTTTTATGGAAAACTAAAACTTGAATGCCAAAAGGAGAAATTAAAGAGCCAAATGGATACTCCATGTCTCCAATTATAATAGAATGATGGGAAGGTTCCTTATGCTTTCTGCTTTTTTCTTAACAATCCAAAACATATGATATTTTGCGTGTTTTGGAACACAAACATTTGATGAGTCTAGGTAGAACATGGTGTTAAACTGATTTAAAGGAGACTGCATCAGCTGCAGTTTCTGAAGTGCTAGGAAACTTTTCCTATGTCTCCTTTAACTGAATGTTGTTACTCATGAGATGTGAAATGGGCAAAAATGAAAATGCTGGAAAATTTGGAGATTACCTGGACAATACTAAGTGTAGCTGATGTCACTGGATCTGAAAAATCTCCACCTGGTGGAGAAACTGCACCCACAATGGTGACACTACCTGTGCGTTCTGGCCCACCAAGGCACTTAACTTTACCAGCACGCTCATAGAAAGAGGCTAAACGTGCTGCCAGATAAGCAGGGTAACCACTGTCTGCTGGCATTTCTGCCTGATTAAGAAATTATAGTTGTCGATTTTCAGAGTAAGCAAAGAGACACGCTTCAGATTACAATATCAATATTTCAAAATGCAGTTACATGAAATCATGCCAATTGAGCAAGTAGCAAACTATAGAAAGCAACCACAAAGCCTGTCATTATTTGAAGCAAATTCAACCATGGGAAAAGAAACAGGGCAGAATCACAAAGTTAAAGAGCCTTTTCCTTTTTCTTTTTGATGAACTAAGTATATTCCATGTGAGGGAAAAGGGTAATGTTGCAGTACAGAAGAAGTACAAAGGAAAATGAAGGAAGATAAGAAAAACATAGGACAAATCTAGATCATCAAGAGCGCCAACAGAAGAGTCATGGTGTCCGCTAAAAATCTGAGAACTATTCCACAAAAAATGAAAGAAAAAAGTTCTGACTTGAGAGGAAAGGATGAAGAACCATATAGTTAATGTTCTTAGAATTAAATGGAGAATTTTTTTAGAATCTTCCATGCTCATTAATTGCATATATCACACTTCTCAATTCAATATTAACAATTGATTTACTTATAGAAAGAAAAAAAAATAATAATGACAAAAGAAATAGGCCATCTCACCAGTCTTCCAGATATCTCACGCAAAGCCTCAGCCCAACGAGATGTTGAATCTGCCATCATACTGACATTGTAACCCATGTCTCTAAAGTATTCGGCAATTGTGATACCTGAACATTCCCTAATCACATTGGTTTAGAAAATAATTTTGAATAAATATACAAAACTTGGAAAAATGTTGCTTCACAAAAAAAAAGCTACCAATGGAAATTCTCAATGTAGAAAGTAACAGGATACATGCATTTGTCTACATGCTTAAACTCTTCTGATGTAAATATAGTTGATAAAGTTATGGCTTGAAATGTTTTGCTTAAACAAAGTTTAGCCCTATGAAAAAAATGAAGGGTAGAAACTACACATACAAAAGAATCCCAATTCATAACAAAACAATGAAGATCAAAGCATTACCTGTATAAATTGAAGCCTCCCTTGCAGCCACAGGCATGTTAGAAGTGTTAGCTACGAGCGTAGTTCTCTTCATGACAGATTCTTCTCTCCCATCAGGCAGTGTCATTGTCAGTTGAGGAAAATCCATCAGAACCTAAATTTTATTGTATTTTAGATTGTCTCCAGAATGATTGAAATGTCCAACAAATAAATAACAGGAACATCAAACCAAACCTCTGCCATTTCATTTCCTCTCTCTCCACATCCCACATAAACCACAGTGTCAGAATTAGAGTACTGCAAATGAGTAGATGTTATGCTAATGCATGAGACTGAGATAGAAGAATTATTTCCAACATATTAAAACCCAAAAGCCTAGTAAACAAATGAGAAATACACCTTGGAAAGAGCTTGACTGATGACTGTTTTCCCACAGCCAAATGCCCCAGGAATTGCACAAGTCCCACCCAGGACTGAGGGAAAGAGAGCATCAAGAACACGCTGTAGAGTACAAAAGAAAGTATCAGAAATACCCATTTCAAAATGGTAGTCATGTATGGGCTAAACCTTGACAGGATGCATTACCTGCCCAGTAAGGAGAGGTGTATCAGCAGCAAGCTTTGAGGCAACAGGCCTAGGTGTACGGACAGGCCAAGTCTGAAGAAAGGTAAAATAAAAAAAGGAGTCATTAATCAGATGCTTAGCATGCAGATTTTACTTTAAGGCAATGCATAGAAAATACTAATAACCTGAAGCATGGTAAATTGCTTTTTGACACCTTTAAACTCAAGTTCTAACACTGTGTCCTGCATATACATATGTGAGAGTCAGCTCATGACTGATTGTAGAAATCTAAACATAAATAGGCAAGATAAACAAAATAGACATTATTGCTTTACAAAAGACCTAATCGGTCCATTTCTTATGTTTACTTAAGGCAGCATTATATGATTACAGAATTCCTAATTTCCTATTTAAGAAAGCAAATCATCCAACATCCAAATGAGAAAATGCAAAAATATGTTTTAAAAGAAAAATTTATCTTCCAACTGCATGCATTACAATGGTTCGAATTGATAAGAAGAAATGACACTGATGCTGTATATTTACCATAACATACTAATCCGAGTTACGAGTTCAGGAAGAAGGTACAAGAGACAACATAAGAAACAAAATCCAGAAACATGGACTTAAATGTGTAAAAAGTAAGGGGTGGTTTCAAGACAAGTCTTGATGCATTAATATAAAATATCAGAAATCTAAAGGATCTGCCTTGTTGCTGCTTCTGTCAAAACAATAGTTCCCTCTTTGTTATGGAAATATTAGTTCCGGAAGCAGTTCTTTAAAATTTAAAATAGTACTTCCTGTAAGTTTTGGTAGTGGGAAAAGCTAGAAGCCTGTTCATATATTTACCACCAATAAATATGCAAATGCAAATCACTAATGTCATCTTCAACATAAAATGAAGATACATTTCCCAACTTCAATCCCAACAAAAAATCCTAGTCACAAGATTTTAGGAAAGATTGCCAACTCAACCATAGGAACATAATGAAAATGGTCATCAAAGTTGCAAAACAAAGAAATTTGGAAACAAACCTTTAGTGAATATTGACCAGGTGGTGCTATGTAAGTGATCTTTCCCATAGCATCAGGGGGAAGTGCAACATGGTGTTGCATTAAGCTATTCTCAAAAACAGACTGCATGCATAGGATTAAAATATGAGTCAAAATCAGAAAAATTGAGAGAAAAGTGACACCATACTTTCCCAAGTCAACACTTCAATCTTATTCTAACAAACTAAAATAATGTTATCAGCTTACAGCATACAAGTCTCCACCGGTTAAAAGATCTCCTTCACCTGCAACAATGAGAGGAAAGCAATTTTATTGGCATCAATGATTACAGCTAAGGACAGACCACAAACCAACTATCATGTATTAGCATATTCAAGCAGTACCTAGTTTCTTGGGCTGGAACTCCCATAGTGTATCTTTGTCAAGGGCTGCGACAGAAACACCACGAGGAATATAGACATCACCAGATCTCTTAGCAATAGTCTTCAGTGGCCTCTGCATTAATACAAAAGAAAGCAATTAAATTAGAGATTTCTATTGTGGAAGCCTATAATGCCACCCATTCGAATAAAAAAAAATGTTGGGAATCCATATAACAGATGTAACAAAAGTGTGCAAATAAAGCTTTTAGACGTGTAGGAGATGACAAGAGCATGCATGGGGTTAATTCCAATTTTAAGTCTTTTACCATCTTTTCAAGTTGTGATTGTCACTTGTATCTGTACATTTTCTAGATTACATATGGATTAACACCCTGAAAAGACTAAGGCAATTTTGCTGGCAACAAGAGTTTATATACCCCACCTGAATGCCGTCAAAAATGTTTCCTAAAATTCCAGGTCCCAGCTCCACTGAGAGGGGCTGCAATAGCAGGGGATAATGAGCAAACTGAAGCTAAAAATAAAGTAAACCTTGAGATAAATGAATGCAGAAGATATCAGGGCACCTTGTGTGTTCGTAAAACAGGGTCGTTCACCATCAAACCAGCTGTTTCTTCATAAACTGAAATACACCCAAAAAAACAAAATTATCCCCTTGTATTAACATAGAAGAGCTTGAACTTTAGAATACAAGAAGCATTAAGATCAAATATAAAAACATGGCAGAAATTTGGACAAACAGTAACAGAAACTTCTAAAAGTGTAAAAAGAAACACCAAATTACCAGTAGTAGAAAAAATTTATTATTGAGATCAAATCAAATACTCTGCCAAAAGGTTTTGGTTACAATCAAGGCAAAGTGCTAATCCTCCTTGAAGGAATAAGAGAAACTACTAAATGGGACAGGAATAGGTTGAACGGAAAAGGTTGAATATCACTCTTTAATTTTTATTTGAATGATTTCTTTCCAACATTCCAAGCTCTTAGATGATCATTCATCTAATGACTGAGATAGTTCTCAGTGGTTTGAAGATCCACCAACATGGAAGCTTACTTGTTGAGAAACAAACACTTGAGGATTTTAGAGGGCATTTATATCCCCGTTAATTGGGTTTCATTACTTGGGTTGAATTCTTACACTCCTCTTTTCCCTTCTCTAGTGGTTTCTTCTAAAAGAAACCTCATCCACCTTTCTTCATATCAATTCTTTCCATGACAGATTCTTTTATCTCCTAGAAGACAAACACTTGAATGAAATACCTTGGATGGTAGCTGAATCTCCTTCCAATCGAATAATTTCCCCGATAAGGTTGTCATAACCAACTCGAACCAGTTCATACATAGCAGCTCCTGCCATTCCATCAGCAACGACAACTGGTCCGGACACCTGCCAAATTCCACAACCACAGTACAATTAAGCACATCCGACCATCACTTCCATTTCTCAGTTTATGAAAGAGTGATTTGCATAATAGCTACAAATGGGCAAAACCCAGATGCACAAACTATATCAAAAGGCAAACAAGCAATGCAAAACACCAATAATAAAAAAAAAAAATCCCATTATTCATATCAATGCTGCTCCATGAATCTGATCATATATTCACAAATCCCATCAGAGTGAAACACTATAGCAGATGATGCTAATTGCAATGGTGGTGAAGTGAAATGAAGTGCATGATAAAGAATTCAAATTGGGTTTTGGTGTAAGAAGTGAGTATTCCAAGTGACAAATGATCTCAAACATGAAATGATGCAAAAACCAGAGAAAAAAAATGAGTTACCTTGCGAACATATCCATACTCGCTCTCTTTCTCAGAATCCTCAAATGTAGTTAATCGAGCTCCGTTAATGGATGGCATTTTCTCTGAGATCTGAAGAACCAACTGAAGCGAGAGAGAGGAAGAGAGAAATCGATTGAAGAGCAAACGACAAAAATTAAAGAGCAAAACGACAGGGAAGGTAATGAGGGAGAAGCCAGAAAGGTGATCGGAGGAGTTAGGTCCGTCTTCATAGATTGCATTATGATACAATAACTTTAGTCTCGTAAACCAATCGCCCCTATAGCTCAGTGGTAGAGCGTCAGTCTTGTAAACTGAAGGTCCGTAGTTCGATCCTGCGTGGGGGCAAAAACTGTTTTCTAAAAGATGTTTTCAAATACATTTTTAAAAATTTTAGAAATAATTTATTTTTAGTTTTAAGAAACATATCTAACACACCAGCACCCAGCCAATCCCCTCATTTCAGGGGTCGCTTTTTCTCTGTCTCAGTAGCTGTCTACAAACGTGTGGACGTGGTACGTGCTCTTTTCTTTCCAAATTTCATATTGTCATCATAATCAATGGTCACGATCGCTCGCATTAATTTTTTCCGATGGCTAATCCTGACCGTCTGTCGAGATCCATCAATCCCGATACACGTAAAAGAGCGGGAAAACTGTGACAGACCAGTAAGAATTAGGAACTAAACGGTCACTTCTATAAGCGGAGCAGTGACCGATCCGCTGGTCACAGTCATTTGCAACAAGCAGAGCTCCCGAAGGAGGACGATGGCGCCCAAGAAACGCAGAGAGGGGGAGGTTCTGGTAGACACTAGTACGACATCGGTAAGGGTGACTCGGAGCTCGACTCGCCGGCTCGGTGCGAAAGCCAACGCCTCAGTGGCTCCTGCTCCTGCACCGCCGGAGCGGCCGAAGAAGAAAGTCAAGAAGACCGAGGATGTGAAAGAACCGGAGAAGGTTGCCGATGGTTCCAAAACGATTGTTATAGAGCATTGGTGAGTTTTCTTGTCTTGTCCCTGTGATTAAATGGTCGGAAAAAGGAAGAAAATGGAAAGAAATGAAGATTTTGTGTGGTAGTTTGGTTTTGCAGGACGGAGTCAGAAAGACTATGTGAGAAAAATAGCTGTTCTGGTTTTCTTGGTAACCAAACAGCATATTTCTATCACTATTATCATCATCATTATTCTTCAGGCCAATTTTGGATTTCGCTATAGTTTTCAAGTTTTGCGGTGGATTACAAGTGCATGATTGTTGTTACATGTTAGCTTGTCTATGTTCAAGAGCGTTGTAGAATCCTCAGTTGTTCTTCATTTTCTAGGTATTCGTTTTTCTTTTTTCGGTGGAATTTGCTCTGAGGTAGGATTGTATTTTGGGGTTTCATGTTAGTGTTTTTAGGTCTTCTGATATGATGAAAATGGTCTTTTTGCACTAAAGGAGTATGGTTTAAAGTTTTTAGCCTGGCTCTTGGACTTCTGGATTGGGTTCCTAGCTCATGTGTGGTGTTCTTGGTGTTTCAGTGTATTTGTATGTTGGTTTTGTGACCATGTCTCTGCTTTTCTTTGGATGCTAAAGCTTCGTTTTGCTTGTAATCTCTACCATACTGAAGCTGTTCTTCTTGGTTTATTGCAACAGAGGGTTTTTGCTAATATTCTTGTTGAGTTGTTTCTTTCCTTGGTTTAAAGCTTTTTTGGGTTTTTGATTTCAAGAATCTTTGTTTGCTAACATTCTCGTAATCCAAGATACTAGCATCTAATATAAGAAACTTTATTCGCTGGGTGTTGTATGATACTTGTACTTATTTTATCCTTATTTTTCTGACTGATAAGTAGAGATCTTTTTCCAGTTTATAGCATTTCTTTATACCGTTTTGGTTGTTCTTAGAAAATTTGAGGGAGAATGGGAGGGAAAATGATTTTGTGAGGAAAGAAAAATAAAAGGAAAATGAAAAATGGATTTAAAATAAAAATTACATCAATCTTTAAACTTATCTTACTTATTTTTCTTATTTTTTCTATATAAAGATTAAATACTGAAAAAATGCGTAAGTTGCTAACTAATTCTAATTATATTTGATTTTTTTCTCTCTCGTAATTTTCATGGTAAGCCAAATATGAGAAAAACATTTTCTTTAGCATTTTTTCCCATTTATAATATTTTCTGATACCCAAACATAACCAATACAATTGTTCCTTATCTTAATACAGCAAACAGTGCAACTCATTCAAGACAAGAGCTACTCAAGTAAAGGATGGATTAGAGAAGGGTGTGTTGGGTATCACTGTTGTTGTCAACCCGGAAAAGGTATGTTAGGATGCAAGGGAGTCTGTTTGCAAGTTTTAAGTTGAAGTATCAAATTAATGTCTAGTTTTGATTTCTTCTGATTTGGGGACATCATATGAGGCTGTACACAAAATATGGCATGTACATCATGTTTTGGGATCTCACTTATTCTATTCTACAATAACTTGGAGGTTGTACATGTTCTGTTAAACTAGTTTTCAATTTTATTTTTAATTAATGAAGATAAAGGTAAAGTCTAACTGATCATGTAGAATATCCAAACCCTTTCAACAGCAAGAGATGGAAACCCTTTCAATTTTAGTTTTAGTTGATTTTCTCTCTGTTTGGTGTGGTATGGGTGATGTAGTCAAAAGTAAGAGAAACTCTGTTAAAACGACATGGAACTTTTGTTGCATGGGCAGGAAAGGGAAAAAAGCCAAGCTTGGAGGACCACTCCATTGTGTTTATCTTGGACTTCGTGGGAGGAAAGAAATGGAAGAGGCCTTTGAAGATTTGGAACTACTAGAACGAGCCATTAAATTTTCTTTTAGGAGTCTATTTTGGAATGGGTCGAATGTAGATGATTATTCCATGACCATGATAGTCTTTGTAGATTGGGTTAGCTCAAAGTAAAGAGAGGTGATTTGTTTTTTTGTTTCTTCTCTCTTTCTTTTGCTTGCCTGTTTTTTTGGTGAAAAATATGTACATCAGTGTACTTTGTTGTTCCTTTTTGCAGGCTCTTTATATGTATATATACACTCTCTTCTAGTCTATAAAAAAAAATCATAGCCCTTTCAAGCCTCTCACATGTTTATAAATTAATCTTGGTTGCAATAAATTATGTAGCTAACAATTCAGGGTAATACATGTCCACACAGTTTGTGGTATATATGCACCAGATTATTTTTTACTTAGTTTCAGAAGTACGATAACCCTGGATATGGTTCCCATGTTAACAAAGGGAAGTACCATTTAAAGTAGTAGGTGCAATGAACTTCCATGATCTTGCTCTTCTCCTAATAGAGGCTCCTAGCATCAATTGAGGATGCACACATAGCCCAAACTCCACTTTTTGTTTTTATTTTTTTCTCCCAAATCACATATACCCTTAAAAGCAAGGTAAACAGTGGCAAATCTTGTCTCCACCAGTCTTGCTAATTCCTGTTTGTGTGGGTGTATATGTGCATTTGCATGCACCCATACAATGGCTCTGGTTCTGGTGGTTTAAAACCCAAAGGGCCATTAGGTATGAGCTATGGTGATATAACTGATAAAAGCAAGCAAGCTGTTAATCTCTTTGATGCTTTAGTTTCTTCACTGTATATGCATCTCATGTTGGGTTCATAAATAGGCCCAACTCAAGAGGCTTTTCTAGGACAGATTGTTGCAACGTGCATAGTCCATGAATAGAATGTAACTGTGCTCCAAGAATATGTTTTTTTTTTTGTTTCAAGTGACTTTGTTTAAGGTCTCTGTTTATGTGGTCCCTGTGTTGGTTTTGTTCTATTTTCCCATTCTCAAATGACTTTCTCTTTCCAGCCAAGAAGAGGATGCTTCGAAATTCGGGAGGAAGGTGGCGAGAAGTTCATCAGTCTTCTGGTAAAACTCATGCCTCATCATTCACAGTATCATGGGAAGGCACTATGTTTTTATGCCATAATCATTTTATTCGTTTGCAGTATATTCTTATTTTTTCTTCAATGGTTTGCAATTTTATACACCATCATTTGTGATACTTAAGTAACTAGAATTGCATGCACTGAATCTGCCCCACCAGATTTTAACCTGACCCCGAAATTGTGTTGGATGAAAATAAGTATTTTGATGATGAGAAATATGCATTAGGGTAGATTACTATGAAGAAATTTGCATGGTGATAGTTTAATATAGAAAATAAGGTAAATTTAAAAAAGACTATTTACCACTACCTTTGCAACACTGCTTTCTTGTGCAAATAAATGAACAAAGCAAATTACTTGTAGTTTGGTGAGGAAAAAGAGTGCTACTTCTAGTTAATAGATGATAGGGAGGTAAATTTTGAATATCAAAAGTTCATTTTTTTAGACTATGTAGCCAAAAATCCTCAGTTCTTCAAGTTAGAAATCTTAAAGCTGTCCATAAGCATTTTGGTTTTCTGATCCCAGGACTATGAGTAGTGCTTGTCTAAGACAAACCCCTATCCTGATCATCTTTAACAAATTTTGGAATTCTAAAATTAACTCTCTGGGTTGGATAAAATTACTTTGGGACTAATTTCTGTCCCCTTTCCAAATACTGTGAGCTACAACTTATATTGAAGCATGCCTTCTAAACATGTTACTGACATAATGATTTGGGATGTCAACTGATGGATGCTTGATCGAAGTAACGTCTGGGCCAATATTGAGTTTGACTGTTGGTTCATTTAGATTGACAAGTCTAGGCCAAGTGAAGGAGCCCCTAACTCAGGTAACCCTGGCTCCTTTGTAAACTGTGATACAACTCAACCGTTGCTCAACATGAATTATGTTATATCTCAACTCAAAACAGCGTTAAATCTTGATTACTTTCTGTCAACCGGATAACTGTTCCATTGCCCTTATCTACTTCTATATCAAACCCCTTCAACCCCTGCCCCCCTGTGGGGCTGGTATGGCTTTGTAGAATGTTTTAGTTTATGATGATGGTGAAAAGTAGGAAACAGTTGCCATTTTCCAGTACTTGATCCTAGTTATATCCTGGCTTAAAATACGGCATGACCTAGTACCTCTTTTCTATTACCACCTACCTGATTTGAGAGAATGCAGGAGCAAGGTTTGATGGGTACATCATAGACTTGGTTTACCTTGGTGCCCAAGGATCGCATAATCTTCTCACCATTTATTACTTGGGGTTTGGTTCAAGGGTTTTGGGCTTGGTGAATAGAGCTTGAGGCTCATCGATGTATTTTGAACTCATTTCTACAGGACTGAGGGAGGGGGAATCATTGTGTTTAAGGGACAAATATCACCATATTCATGATGAATCATGTCAGGATCTGACATATGCTATAGTTGGCTTAAGACTCCTTTTTTCACCAGGTCTTAGAGGCTTTCTGTTGGTTGAACTTCTATCTGCCAATATGGCTCTCCTCTTGGATTAAGGGCCCATGTGGGCTTATTTGAAGGGATCTCACAATGAAGAGCTCGTAAGCCTGTAATTGAGGCTCCTCAGGCTTTCTTCTGAGAGATTCCTTAAGTGCAACCTGTTTATTATTCTACATTTCTAAGAAGTTTCTAGCAAACCATGTTATAAGAGCTCTGTTTTTCCTCTTAGTTGCTTCTTATCTGCATGTTTTTAACTTGCAGGATATGAAGCGACCATTTGCACCAATGAAGGCACTTGACATGGACAAAGTCATTTCTGATATCATTGACAAGATCAAATGATGAACACTTTGGGTTAAATGGATTTTTAGTGTTTGTGGATGTCTTTTTGTGGGAAACCAAGTATCATTGCTTAATAGTTGAAACCTCTGTATTGAGAAAATGCTAATTTCATTTGAAATTCCTCTCCTGGTAGGTGATGTTGCTATTGCTCTAGAATTCTTGAACCTTTTTGAATGAAATATTGTCGCACCAGTTGTTCCCTCTGCATTGCAGGTAGGTAACTTGGATGTCTTATGGAAATGTAAATGTTCCATCATGTTCATATGGCTTTCAAAAGGGTTCAATTTTGTTTTAGTTGTGCTTTGAGGATATTTTTCTTTTTTGATATATACATATTTATATTGTGTGCTTCATACCATTTTTCTAAAATATGCATAAATTGTAGGAATTTGGGTTTAGAGATCATTTTTGATGTAACTGGCCTTTCATTGAAACTTCAGGAAGAAATCAAATGACCTTTCTCTCTCCCTTTTTTTTTGTCTCCTTTTTAAAGTTGAATAGAGTGGAAAACTTTGCAATTGTCAGATATTGAAAAATTTGACAAAGGCTATTTCTGAATGCATGTGGTTAGAGCAGGAGTGGTATTCTACTTCTTGTTCCAGTCATTTCTATGTTTCTTGAGTTAATGGTAGTTTCTTTATAATGGGAAAATGCTGCTCGTATCAAAATGTGTACATTCTAAAATTTCTTGTCCAATTCCGATACCTGTGTGACCTCTTTCTGTTTTTTACATGAAAACCATTCTTTTTCCCCACCTATCCTCCTTTACTTCCCATTCAAATCCTAGAGATCTAACAAGACCGACACGAATGGCATTACAACAGCAAGGCATGTGCCAATAGCTACTTGAGTGGTGCCTGAAGTTCGATCGGCACTGGGTGCATCTGCATGTGATCCATCAGCCACGGGTCCATCAGCTGCAGGCATAGGTGGAGAGCTGAGGGGAGCATCACCAGCTGGCGCATCAGCCCCTGGGCCATCAGCTGCCGGCACATCAGCAAAAGATGGGGCTTCAGCAGAGTCACCAGATGGTGCAGGAGCTTCTGCTGATGGAGCCTTGGCAGGAGGTGGGGTGGTTTTGGACGCCCCTGGACCTTCAGCTGCCTTTGGCGCAGCAGCAGGCGATCCAGAAGGTGGTGGAGAAACTGGGACGGCCACCACCCCTCCAATACCAGGGGCTAGTATAGGGGTGCTGATCTGAAGCACGGAAATGTTAAAAGGCTGAGAAGCAACGGTCTTAACCAGCTTGGCTTGGAGACCTGACCCTGCTACTGCAGACCCGAAAACAACCTGTCCACTGCTCAGTTCTGTTACATTCAAGAACCCTTGTTGCCCATTAGCCTGACCGGTGGCCTGGAACAGAGTGGTTAGAAGAGCTGTCTTGTTGGACAACTTATGGAGCTTGGCAACATCATAGTAATCAAGAATCACGTGCAGGCGCAGGATGTTCTTAATATCATCCATCGATTTGCCGGAGATTGGAGCAATGGCACCATTCTCAACGGCGAGGACGGTAATGGTCTGTCTTCTATTAATCCCGATGCTGATGTTGGTCTGAGATAGATAGCTATTGAAGGTGGACAAATCAGGGAACTGGCCCAGGAGCCTGGTGATATTAAAGGCCTGGGCGGCCGAGGAGAAGAGTAGGAAAGAAGACAGGAACAAGAGAAGAGGAGGTGGAAAAGAGGACTTGGGCCCCATCTTTTCTAATGCTCCCGCTATTACAGGAGGAACATCAGGCCCTTTATATACAGAGGGGAGATGTTTCTAAGCCAGAGACAAAGCCTAACTGAATTTTCTACGTTTCATGGACGGGAGAAAATCTCTCCTCCATCTCAAGATCAGTTGGAAATGCGGGTACGAAGAACATGATGGAGCATTGATCTCTGAGTTTGGAGACGACAGGTTCAACATTTTTCTCTGGTTTTTTTTTTTTTTTTTGTTCATCAAAACAAAAAAAAATAAAAAAAACACAATTAGAAAACAATTTTTTTGTTCTTTAAAACAAAAACATAGCGTTTTTAGAAAATATCATTTAATGGTTTTCCATTATTTTATTATTTAAAAAAATAATTATACAAATATAAAAAACTCTTAAAAATAAAGTATTACATATCTAACTTATTTTTAAAACATATTTTAAAATATAAAATATTTTAGGTTAAAAAGTTTATTTTGTTTAGCATTGTTTTAAAAAACATTTTTCAAAGTTTAAAATCATTGATAATAAATGCATTTATCTTATTGAAAACTATTCTTAATTTCTTTAAGAATTAAGTAACAGAAAAAACTTAATTCTATATGAAGTTAAATTGAATTAAGATCTATTTAGATTTAAGACTGAAGAAATCAAATTCACCTTGGGTTTTAAGCTCTTATCTAATGTGAAATATATAAATCAAATCAATAATAATAGGATTTGATTATTTAAAAATTGATTTTTTCAATTTTGAAATGAGAAATTATGGACTCGATTGTTTGATTCGGTTTATATGTTTAAAAAACTAAAATTATTTAAAAAAATATTTTGAAAAGTTGACTGGTTTGGATCAATTTAGTTGGCTTTGTCAAGTTGGGTGATGAATCTACTAAGCAAGCAATCCAAATTTTAGCCGGTGGGTTGAATGATTGGTTCAAATTTGAAGTGAGCATTTTTAAACCAAGGGCATGGTGTCTAGCCACGGGATACCAAGACATGTTGTCACTTGTTCCTAGACATGCTTTTGCGGGTTGAGATCAATACAACTATTTATTGAAATATAGTAATTTTGAAACTATTTCCAAATTAGAGTTGTTTTTTAAGAAGATAATTTTAATTAAATATGCAAGTTATTTTTTTCAAAAAATAATTTCAAAATTCAATTAAAATCGATTCTTTAAAAGATAATTTTCAATTAGATTTCTTAAAAATATTATAAATTTATAAATATATATATATTTTAATTTGTTGTATTTTTTTTTTTTTTGAGTTGAATTTGGTTCAATTTACATGTTTTATAATCTAATTAAAGAAACAATGAGTTATTTAAAATGTGGGAAGAAGGCGAAAATGTCCCATGTGAATTTGGGAAGTTTTTTCTTTTTATATTCTAATGTTACATTCCAACATAAGTTAGAAAAAAAATGATACATTTTAAAAAAAAATTCTCCCTTTTTTTTATTATTATTATTTTTTTAAAAATGGAATAATTTTTAAATACATAATTTTATATATTTTTATTTTGTTTTCTTTTTATCAAATTTTTAAAATCGATTATTGAATTGAAAAAGTTACTAATTTACGATTCATTGTCAGATCGACGGTCAAATTGATGAAGTTATAAATATAAATTTTTATATATTATTATAATTTAAAAATTAGAATTTTATTTGAAAATCAACAAATTATTTGAAAGTCATATAATTATTTGAATTCCTAATGTTTCCAAAAATTTATTTTAATTCCTAAAGTTTTCAATGATTTCATTAATTTATTTAAACTCAAATAAGAAGTTTTAAAAATCAATATAAAATTAAAATATATAAAATTTAACAAATAAATCAACAAAAATTTCAATAAATTGAAATTTCAATATGCAATAAATAAGTGAGGCTAACAAATTTTAATCAATAAAAATTATACATCAACAAAAACTAAAACATTAAAGGTAAAAATATTAAATATTAAAGTAAAAAAAAATAAAAACTTAAACTAATAAAAACTTAAATGTAAAAACTAAAGACTCACTGTCACGTGGCGGTGGGTAGGGTTTGGGTTTAGGGGGTGGGGAGGCATAAACTAGGTTGAACCGTTCGGTTCGCCGGTTCGACCGTCGATTCACTTGGTCTGATGCCGATCCAACCCTTGGATGACTCAACTAACCAAATCGAACCAAAATTGTGACCAACTGATTCGGTTTTTAAAACCGTGTTTTACATTCTTATATTTTAGGATAACTAAATAGCATATATATCTACATAGTTATTTTAATTTAAAATTTTTTTCTTAAGATCTGATAAAAGATTTATGATTTACGATAATAAGCCGAATGAGAAAACAAACATTTTAAAGATATTTTAAAAGGGAAAACTTCTACTTAAATCACTAAATCACTAAACTCAAGCATATGCTCTTGTACTTGTTCATAAATTTTTATAGTTTGCTAAATACTCGCATATATTATTTTTTATTTTTAAAATATAAAAATTATTATGATATCATACTCCAACCACTATGCATATCCTATAACTTATAGTACTAATTTTATTTTTATTTTTTAAAAAAATCCCTAAAACTTTTATACAATAAGCATTCAACTGTTCTCCACCTTAAATTGGTAAGTGGAATTTCGTTTAAATTAGTAATTTCTTTTTTTATATAAATTTTTGCATCTTTTCGAAAGTTGGTACTAATGAAAGTAGGCCTAATTTAAGGTATATTCCTTTACCACTCATGCCGTCGAAATTTATTTGATACATGATCATATTCAAAGTTTATTTATAAAATATATAAAATAATTTGAAAACGATGTCTTGAGCATTAGATTGAGTTTAGATTGAGTTAGTTACGAAAGAATTTATTCCTCCATTCCCAAAGTTTTGTGCTTAATATTCTTTTTAGTTAAGAATACAGTATCTCAAAAAATTTAGTAATTTAATGATTAAACATTTACCTAATGTCGATCTTATAATTAAAGTTAGGCTAAATACCTAATCTAAGAACCTTTTAACATTAAGTAGTAGGATTCTTTCAAATGTCAAATTAGCTTGTAGTGTTATTCCGAACTTTATATAAATAATTTGTTTGATACATATCGACATACATGAGAGGAGGAATAAATGATGTTTTCTTTACTAAATTTGGATGGGAATATGTAATCAACTTTATTAATTAAAACCTGCTACCTAAAACCCTAGTGGGTTTTCAAAACTTGAACAGGATTAAGTGGGTGATTACAGTAATCACCTTAAAATAAGATCAAAATTAGGGTTTGGTTGAGATGGGAATCACTCAACCTAGTGGAAGTCACCTTTCCCCTTGATTCTCATTTTAATGAAAGCAAAGCATTCTGATAAAAGCTACCCAAATTCCTACATAACTTTAGAGGAAACAATTTAAATTACAAACAAAATTTTAAAAAATAGAAATATGTTTTTTTTCCCAAAAAAAAAAAAGAAAAGAAAGGAAGAAAATGGGAATGCTGAGGTGGGTTTGTCCTCCAAAATCCAAACAAATGACAGTGTATAAATCATTGGCAGCCAAACATGGATAAGGGAAGATGGGGATTGGATCATGAATCTTGATGCCAACTAAGAGTCTGTCATCATCATATCCCAACAGGAATTTTCTATCTGGAATCAATGATGTATGTGGGCTTTTTTTTTTCTTTTGGGGGCTCCTAAGAATACATCCCTGTGATGCTTGCTTGAATTGGATTTTGAGCTTTAGCCCTCAAACCCTCTTCATTTCAACCAACCCTCAAGAGGGTTTTTGTGTTTGTTTCTCATGAAAATTAAAAATAGGGGATATTTTCCTAGAAAATGGTTCATGCATAAGCCTATCTCCTACTTTCCACATGTTTCTTTGTACTGGCCTATGAATCAATGTCACAGTGTTTCATCACCAACTAAAGTTTCAACTTTATGAAAAAAAAATATGATAGAGAATAAAGAAAATTAAACGTGAGAAATAAAAGGATTCAAACATCACTTTAGATTTTTTTTTTTTTCAATTTAAATCAAGGGATTGCAAGGATTCTTCCATAAGGACCTCACTGATACGATAAAGAGGAACATTGAGCAGCCGGAGCTTGTACTCCTACTTCATCCTTGGTTACCAAAAGGCTTGCACAAAATTGTACTGTCTTTCATCATGTCTTGGCATCATCTCAACTTTAGGTATAAAGTTTTAGGACCACCATTGATCCAAATCTCCAATTTTTTTCTAGACATGACTTTTGCTACTCTTATTTCTTCTCTCCTACTCTACCTAAAGTCCTTAACATCGTAACGATCTTATATTCATTAAGCAACCGATCTTTAGTAACTTAATTATTACCCAAAAGCTTTATTATTTGGAAGTAGTCGATAACATTTATCGACCTAATCATCCATAAATATGTTTGTGACAAAAAACTTGCATTTTTAATATTAATAAATAGAAGAAGAAGAAGAAGAATGATATTGAATGGGTGAATCCTTTCTATTATGTTTATGAAAAAAAACTTGTACATTTATCCTATCAACAAATAAAGAAGAAGATGCACAAGAGTGGTATCTTCTAGGGTTTCTTTTTGGTCTAGGGATGAAGGCGTGAACCCTTTTTCTACTGTTGGGCAGAAATGCTGCCATCAATCACATCTTACCTTTCAAAAGTTGCAAATTATATGAAATAATAGCTAACCCAAGGTCATTTTTGGGGGACCCATGGTCCAATTTAAAGTGCACCATGATTTGAGAGGTAGGGGGAGTTGGGTCACATGGGCTTGAACCTATACAATTTGAGGGTTTGATCTCATTCGGTTCAAACGTGTTTGACACTATGTTGGGCGCACGTGAGGTCTGAATTTTTAGGCCAATTGGGTGGTGCCATTTGGTGAAGAGGGTTGTATCCCAATGATGTGGATTACGACTAGACAAGGGTAAAAAAAAATAAGGGCAACAAGGTCCTAAAATAGAGGACCACCAACCCATGTGATATCATGTGGGCTACATTTGAAAATAGGGGACATCTAGGCAAACATAGGGAGCAAATTTTGGGGAGAAAAGGTGGTGAATGAGAAGCAAATAGAATGGGAAAGGAAACTAAAAAAAAGTACACTTGGTGTGGTGGTCCTTTAGATAGGCTTGCTTCAAGCTCAATCATCTCAATCATTTTTATTCTAACGAGGGATATTATTTGGACAACCCATTCACAAACCTAGTTACATAGAATAAAGAATGTTTTTTTTTTTTCCAAAAATGTAAAGCATGAGTTCCCATTCACAAACCTACAAAGTTGGTAGAACATTACTAATATTTTCAAGGCAATAATGGACAAAAGTTTTTATATTATAATTTTGGAAAAACTAGTATTTTTTATTTTTAGGAAATACAATCATATGCTTATACTTCATTTTTTATTGTTTTGAAATATTTTTTTTTTCTCATAGAAGGGTTTTAAAATTACAATATATAACAATTTAATTAACAAGAATTTAGAAAGTTTAGAAGCTTTAAAATAAATTGAAAGTTGACTTACTTTTATGTAATAGAAAGTTTAAGATTTAGAAATTCTTTGATAAAGACAATACATTGGTGTTATCTAAAAAGAATTTGAGTCTAGTATATTAAATAATATTTTTTTCTTAATTTTATAGATATTTTAAATTTTGTTCTCATTATTAAATTATATATGTCTTCATAAATATATATACGAACACATACAAAATTATAAATGGTAGTATTTTATTTAATTAAAACTTTTTAAATTATCAAAATTACAATAAAATTTAATTCTTACATGTAAAATTCAATCCCATAATAATTTTTATTTCTACTTCTTTTAATGCTAAAAAGGTCGATCAAACTCGATCATATAGTTATTTCTGTTTTTCCTTCTTTATTGTTAATTTTAATATTATTGCATAAACATTTTTTTATTTATAAAAATGTTTTTAATAACTCTAACAATTAATCAATGTCGAAAATGGAATAGACAAATCTAAGAAAATGGTCCAAATAAAAAATATCTTTAGGGAGGCAAAAATATCCAAAAACCTCTCATGTCCACGTGGAGAGGCCGTGAGGAAGGTGGCAGTGTCTGGAAGCTCTCCAATCTTTTTTCTTTCTTCATATATCTCCTCTAAAGTCAATATATAAACAAGAACGAAGCCAATATTCCCACAAAGTGAAAGGCTCTTTTATACACACATCAACAACAAGATTCTCCCTAACCCACATCCACAGATGGTATGTGTACCCTAAATCTCACCCTTGTGGCATCCTTGTACCCTAATATTTAAACCCATTTGGACCCACTATATCTAGATTCTATACCAAAGAGGAACAACCCCATCATCACCCTCCTTTAGGGTTTAAGAACCCCACCATCCCCTAGAGTATTTTCCTCTTGTTTTATATGCCCTCACACCCATATAAATACCGCCTCTTCTGCTCCATCCTTCTCACCTCCATCAAACCATCAACCTTATAAGTCTTTAGTAGTGTTCTTCTTTCCTACCGATCAAACTCATTGAAGTAACAAGCCAAAGACACTTCCTGAAAGAACATGTCCGGGGTTTGGGTGTTCAAGAACGGTGTGTTTCACCTGGAGAATCCTCAGGCGGAGTCGAATGGGCAAGGGGGCACCGGCCAGCGCAAGGTGCTCGTGTACCTGCCCACCGGCGAGGTTGTATCGTCCTACAACTCGCTAGAGAGGATTCTGAGGGGGTTGGGTTGGGAGAGGTATTATGGAGGTGACCCAGACCTCTTCCAATTCCATAAAAGCTCTTCCATTGACCTCATCTCTCTCCCTAGAGAATTCTCCAAGTTTACCTCCATTTACATGTATGATCTGGTTATCAAAAACCCCAACATCTTCCACGTTAGAGACTAAAACCAGTCATATATAGCTTT
The DNA here is from genome assembly GCF_004353265.1 of Vitis riparia. Lineage (NCBI taxonomy): Eukaryota > Viridiplantae > Streptophyta > Magnoliopsida > Vitales > Vitaceae > Vitis > Vitis riparia. Next base: position 2,259,939 of record NC_048434.1, read on the forward strand.
TCTACCAGACCTATAAACCCCTAGCTAGCTGTCTCTTCCTTACCCTCATCATCATCCCTGTTTGGCTACCCCACCATTGTTTTTTCTTCATTTGTGTGCTTCTCCTCCATTAATGGCTGCCAACCTAGGTTTTATTTGACTACTCTCCCTCTTCTCCACTTGTCCAGTACTACTGTAAGAAAGCAGAAACTATGTGCCTTCATCGTGTTAGTTTTCTACTGTTGTAATGCTTGAATAATGGCTTTGTTTCATGTATTTTATATGTATTATCCTAATAAAATTCCCATATTGGATCATGATTCACGTACCCTGAGTTTTTAGCTTATAATTATTTACATGCAAATCCTTCTTATGCTTAGATGATTGATTAACCCACTCATGCAATGCAGCCTTATCTCCCCAATCTTCTGAGCTTTATCTTTGTATCTGATTTTTGACCATTCTCACAAGTCTTTCTATGGATGACAAGCATTTTAATCAATCCCAAATGCACTGCTCTCCACCTTGGTCTCTCAGGGATTTATTGGAAAATGAGGGCTGAAAACCCTAAAAAAAAAAGGGAAAGGAAAACAAAAAGAAGCTCAAAATATTGCTAAATTTTGAAGGGTTCAATATGCTGATCCCATGCGCTCGAGTCCACTGCAAGGAGCCAAGGAAACCCAAATTGGTTGGCCGGCAGTGGTCAGAGAAGCATACTTGAGCTCCACAAGATCATGGCCCTTGGTGTATTTCACTGACATGTTGATTAATTATCCATGAAAATAAGTAATCCCCATCATAAAATGGTGTGCTCTGTTCCATTGGAGAGGTACTCTCTCTAGAGGCATGAGGTGAATCATCCAATGATATATGGTGATTGGGCTTTGATTCTGTGGGGGGCCTAAATGCTGATGGGCTTGATTCTGTGGAGCCCACATGGCTGAGGGAAGCTGGTGGGCTTCACGTGAAGTGGATTGCTACTGTTCATCCACGGGCCAGTACTTAACTGACATGTGTCTTATGGGTCTCACGGGTCTTATGGGTCCTATGGGTTCTCTAAATCTACTTTACACGTGGAACATTCCTGAAAAAGTAAAAGCCTAGTCACGTGACTCCATGGGTACTAGGTTTATCAGGAACCTTCTATATTGGGTGTGAGTGGCGTTTGTTTTTTTGGCTTTTTACTAAAAGCAATTTAGTTTTAGAATTTAGGTTGTTTGTTTTTTTACTTTTTTATAACTTATTGTAAACTTTTTACTAAATAGAAAAAGCCAAAATATGTAGCTTTTTCTAAATAGAAAAAATAATATATTGATTTCTTTTACTTTTTAATACTTAATAGAAATAAAATACTACAAAAACAAACAACCTAATATTTAACACTATTAAGTATTAAGGTTCTATTTAGAATTAAGTAAAAAAACAAACACCACCTTAGCTTAAAATGGGTCATGCTGTTAAGGGCCAAGGCCCAAGTTCAGGCCCAGCCCATTACAAGGGCATATTTGGAATTGGGTAGAAAGGCGTGGGAACACAGAGCAATCCAGAGAAAGTTGAGAGGTGAAGATGCTGAAGAAGTCGCCATGAATTGAGGATGATGATGTTGTTGAAAAAATCGAATCTGAAAAAGGTAATGGTGATGAATTCTTGATTTTGGTTTGATTGGAGTCTTGATGATTACATGTTTTCATATTAACTGTAAATGATTTTTTTTTTTCAATGAAGTTTTGGTATGTTGATCTGAGTATGAAGCTTTCAAGGATGGTTCTGAGTTTGATGTTGTTTTGAGAAAATGGGTTTTCCTTTTTTTTTTTTTGGGTTTATTTCTGCATATATCGAGATGATCAAAATTGGTTTTGGTTTGAGGGTTAATTTACCTTTAAATAAATAAATCTCTCGCTTTGTGTATATTGGGACGATTGAAATGGGTTTTCATTTGAGGGTTTTGTTGATGTGTAGACTTGGGTTGAAAAGTCTCTGTTTTGTGCTATACTTTGGACTGATATTGGATGCTTTGTTTAAAAAGTTAGGTGCCTTGGCCACTTGGGAATTCTGTTGGATGATACCTTTTCCTCCATTTCTTTAACCGGGGTTCATTGGGGGTTTTTTCCTTTTGTTTGTTTTGTTTTGGGGTCATGCCTTTCATTCTTAGAGGTGTAATTTAGCTAAAATTGAGCTGATGGGTGTTGTTAAGGTTCCAAATATTACAAATTTGGCAATGGATTTGGGCATTCGGTCCTTGATACCTTGATTTTTAGGATTACGAGTCCCATTGGTGTTGCTTTGGTTTCCTTATGGGAACTCTGAATTTGGTTAACCATTTTCCGGATTCTCTTGTTGTGTGGGCATTCAGGTAGATTTGAGCTTTTGTGCATATGCATTTGTTGGGATCTTGTGGATTACTTAGTTCTGAAGGACTTAGGATGTTAAGTGGTGGATCTTACTGAAGTGTTGTGCCGGTCTCTTCTGGAAAGGAGGGAAATCTGAGGATTTGGAGTTCCCTAGTGGAAGTAATGGAGTGTCTGGTTGTTGCTTCAGTATTTTTCCTTGCACTCCCTTTCAATCTGTTTAGAGGGGTTGATATTACTGATTTGTTGAATTGGACCTTGCCATTGCACATGTAGCTTCTCCCTTTTCCCCATTCTTCTCGATTCTTTTTTGTTCTGTCTTTCTTCTAATGGTAATGACATCTAACCTGTGTCTTTCACTTTTGCAGCTTTGCCATGGAACATTGCTTAGTTATATTTGGTATTCAATTGTAAATATTTCTTTTTTCTAGAATACAATTTCTATTTTTGAATGTTTTATGGCCTTAGAAGTTTTAATAGTAATAGTTTCTTTAGCGAAGCTTAAATGGTACCTATGGTGTTCTTTAAAGTTCTTATCATTTTAAACATTGATTTTGTTTTATCAGGTTAGTTTTAATTATAAAAGTGGCATCTGGCCTACCATGCTAATACAAATATTCTTTTTTGTATACTTTTGTGAATTGGGTTAGGGTGTATATAGGGGATCACACTTTGTCTATGATTGACTTTATAGATTGGTTGTTTGTTAAGTAAGGGGATGACTTTCTTGTCTCCTTGCTGCCTAGGTTTTTGGGCGTCTATACTTCGTGTGTACTATTTTCACCGTTTCTAGGCATTTTTATTGCAAACTCTTATTTACCTATAAAAATAAAATAAAATTTGTTTGTCATGATGGTTCGATATAGTTATGTTTATATGTTCCAATAAGTGTGGAAGTGGTGTTGAAAGATTGCAAATACTCTTTCGTTGATAGTGGGCAAATTTTTTCGAGGGAAACCTATTAAAGTGGCTAATCTCTTTCAATTGAGGTGAGAACAAGGGCATCCTTGCAGTCTAAATACCTCTATGTTCCTTATTGATCGGTGTGCAACTAAATAATGAATGGATTAGAGAAAAAAATTCTCAAAGGAATGAAAAGTGGAAAGGGCTGGTATGAGGTAGAATCCAAATCTTTTAGAACCTCAGTAGAGGTTGTCAAAGAAAGGGTGGAAGGCATAGTTTTAGGTCATAGGTTCTCTAGTTGGATCAAGTTTGGAGAGAAAAGCCTTTCACTTTTTCTGGAGAGAGTGGAGTTGTGTTGCTAGTGGAAGAGGGAGAGGCCTTATCAATATGTACGGGAGGAAGGGGGTACGTGGTACAGGTTGGAGCTTCATAATAATTGAGTAGGGCAATATATTTTGTGCTCAGCTTGCTCTATAGAGGCAAAGTGATTCACATTAGTTTTCTCAGATGGTAGGGGATTTCTTTGGGGTTGGGTGGTTTTTCCTAACAGATTACATAGCCTTGGGGTGGTTCTCTCTTCTATTAGCTTCTAAACTTTCTCCAAAGGTGCTTGCTATCGAAGGCGGTGAGGTGGCCTATTCAAATGTACAATCCTTTGCAGAGGTTTTGAGGAAGCCTCACTTTGAGGTGGGTGATGTTGTGTGGATAGAGCTGGGGGAAGAGGAAATATACAACAAGATTAAGGTGATATGAAGTTATTTAGTGGGGAGATGGGGCAATTTCTGAGATGAAGCTCTGAATCTAAAGTTGCAACAGAGGTAGGCTGAGTATTACTAGGATCCAAAACGGGACCTTTAGGTGGCTGTGTTAGGAGGCTCCTTGATATTGTTTGAATTTGAATTACTGATGTTGAGATGGTCCTTAGACATCTCTTAATGTATATCTTTGCTTGCCTATATCAGAATATGATCCAAATTCCTTTGTTAACCACCGGTGAATAAAAATTAAGTTTGTGTGCTACATTTTTCATCTAAAACAGGCACACTGTAAGAAATTGTCTTCCGTGTTTTGCATGTACATGGCCGACCGACTTACTAAAGCACACAATAGGTTTCTGACACAGGTTGAATATTCTTTCCTTGATTTACAACCAGGGGTTCTGCAGCATATGAACAGACTTTCTTTCTATTCCATCATTAACTCAACTTTTATCCGCCACTCTTTCCACGAGATTCTTATGGGATGTGGATTTTACTTGTGAAAAACATCTTCCTTTTTTCAGTTTAATCTGTTTACTGATTTACATTTCGGCTCTTCATTCTTGTGATACGTGTAAGAGGAGTTTTACGGGAGAACGATGTAGAAATTTGGTGTTGCGAATGCCCAAAATAACATAAACTACTCTTTTCCATAGAGTATGAATTTTGGTAGTGAGAAACAACTGAATTTACATTGTATTTATTTATTTACAGTGGTGAATTCAATTACATGGCCATGGAACACGATGCTGAGAAATCCTTTATTCATGTTGAAAGCTCAGAGGGATCCAATCCCAACAGTTCAAATCCTGTGACCAAGGTCAGGATGCTGCTGTTTCGCAGAATGTTGGTGGGAGTCAGCGATGGACGGTTTTTCCTGGGCAGCTTCCACTGTATGGACAAGCAAGGGAACATCATTCTCCAAGATACAGTGGAGTACCGTAGCACTCGACGCTCCTCTCCTTCCCCAATGGAGCAACGCTGCCTTGGTCTCATTCTCATCCCATTCTCATGTAGAACCTCTTGTCATGTAGATTGCTCCATTGAAGAACAATTGTCACTGTTGTCACTTCCTGGGTAGTAGTGGTTCCAGAGATCATACTTCTACTTGAAACAATCGCATCAATTGGACCAAGAACCGAATTTTTATCATCCTAGGGCTGCGCTCTGGTTTTGGAATTTTTGTACATTTTGAACTATTGGATCAATGGGGGAAACTCTAGTCCTAGCAATTTTTGAAGCAATTATTTTCCTTTGGTAGAACTGAGAAGTAATTTGCTTGAAATTTAAGGGTAAAATCTCAAGGATTCTTTTACATTTTGTTGTTCACCCCCTTTAGATTTTTGTTCTTTTATTATTAGTAAGTCTAGGGATTATAGCACCGACAATAGTTTTCTGTTTTTTAGAATAAAAAAACACGTTTAATAACTAAAAAAAATTATTTTTTGTTTTTTATTCTTAAAAATAAAAAATAACTTGTTTTTAAAGAATATTTTTTAGTTGTTTTTATTTATTTTCATTTAATTTTTGGGATTGTTTTAAAAAATAATTATATAAATATGTATAATGATTAAAAATAAAGTATTAAATATAAAAATTATTTTTAAAAATATTTGAAAATATTAAAACATGTTAAAAGCATTTTATATTTCTAAATAGATATTTATTTTATAAAATATTAAATAACAATTTTTAAAAACTATTCTCAATTATTTTTAGTAAAGGCTATGTTTGGATATGATTCTAAAAAATAATCGTTTTACTTTAACAAAAAAATACGATGTTTTCTAAGAATATATTTTAATTATTTTTAATTTTTATTTATTTTTTAAAACATGTTTAAAAAATAATCACATAATATTAAGAATTGTTAAAATTATTTTTAAAAAATATTTAAAGATATATAAAACAAATAAAAATATAAGTGCTTATCAAATGCTAGTATGAGAATAATTTTAATTAATTATCTAGATTTTAAAAAATGATTTTAAAAACTTAGTTAATTGTGTAAGTTTCATAAAATAAAAAAATAAAAATTCAAGTAATTATCAAGATTTTCAAAAGTGCCCTTTTAAACTTTACTAATCAATAATTTTTGTTAAAAAAAAAAAAAAAAAAAGACCTTTATAAGGCATTTCTAATTCTCTCATAATCATTCCCAAAATGCACTTTTAATAGTAATTCTATGGGCTAAAAGCAGGAATGAGAAGCCATATTGATGTTAGACATTTTCAGACTTTGAAAGGATATCTGCTTGAACACTAGAGATTCCTGTGGAGCCTCTTCAAATACCATCTGCAAGAGTTGGCATGCAATCATGTAGAAGCATGTAAAAAAATCTAGATATATTCATATGACATTAGTTTTTATTTTTTATTTTTTATTTTTTATTTTGTGTAAAATAAGATTCAAGTCATTTGACATTGAATAAGATAAATAGACCAAAATGTAGGGGTAAAAAAAAATAATAATAAAAGTGGACAAACTGCCAAAAACAGTCACCCAAAGAGGAGGAAGCAGCAGTAGGAAACAAAGCTGGCAGCATCCTCCAAGTCCCCTATTCAAGCAAAACCCTAATTGCTCAGCTGATCACTCTTCCACTGCCAAAAACATTTTTGCCCGGCGGCATACTGGAATCCGTAATCTGCTACTTTACAACATTCTAACTGCTATATACCAAGAAATGAGGTGAGAGGGCTTGCAGTCGAACGAGGTTGATCCGACCAAAAGAATAATAATGAGAGGGCAATGCTTAAACTGTTGTATAATTGGAAAAGAGATGCAGCAAGTTATCCAGAGCTTCTGGGTAAAATTTCCTTGCGAACAAATAACAAGGCCGCTTCACTCCGTTCCATAAACAAGGTTGAATCATCATTTTTTTCTGTAGTAACAGTTCAAACATATGATATTTTTCATGTTCCTTCTCAAGTAAAAGGGAATATAACTAAGAATAATAGTTCTAAGTCAAAATATTGAAAGAGTGATATTTGTACCTTTTCATTGCTTGTGACATGATAGCTCATATCAATAGCCTGCCATAGTAACAACAATGTCAAGGACTAATGCAGAATTGCATGTGATTCTTGAAAAATAAAACTGAATAGAAGGATAAGACAAGGATCGTACTGTAATATTCCTAAGGAGCTCGTAACTGACGTCTTGACCCCTGTATGCTTTTGGATGCCACTTTCCTTCTGACCAATCAACATGTGTCACAGACCAGTTTGCAATTCCAGTAGGATCGATCATCTGAAAGCAGCAGCAGTGGAAAGAAATGTTGGAAACAAGGAAATAATAGGAGGGTTTAACACAAGGTTTTATGGGAAAAAGAGTACAAAGTTTAATGTGCTGACATTGAAAAGGGTTGGCAAGTAATGTTCATCTGCATAGCAATTCCGCCCATCCATACCTGGCTGTGAAATTCAAACACATCATTGTCAAAGACTTGTTCACACTTCACAGAATTAGGTCTAGAAACATCCATGTTTTCCATGAACTCCACAAAGTTTTCTGCGTGTGTGCACATGGGCAGATGTTTAATCAAGAAATAAAACAAGCAAAACAGTGCACAAAATGGTTTCTTGATCCCTACAAGGAGAATGCTTCATCCCTAGATTGTCGCGTAGAGAAGTCTTTTTTGAAATGGAGTGAAAACAAAAAAGGGAACAGAGTGTTCTCCAGTCACTATTTTCATTATTAGCTACTCTCAGAGCTATGGAAAAAGTAAAAAAAAAATGAAAGAAAAGAAAAGAAAAGTTACTTGCAGTCAAGTGAACTGGTCTCAGAGATGTTTTGGTGATTTGGCGAGCTCGATCACGAGTTAAGTGGCACACAAGATATACTTTTATCTTTCAAAAGTTTTTGCATATTTACACGTAGTATTGATACATAAATAAAATGTAGAGACTGATGTATCACAGATCACAACCTCCAATCCAGAATACATTTGAAGGGAATTGTGAAAGGATAATATATATATATATATATATTGATAGGCAATATAAAAGATAATATTAAGACAAAAGGGAATTCAAATGCACCAAAATACCAAAATTGTAAGCAAATTATTTGATAATAGAGCTCACAAATGCCCGGATGAAAGATTACACAGTAGATTATATTTTCCATCTATAAGTACCGCCAATTAGGAAACAAAAAACAAATTATAGTTGGAGAGAGCTACCCTGCAGTAAAGCTTGAATTTAGTGTAGTAGAGACTGTCTGCCATAACTATTATAGCATGCTGCCGCTTCATGGAGAACCACTGCAAATCACATTTGAATCAAACTTAGTTATATGCAAGAAATATTTAAAAAGGTCTCTACTTTGATTTTTATTTTTTATTTTTTATTTTTTTGTGTTTCTGATCAGAAGACCATATTCAATGACAAAAACCTAGTTGTAGTCAAATATTGTCTTTTTATGATATTGTAAAATGGAGATACCACACATAGCAAATCATTCAGAAAGAGAGAGGATAGGGGAAAAAATGATTCAGACTAGTATCCACCTATCAATAATTCAAAAATATAAGGGCAAACTGGAATCTTGTAACCAAGAAGCTCAATATTAAAACTGGTATTTAATATGAAACAAGAACAATTATTTTCCAATAGAAATTAAAAGGCATAACAGGATTAATTATTGGGACAACAAGATTATGGAAATACCCTCTCATGGGCAAATCAATCCATCTAGACTTGCAAATCCAGTAACCCACTTACTACAAATAATCACCAAAACATTGATAAATGTACAGTTTCTCACAATAACAGACTCGGACCATGACTCAAAATGTTACATCGATGATGGCATGGGTGTCAAATGTCAAAGTACCTATGGCTGTTTGATGCATTGACCTCCAAAGTCCATGGAGGATAAGAGAACTATAGAAAAATACTCTATTAAATTGTATTACTCACTCGACAGATTTCAAAGCAAGAACTTGAGTTCTAAAACCCGTAAAAAAGAAAAAGAACAGAATAAAAGTGTTAGCGCTTAGTATGCATCTTGTCATTATATTCACCCATGTGTATAACATTTTACTAGACATACATGCCTAATGCCCAAAAATTAACACATCTAAGGGTTAGACCCCCCCTGCCGAGCCTGTTTCCTTTTCTTCTTGTTTTCCTTTTTCTTCTCTAGTGTCCTGATACAAACTGCTTGGTACTTACCCAATTTCCATGATAAATAACTCCAATTTGAAAATTTTCCAGGATCCATAGTAACCCTATGACATTTTCACCCTATCAAAATATACTATCCTAATACATCATATTATCCAAGCTTTTTAAGTCACTATCATGGGATACATGGCATAACAGATGGTAGATTGCAAAAGTAGTTGATGAATATTGATGAAAAAAATGAAAGTTTTCAACATGGAAAAAAAAAAAAAAACTGTTGCGCAAATAATTCAGGTGTATGCACAAGAAGTTTGATAAATTTAAAATGTAAGATTATCGGTGGTCATAAGAGGAAACTTTTGTGAACATTAAGAATTTTGCCAAAAATTCACTTCACACTTTTGAAAATGCCACTATAGTCCTGTTTATAAAATGAGATTAGAAAAGAAAAGGAACACGACATGCACAAGTACTACAACAATAGGTTTCCCAAGTCATATATAGCGCAGCATTTATGTTCATTAACGTTTAAGTATATAAAGATGTTCAGCCAAACATCTGTGGACAATATTAAATAGTATTACAATACCTACATATCAGAGTTTTTCAGTGGGTCAGTTATTCTTGCCCTGATTTGAGCAGCTATAATGAAGAAGCTCTAACTGGTGAGAGTACAATTGCTTGTCATGGTTTGATGTTGGCAATTCAGGAAGTCAACCCCCACTATTCTAACCAAAAAGCTAAAAAATTGTGCTGCATAAGCATATAGTACTATTTCTGATAGTAAGACATGCACGCTTCCTTTCTACATGTAACTATATGCATACTTCGAAATTGGAACTAAAGTTAATATTTTGAGAAAACTACCATGATTAGTGGGTTCTGAGAATGATTGATGACTGCTTCAAGGCAATCAATTTGCTGAAACACATAAAAACCTCTAATCATGAGAATGGTTTTATCAAAGCAATGTAAGCCATTCATGCACAACATTAACACTTAAAAGATCCAGATTATTGCCTGTTGCCAATATTTTGAGAAAAGAATGATAAGTTGACAGAGAAGAGAGTTTCTATTGTTGAGTATTTGGATTTACATGCTATGCTTCCATGTAATCAACAAGTTTGATAAAGCATGGAATGAACTTTTAGCAACCATTCAGAAACCTTGTTTCCAAATTAACATACCAAACCTTTTAAAGATAGATGGATAAGCTCTACATGCAGAAATGATTGCAAGAATATACCTGTGCACCCTTCCTGAAGTCCTTAACTTCAACTTCAGGCATCATATGATCTGAATACCTGCCATTTCCATGTGGACCAGGATCTTCAAAACTGTGGATAGAGAGAGAGTATCAATAAAAAGGAAAAAAATAATTTAATCTTCTGATGCATGTGTAAGTTATCACATATCATGTTATACAGAAGCTTTAGTCTTAATATAAAAAATTAACTGTAAACAGTTTAGTCTACAGTTTTGGAACTTTGTCCACTATCAGTGCAAAAGGGAGGAAGAGGAGGGAGAGAGAGAGGTTCCATTCATAAAGCATTAGCTCACCAGTCAATATAACTGATGTTTGTAAACATCAGATAGTTATACACATAATCAAAGTTATGCAGGGGGACACAACTGCAAAAAAATAAAAATGAAAAAATGAAAAAAGTTAAAACTTGTTGATTCAGCATCAAGTGCAATTCTGCATGTAGGAAGTGGTAGAGAAATCTGATAACCCAATCACCTATCAGATAGCAGGACAAAGTGCTGGTTGTTGGGGTCTTCTAGAGCATGTCCTAAAAGTCTCTTCTCTGCATCAACCATTGAAATTTTGCCCCAAATCACCTGCAATAATGCCACACATGATAGTTTTATTTATAAAGAGAAAATATGGCAACAGTAGCACATATTCCAAATGTGATGTTTTTATTTTTGTGGGGAAATTTTTTTGGCTAAGAGCATTCTTTAAAAATTTGTACCCTAATGAGAGGCTTTTATTTTAATAGAGAAAGCCCTCAGAGGGGTCTGTAAGATGTAATAGCATTGCCTGATCTTTTAGAAATATAAATTAGCCTCCATGAAGTTAGATATCTTAAAATTTATTTCCCTCCATTTACTCTCCCATACATTAAAATGGTAAAGGAAAGATCTTAACCATATATACATTTATTAAAACCTTCAAAATATTGTTGAAGGAATATATATATATATATATATACACACACACATATATTTAGTTATTTATTTATAATGTTTATATATTCAAATTTTGCCTTAGAAAATAAAAGTCCTATGCTATTGCTAAGCTGTATTCTACAAAATCTAAGGGTAAAATAATCTAATATGTTGATTTTCAATAACATTCCTACAATGAAAAAAAAAAAAAAATCAGGATGAAATGACAAAAAGGGCCAAAGAGGTTAGCCTTAGCGCAAAATTACCAGCAAAGGTTCATGTAAATTTAATCTTAGAACATTATAGCAACACCAATTGTGAACCACAAATAATAAATATCATCTACAAGAGATGGATATAATTAAAATTTTTCTGTGAGCACATGTATAGACAGCAAGTGACAAATCAGCATAACCTGCAGACCCTGGAATCTTTAGAAAGCATTCATATATGATGCAGATAATTCTTTTCTCATTTCTCCTTGAACAACCAAATAAACACAAAAAGAGGAAAAAGGCAAGCCCATGTACACATGAGGTATACAAGAAGCAAGGAGAAATCAAAAAAATCAACAAAAGTGAAACCCAATTCAGCAGAAAAGAAGTTTAACAGAGATAAACTTCAATTTTGTGAAATATTGCTCTTAATTCTTCTAATTATCCTTCCAAATGCACCATCACACTGCATCAAGGACACTACCTACACCTTCACTTCATCTTGCCACCACCTTTAACATACCAACTTATTATCAGATCTCTAGCACAAAGAATCACTCACTTTATTCCATGGAATCGATCTAAAAGCCTCTATTTCCGAAGCCTTACCACAGTGTAAAAAAAGATAATTTAGAGAGTCTGCATTTACCTTACTGGTGAGGGACGTAACATTTCCTATCAAATGATTAACTATTAAAGCATTTATCTAGTAACACTATTCAAATATAAAAACCCACCTTGTTGGGGGATGCGGGTCTCAAACTTTTTCTTGATTGGAAAAATGACCTCCCCCACAAGAACTAAACTTTCAAAATATGATCTGCAGAAAAAGTCCCCTGTTTATCACCAAGCCATACAAGCTTGTCCTTCTCCCTCCATAATATCCTTGAATCCAAACTTCCAAACCATGCTACACAAATCCCAAACCCCTTAAGACGACAACTTTTGCATCCTTCCTTAACTGATTTCCACCCATCCCATGTTTGTTCACCACTCCTGCCATCTAACCCATACTTCTATCCCACCTAATCCTTCAACAAACTCTCCCTATCAACTGCAAGGATTGAGGTCATTCCACCAAAAGAGATTGATCTATCCAAGTTGACATCCTCTACCCTGCCACTTTCTTTGGAAAGCAACCAACTTCCCCTCTACTAAGTGATAATTGAAACTCATCCCTGATCCCTTTCTGAAGAAATTTAAACCCTTTTATCAATCTGTGGGAATAAAAACTGGAATGTGTATAAACATACATATATTACCAGAATTTTTTCTAGAATATAGACGTATCCACCAGATCTAGATCCAGCTAGGTAAGGGCCAAAATGAAGATCATCACCAATTGATTTTTGAAAATGAACAGTCACCAAGGACATAGAAACTTTTTCTCAAATGATCCATCTTTACTAGGATACATGCTGTATTATAAAATTGATATCTTCAAAATATCAAAATTAGATATAATTTTTGCCACAACACCAGGTAAAGGTGTCCCATAGAACAAAAAGAAAGGCTAAAATAGAGAAAAAAATGCTTTAAGGCTGAAATGGAACCCGGATTAAGGGTAGATACCAGAGGACAAAGGAAGGACCCTAAGAATTCCAGAGATGTATTAACATGACCATTTGAATAGTTAACCTTCATATTGAACTCATTAATTCAATAATGATTTCCCTTTTTCCCAAATTATATTTTTAAAGAAGGTAAGCATTCCTCCAAGAGTGTAAAATTGCATTTCAATATCATTGTGTATGAAATGAACAGACAAGTAGTAGTAGATTTCCTCATGCCAAAATTTGCTCCATCTTGTTTCTGTAATCCAATCTTAAAGCATCAGATGGATGATTCAACAACAGATCTTCAGGTTATTCGTAATTTTCAAGAGAATAATTTAGCTATGAAATTTTCAGCCTGTCATGCCCATGTGGGCCAAGACAATGCTATTTCGAAGAATTTATCTGATATAATTGGTGTTATTAGGTTAGGTAAAATTGGTTAAGGGTCTAAGGCCAGGCTAACATCAGCCATAAATGGATGTATAAGTATTTGTATTCTTTTCATATCTCCTCTTATCATAGCCCACTAGGGCAATCATTGTGCTTAGTAAGGCTTTTATATCTCCTTTTTAATTTTCATCAGTAAACTGGTTATTTCTATGTCAATTTGAATGCTCTGGCTGCAACATGGGTGCTTTTCAACTGAAAAAGAAGGCACCTTCTCAAGAATCAATTTTTTCATGAGTCACAACCTTAATTGAATTTCATATTAATGAATTTTCACATCACTTAAAATGAAGACCATTTAAGCCTCATCTTATCCCACTGAATTCTACAAGCAGCAAATGTATAAACATACAAAACAGTTAGTAATAGCCTTCTATGCTGGCTTGGAGTAAATGTATTCTAAAAATTCCTTGTACCTTCTCACTGCGAATATCTCGCCCAATGAAATAACGACTCACATGTGCTGGCTTTTCACTGGATGCATGTACATAGACAGTGAATCTGTCCTCGTGGCCCTGTGGAAACAGATTAATTTATGTCATTTTTGTTAAAGAAATGCGAAAATCAATGGGAAAAGAAATAGCTTTCCATAGTTATATGAAAAGCATAGACATAAAGAATAGGAGAAATAAAGAAACTAGCAAAGAGTCACAAGAATCATGATAAAATGGCAAAATTAGAAAATGATTGATAACTGAGCAACAAGAACAAAGCCTTACATGAAAGAACCTATCCCACAGCTTTTCGAAGGGTAATGATCCTGGGGTCAAAAACATGAAAGCAATTTTTGGGTTCTTTGAGTGAACAGGAGGGCTCTTCAAAATTTCCCTAATTACAACCTGAGCTGCATTCTCATCATCGGTCAATTCTCTGGAAGGAACATGGATAGGCTGCTCGTAGATGGAACAATCCCTGGAAGAAAAGATATAGCAGGCTGCCGAGCTTCTAGGTGGGTAAATATAGGCTCCAATCAGACAAATGCTCACCAATGAAACCAACACAATTATCCATATTGGCCTCTTTAAATGTGGGCGCTGGCGTGACCCAGACATTATCAGCATATCTTTTATGCCTAGCTGCCATGCACGAGCTGTCTTCATTTAGATTGAAGGCATCAAAATAATATCTCAAAACATCTTTCTAGTTCTTCAGATTCCTGGACCACTGAAGTCTTAAAAAGAAAAGCATACTATTTATCAACCGCCAAGTTCTACCCCCAATATGCAAAAGAATCTGAAACTTGTTAGACAAAAACGAATAAATTAACAGGGTACCGTATACATAAATAACACATATGCCTATAGATGTACAGACATGTACATGAATATAAAGCTTCAAAAATCTTGCTTTTCATTCACAGGATGAGAAAGCGTATAAACTTGGTATTTTACCTACAATACATTTGAAAATTTAAGAATTTATTAAAATTATACTTGTAACTCCTAATTTCCATTTTTTAGTTCAGGAATATGCAAAGGAGAGAGAGCTAACATGCTTCATGATAACCTACTTACATTGTTTCTAAACCTTCAGAAGAGAGAATAGAATTTCAAAAATGTGATTCCCAGTTTCCCAAAGCCCCATCATACATTTCTTTTTCCTCTTAACTCTTAGGGAAAATTGGATCAAGATAATATGTCACGAACAAATTAGGGTACAGCAAGTACCATTTTCTCAATGCTACATATTGATTATGTATCACTCATTAGCCTACAAGTCCATCTTATATATATTGACCAATACAGAGGCATGGGTGATAAACCTTCAAATATGAACTGAATTTTGTAAAACATCAAGATATTAAAGACAATGCATAAGTCAAACCACAACCACCATAAAACATAAATATTTAAAAATGGGTAGAATAATCAATTATGGTAAATTTCGTTTACAGAACACAAGCCAACCAGAGAATTTTGAAAATTTGAACCTTAGACTCTTATTATTCGGGACCCCTAGATAACAACTTGTTTTTGGCTTCATCGAGGCAAGGTTTTCATCATTTTCATAGCAAAGCAACGTAAAGCATGAAGATTCCTAATTCAATTTTCTGTCTGCTCCTCCATTTTCCAGCACAGCCAACCTGCCGATTATAATCCCATTTCAGCAACAAAACTCAAATGACGCTATGATCAAATCCCACTCACATATCCATTTCCAGACTTTCATAAATCCAAAGTCTAAACTTTCCTACACCAATCAATACAACCATCATTTCCTCTCCGAAAACACCAACGACAAGAAAACAAAAATTAAATTTCGATTCCCGCAATACGATATCCAATCAAAGCTCAGCTAAACATACCAACCAATAATAATAATAATAGTAGTAACAGTAATAAAAATATAAAAAAGAAGAAATCCAAGATTCGAAATTTCCTCCCTTTTTCCAACATTTTCTCGCCGTCCAAACGCAGCCTAGTTCGACAACACACTGGCAAAACCAAATCCTCCAATCGATCAAAACCAAAAGGCCAAAAATAAACACATGGGCACCCGCAATTCATCCAGAAAACGGTGCAGGCTCCAAAAAACCAGTGGCGGATGAATCAAACGGCTCAAACTGAATGAAATAAACCAAGAAAGGGCACGAATCTCGAGGAGAATGAGCCGTCGATCAAAAGTAAAATACCATTTAAAACACACACAGAGGCACGCAATTCATCCGGAAACCAGGAAAAAAAAAAAAAAAAGGAAGAAGCCTTAAAAAACCAGTGTCCGACTAATCAACGGCTCAAACTGAATCAAAGAAACTCCTGGAAAGTTCGAATCCCGAGGAGAACGAGGAGTAAATTACCTGCGAAGAAATGCAGCTGAGACGAAGCGACAGAGATCTCTCTGAGATTGGGGCAGTGGCCTGGCTTCGAGATCCACCGAAGAAGTTTGAATTTAGGAAGAACAAAAAATCGAAATCAAAGGAAAAAAAAAAAAAGACAACGAAAATAAATAGGAAAGAGAAAATGATTAAGTACGTGTTTTTGTGGGAGAAGAGTCAGAGGGGAAAAAAAAAAGGTCCGAGACAAGAGTTAGGGGTTGGTTGATTCGCTCGGTTACAAACAAGAAAGTTTCAGCCGGCGAATTATAGAGAGAGGAGCAGAGTGTGGGGGGGTGTATGGGGGATACGGTGGTCCGTCTCTGTATTTGACTTTTCCAGTTTTCCTTGTCTCACTCCTCATAAATCATATTAATTCTAAGCTTTTGGCTTTTGAAAATATTTATATAGCATCACTTCGGTAACGCCTCCCTCACCTTCGTCTCCGACAAACATGTACATCCATGAGATCCAAGTCTTCCCCCATAATTATTATATCATAATTTTCTTATTTTGTAAATAATTTGTTCCAATGAGTATTGTATTATTATTTTCTTAATTTGATTTAATTTTTAGGGTTTAATATTTAAAATGTATGATAAATTATTCTATTACCATTTACAGATAGCTTTAAGTTATTCAAATTTAATTACCAAAATCGGAACCATGAAAACTCATTCACATTTTTAAGAAAAAAAATTAATGTAAATCTTAAAAATAAAAAGATTTTCTTTATTTAGTTTAAATAAAAATATATATATTTTATTTAAATAAATAAAAAAAGAAATATAGCCTTTAAGGTCAGTCAATGAGTCGCTCATTGTTTCGAAATTTAATAAGCCTTGTGAGCACAACGTCCTCTTGGGTCTCCATAAGTGGAAAAATCCCTTTGTCAATGAGAATGAATTCTCAAAGACTCCAAGCCTTGGTCTCCAAGTCTTACTCTCCACGTTTCCAAATCATTTAAAAAAAAAGAAAAAACAACTTAAAGATTTGGTTTTTAATAGCCATAAAGGTAAATTCGATTGTCAATTTTTAATTTTAAACTTCATAAAAATAATTCATCTTTTTATTGTAGTTAAATTAGTTTATAAATAGATTCAATTACTTTTAAAAATAAATTATATTTAAAATTAACTTATATCTAACTAATCATCTAAATCGATAAAACATAACAATTTTGATTTGATTTTTTCATCATTAAAATACCAATATGATTTTTGAGAGATTAAATCACAACAAATAAGATATATTTTGAAATTGTATTAAAAATAATGTCCTACTCTTTAGAATCATAAATAGATTTTTAACTTTTAAAAACGTTGAATTTGAAAACATGTGTTTTTTAAAATAAACTTTAAGGTGTTTTTTATAAAATATTTTAAGAAATAATTGAGAGTATGAATAATAATTTAAATTTTTTTACATTACCAAAAAGGCCCTAAGCGTTACTTAAATTTCACGAGTTGCTTAAAAAAGCCTAAGTCTATTAAGGGTATTTTCACCAAGTTGTTTACAAAAACTTGGGTGCATGTGCACCACAATAAGCATAGTTGCTTAGAATTGAAATAAGTGTACTTAAAAATTTTGTACAAATAAGGAAGCTATTAATTAGTAATTAATTCACAAGCATATACCGTAAAGAATGTGCCATGAAACAATCTTCAATGCCACCAACTTCCTTGTTTGTAAAACCCCAAATTGGAAATAATTTAATTCAATTTAAAAGCTCTATTTAATTAAATAAAAACACCCATGAAAATTAGAAAAATAGATTCACAACTTTGTAGATTTTATAACATAATAAAATCATATTTTGGTTTTTAAAAATATTGTTGATGTTAAAAGAATTTTCTTTTTCTTTTTTAAATGTTGAATATTTCTTAATTTCATATGTAATTGTAATTAAATTCCTTATATAATAGGATGTTTGGGACCAATAATTGTATTTATTTATTTTGTTTATAACATTTTCTATCATATGATATAATTTTATTTTTTTTCATTTGTGAAAGTAGACATGATTGATTAAATTGCGTTAAAACCCCGTGGACTTTTGTGTGTAACTTAATTTATTTTTATGTTGTTCAATTAACATATTTATATCAACGATCTTTTTTTCTTGAAGACTTCTACATAACAATTTTAGGGTACATTCGGTGGTAGTAGAAGGATTTGAAAGAAATTCCTTAATTATGTAAATCAAATTCTAATTTTACACAAATAATAATAGCCAAAATTTTGGAATATTATTTTCACAGTTTCATTATTAAAAAAAAAAACATACCTTTAATCCATAGAAATTTTTTTGAAGAGACAAAACAATAAGCATAGTGGAAATCGTATTTTTCTCCTCACCCTTTGATCCCTTTGTTTTTTGTTATATATATAATTGATGGAATATAAAGTTTATTTTATAAGGTGGAGAGAGAATCGATTTTCTTATTAAACTAAGAGTGCACTTTCTATGAATCCAAACCGTGCTGGATGAATCTCCCATAGATCATTTTTGTTTTTAATTTTTATAAGTACCTTATTATATTGAAGTCCTTTAATTAAGGTTGCTTTGATTGGAATTTTGTTACTTCATTTTTTTTTAAATAATTTTAAATTTGGAAGTGATTGATCAATTGATTGGGCATGACTAGTCCGGCTTGGCACATCCAACGACCATTTGTTGACCATTTCATTTTCGAATGACTAGTAATCGGTTTGGTCGGAAGGTCCAATTGAATCCAACTATATCTCAAGACTAGTTGGAGTTTCCACTTTCAATTTAAATTCTCCAACTTTTATTTGTTACATAGAGAAGACTTCCAAATTTTTGTTAAAACATTATTTAGTACGCCTTTCCATCATAGTTTGAATTGTAATTAGGATTTTATCCATATTAATTGTATCATTGTGAGAGGAATTTAAGTTTGAGGCATCAAGGAGAGTTTTTCAACTATGAGGTATTACTTTACTTCTAACTAGATATATATTATTTACTTTGAACTAAATAAACTCACACGTCTTTACAATAATATGATGTTTGTTTTTTGGTTAAATAGGAAAAACCAAAATATTAGACTTTTTTTCATTCATTTAAAGTATTTCGTTGACATCAATCAATACAACTAAACTAAATTTATTGATAACAAGTTCACTTTAGTTATGTTGACTAATATCAACAAAATACTATTTTACATTTTTCTATTCAGTAAAAGAACAAGTATCACCTAAATCTTTTTGGTTAAAAGAGATTTATACATATATATAGTATCAAAAACTTTTTTCCTATTTGATATAATATATTACAATCGTCTTTCTATGAAGACACAATGTTTTGTGAGATTGAAAGGTCAAACACACAAATATTCCTTATGAGGTTATACAATTATATATTAGGATTGAAAATCGATTCTAATATCATTTGTAAATATAATAATAATAATAATAATAACAACAAAATATAAAATAATAATAATAATAATTTAATAAATCCAAATAAAGTAATTATATTTATGTAAAACTTTCGAGTTGAAATTGAAAATAATAATAATATTGTTATTATTTTCATTTTCAAGTAACATTGACGAGCATGTGTATATATATATATATATATATATCTATTTTTTTATTATTATTATTATCATCAAATGTCATTATATTTGTTTTAGGTTTTTTAAGTTGAGTTTTGAAGATTATAGTATATTTTAATGTATTTTAAGCATCCGGGTTTGAAGTCTGTAACGAGTGTCACATCCTTAAAAGAAGTATTGGGTATGATATCAAAAGTGAAATATCCTTTTTCTAAATAATAAGCATTCATTGGAGTTTGCTTATGAAAGTGTAAAGCTCAAAGATTTGGTTTAAAAGGTTTATTATGGTCAAACCCTGACCTCAGACCATCATCACAAATTTTGTGTTGACCCACATTTCTTTGTATTATTAGTTATTATTTACATTTGTCTTTTGTATTATATATATTGAATCTTAAAAAAAAGGGTGTGTTAGATTAGGATAAACCTAGTATATTTATCCATTTGAAATATTTTTTTGAAAAAAAAAAGAAGATATAAAAAACTTTTAATTATCATGGTGTGTGGATCAACATTTTATTTTTTATTTTAAAAAAATAAAAACTCTTATACAATAACTCTTGTAACCAAAAACAAAGATTTTAATTTTTTTTTAAAATTAAAAATTGATGGAAGTAGAACATTTTTATTTCTCAAATTTTGAAAAAAAAAATTAAAATATTTTTAAGTACATAAGTTATGTACTTAATAATTTCTATACTACTTTATAAAAGACATTTTATTCCTAAAAACAAAAAAATAAGAAATATATTTTAACTATGCAAGCATGTTTGACTATCCTAATGTTATATATTATTTTAAAAATAAAAAATAAAAAATACTTTCTTGCCAACCATGGCCATTCAAAGCTAACTCGGTGAGATAAGGAAAAACACAAAAGCTGGACGACGTGGCATCAGGTAAGGCAGGCATTGACTTACATGCGGCACCGCTTTTGATTTCCAGACCTACGTGGCGCCACGTCACCACCATAAAACAAATAATAATAATAATAATAATAAATTTTGCTCTATCTGCAGCGACGAGCTCAGCCATGGCTTCTTCAGCTGTGCTCTTCTCCTCTTTCAGAGCCTGTGAATTCTCCAAACCACAAACCCTAATCCCTCGTTCGAATTCGCCATTGATCGTCTCGATTCCTCTTCATCGTGGGCGGTACAAGAACGGAAGAGTCTTCGCTTCGATCTCGGTCTCCAGCCCGGAAGTGCGGACCGGTCCGGACGATCTCGTCGCCTCAATTCTTTCCAAGGTCAGGTTAGGTTTAGGTTTACGTTTAGGGTTTACTGATTCGGTTGCTCCTGTTTAGTTCCTGAGAAAGCTGCAAAAGAGAAAAGGAATTTAAGAAATGGAAAGGAGTTGGATTATTATTATTATTATTATTATTATTATTATTTAAATGTTGTTAATTTTTAAGAAAATGGATTGTGGAAGATCGCGTCTTCTTTTTCAAGTCATGAAATTTGAGGAATGAGAAGCAATTAGATTATTTAATTATTTCCAAACGGGGATTTAGGTTGATTTTTGTTTACTATTCCTGGGTGTGATTCTGTTTTTAGTCTTTGTTTTTGGGAGGTTGAGTGCTAGAGATGGATACTGGTGCTGTAGGCTTTTTGTGTGCAGCGATTGGAGTAGTGGATTGGGAAGCTCTCAAAATGTATTCAGTGAAGGCATGTTTGGATATCTGTTCATATTGAATCGCCCTATTGTTCCATTTATAATTTTTTTATGCAAATAAATCTTTGTGAACTGGTCCATTGAAGAAAATGGAAGCAGCATTTTCAAAACATGGTAGCAAAAGGAGAATTTGTGACATTTCCAATTCTAAGGCTAATTCTACTCCATCAACATTGATGAAATCTTCAATTTTCTTTGATTCTTCCATTACAAATGAAGGATTTGTTGCTTCAAATACTATCTAAAGTACAATGGGCCATTCAATTCCCCTGGAATTTTCAAGCTTGTTGGGATGGAATTTGGCTTTTACAAGTTCCAATAATAAGATTAGTAGAACAAGAATCGAAGTACTAATTTTAATTGTACACAGGATTTGAATGTTGATGGTGAAACACCCTTTTCTCTTTTCTCTTTTACTGTTTGGTATCTTTTGGCTGTTGGCTTTTGTAAATATTTGTTCAATAGTTCAATAGAATCAATACCATTGGTCTTTGTGAAATTTGTATGTGTGCATTCACATACATGCATACATCCATTCATATATAGGTAATGTGATAATGCAAGCATGCATACGATGCTTGGATACATATAGCTTCGGAGTTTTTTGTTTCATTGTGCCTTTGGTGTAAAGTTGAGTGATTCCAGAGATGGTGGTTGATCTTTTGTAGCAGTTGCCTTTTAAGGTGGTAAATAATTGAGTCTAAAGCTGGGAGAGGGCTCCACTTTTTTTTTTTTTCTTCTTTTTCTGTATTTGGAAGGAGTGTAGTACAAGGATTTATCACAGTATACTTGGGTCCCCTGTTGGCTCAAGGATTACTTGGTAAACTAGATTCAGTTAGTTGATGGGTTTTCCTTCTGGTCTTCATAGACCCCTTTTTCCTTTTGGGTGGGGGAGGTTCCTGAACTCTATGTCTGTGATTTGCTCTCCTTCATCAGGTTGCTTTTGCCCTAGGGTGCCACTGGCTTTGTAATGAATGCTTATTAATGACTATGCTGTGATATTTTTAATTTCAAATTGTCTGGGGTATCTAGTTGGGGATGGTAATATCTTTGCCATTTCATTTTGTGATGTCATGTTTTGCTTTTCTAAAATTTGATTGTTGTGGACACTGAGTTCTATATCTTCGATAGGTTGCACAAACAGATCGAGGAGTTTTGCTAACTGAAGACAAACATAAAGAGGTAGCTGAAGTTGCTCAAGAATTGCAGAAATACTGCGTTACAGAACCAGTAAAATGCCCTCTTATCTTTGGAGGTAAAATTCAAAAAGTGCCATCAAGTTTTGTAATTGAATCCTAGAACTTCCGTGCTCATTGAGTTATTTTTCGTTTCTGGCACCAACCTTTTCTTTGGAGTTTTTATGTTTACATAACATGTAGAATAAGAATTAAAATTCCTATCTCGAGTAAGTGTTGCAATGGATCAAATATTTTATATATGTTCAATCCAAGTGCTTTGAAATCAGTGGGCATTCTTATATTTGCTTTCCTTCTGTGTCAACTAAAACACACTTTTCAATATGGTATTTATGCTTGTTATTATGTGGAAATGCATAACTCCGTTTGAATCATATGATTTTTAAAGTTCTTGAGAAGTTGACTTCAAGTTACATTCTTTAATATTTATAGTTTAATCAAATGCTGTCCAGAGTGGGACGTGGTGTACTGTTCAAATCCAACCTCGCCTGGGGGTGGCTATAGGAATGCATTCGGCCGGTTATTTTTCAAAGCAAAGGAAATGATTCAGGTTGTTGAAGCCCCTGATATCGTGAGAAACAAAGTGCACTTTTCTGCTTTGGGTTTCCTTGATGTAGAGGTCTCTTTGAAAGGTAAATCTATTGTAAATTTCAATCTAAAAATAGAAATGCGAAAATCCAGAGTACCAATGTAGAGGAAACTCGTATTTTCTTATTTGGAATTTGTTTTCTCCTTGAAAATGAATTGGATGCTGTATCATCTCAATGAATGCTGAATTTCCATATGAATATGCTTGTAGGAAAACTGAAGGCCTTGGATGATAAATGGATTCAAGTTGTATTTGAGCCACCTGAACTGAGGCTTGGTGCATTAGAATTCCAGTATGGGGGTGAGAGTGAGGTGAAGCTGGAGATAACATATATAGATGACAGAGTCAGGTTGGGGAAGGGTTCCAGAGGTTCTCTATTTGTCTTTGAAAGACTCAGGAAAACTGTGTAAAATATGTCAAAATTCAGCCCTGATGCCTTGATATGTTAAGTATTCTTTGTAATCCTTGCCATAATAACATTTTAACTATTGGTTTTCTGTCCTGTGTAATATTGCCATTTTTATGTTGTGCAATACCCATGTTTAGAATGCTTCTCAGTAGTAAGCTTGCTTGGTTTGCCAATCTCATTGAAATAATTTATGTTATAATGATTCATCCAAATGATCAAAATAACTAAGCCTTGTCGAGGACAGTTTTCTGTTTTCTAGAAAAAAAAAACATATTTGATTAAAAATAAAGTGTTTTCATGATAACATCTTTTGGTTGCTTTTAGTTGTTTTCATTTGTTTTTTAAGAACCATTTTAAAAAATAATTATACAAACACAAAAAATGATTAAAAATAATGTAGAAAATATAAAATGATTAAAAATAATGTAGAAAATATAAAATGATTTTTAAAGCATATTTAAAAATATTAAAAATATGTTAAAACATTATAAGGTTTTCAAATATATTTTTGTTTTACAAAATATTAAAGGATAGATTAAAAGAATCTGTTCTTTAAAACTATTTTTTTAAATTGTTTTAAAAAACAATTACCAAAGATGACCAATAGATTAGACTTGACAAATTGTTTATTTTATTCATTTATGCAATTAGATATATTGTTTGGATGGTTCAACATTTAAAACAGTTCGTTGATTAAATCAAATTTGTAATATGATCAATTGACTATCTGACCAGCCAATCGGATCTAGTTTTAAAATTCATGTATCATGAAACAAATTACGTACCACAAATCACTTTATTAAAAGATAAATTCAAGACCTTTGATTAATTAGAACTTTGATTTGTACATTTGTACAATACAATCCATTGATCCATTAACAAATAACTTCACATTTTAGATTGATTAATAATTTAACATAGTATCAAAACACTCGTTTATTTTCTTATCGTTTATTTCCTTTTTTTGTTTATTAACTTATATGTAAGTTAATTAAGATTGTCCATGAATCCTCTATTTCTTTGAGCACATGAAATGGAATATTAGGACTTTAGTCTAAATAAGTTGACACGATATTCTTATATATATATATAAAAGAATATTTAGAGTTTAGTCCAAATAAATTGATATAATATAAATAATTAAATGATTATCCAACTGTTAATACATCAATTATCCTAAAAGCTTAAAGGATATAAATAATACAACACCATACTAAAATTTCCTAGGTATGATGATGGGTGTCGATGGACATTATGTTTTGCATGGACCTCCTCGAGTCATTAAGGTGTTCAATCTTTGTGGGCCTGGCTACATTTATTGAGCAGTTTAGTGCTGCAGTTACATCATACATGCCAATGCAACTGAAGATAATTGATTGCTAGGACTGCAATCCAATCCTTATAGTGGCCATTTAATTCATTCAGACTGTTGTCATTGTGTGATACGTAACACATGGTTCCTTTGTGCCATTTAAACTCAAAAGCTGAATTGTATGTTGGGTAATTGAATGCAGCTCTCCAATCACTCCACTTATTTTAACAAAAGAAATTTTTTGAAGAACCCTTTGGAGGGGTAAAAATACCCCAAAGTTACCATTAAATTTTTATCCTTAAATTACACATATGATCTTATTTTGACATTTTTATCCTTAATTTTTTATATATAAAATGTTTGATGGGACATGAGAATTAAAAATTATTAAAGGGTACTTTTGTCCCAAAGTCTTGAGTTGAGTCTTGCAATGGGTAGAATGTTATAGCACATATGCTCTATCCAAACTGCTTTGGAACCTGAGGGTATTCTTATATTTGCTTTCACTTCCGTGCCATCCAAAATCTGCTTTTTCAACATAGTATATCCTTCTTATCATGTGGAAATGCATCACCCTGTTTGAATTATGCGATCTGTAAAGTTCTTGAGAAGTTGACTTGAAGTTAACTTCTTCAATATTTATAGCTTAATCAAACGTTGTTCAGAGTGGGACGTAGTGAAAGGGAATGATTCAGGTTATTGAAGCCCCTGACATCGTGAGAAGCAAGGTGTCCTTTTCAGCTTTGGGTTTGCTTGATGGAGAGGTCTGTCTCTTTGAAAGGTAAATCCACTGGCCATTTCACACAGTAGTAATAGCTCTCAGTAGTAATATTGCCTGGTTTCCAAACTTCAGTTCTACAATAGGAATTAACTTGACGAATTTATTTTGATCATTTGGATGAATCATTATTGTGTGGTGGCCTTGACGGAGGCCCCGTTATGAACTTGCAACACGACATAAGTTCCTTATATTGAAGGCTCTCTTATAGTCGTATTCTTGAGAATATGAACCAGATGCCATGTTGTCAAGAACACGACTAGTCCAAGGGGTATCTTTTTTATTATAAAAAGTTATCATTTACTTCAAAAAGATGACATGTGAGCGCTTAAAAAATATAAATATTAAAAGACATTTAGGAAAATGATAATCGAAAAATTAGTGTACATACAATTATAACATTGAATATTTCATCATTTGGACGAATTTATGATTCTAATCATTGATTTAGATTATATATAATTCCAAAGGATTCTCTCTATATACTTCAAGAGAACAACTCCTAAACTCCTCAAGTGATCCCAATCTTGGTAATCCTTACAAGATTGACAAATTAATTTGGAAAGGTTAAAATTCATAATTTATAATTTTTGGCACTGATGAATTATAATTGAATTAAGATCAAGTTGTATTTGATGAAAATATAAGTTTAAAAACAATAGTGCCCTTAAAAATACTTGCTTAATAAAAGATAATCAATATCGATTCTTTTCAAAAACAATATTAAAGATCATTTGAAAACTATTATTTTTAGTCATCAACATGTATTTTATTAAGGTTAACAAAGTTAATTATTAATAGTGGAAGAATAAGAGTGTGTTTAGCAGTAACTTTAGAAAATATTTTTATCTTTTCTAATATTTGAATAATAAAAATTTTCAAGTATTAAAAAAATTTAAAATGTTTTTTAGAATCGATCATTGCCAAAAGAACGAGCCCTAAATTTGATCACATGACCAAAAAATTATGTTTCAATAATTGTTATTAAACTTTTAGTTAGGTGTGCAGTAAGAAAATTTCCACTAAAAAATTTAAAAACCTTTAGGAGAATTCAGAGCATACACAAAATGAACACTTGATTAATTTTTCCCATGGTATGAGTCAATATTTTGGCTTTAAAAACACATGAGTTAGTACTGTTAATTCGTTTCTTATAAGGTTAACAAAGCTTTGTTAAAGTTTGTCTGCCTGTCTAGATTTACTCAAAAATTAAAGCTAATTAGCAGAGAATAAAGTTGCATGTCAGCAATTTTTACCTTTACAATAAGAGAGAGAGGGAGAGATCTGTCAAACCTGATGACCACCAGTTGTTTGAGGCTTGGAAGTCCATGCGGAGCTCTTCGGTCGGAACAACTTGGGGACCCAAGACAGGAGAGGAGCACAATCGTACCTCGGACAAGCCTTCCATACAATCTTCAGCAGGTGGGGTACGGTGCTCAGAAGCGACAGGTACAGAGACGAATACGAGATGGCGAAGATGGTAACAGGGAAGAATGCAGCCAAGTAGAGACCAATCCGCTTCCATTTTTCCTTGTTGTTCACCATGAGGATGATGGTTGCACCAAACGCCACCATCATCATGGTGACGGAGAGTATCAACAACGTTAGACCCACCATCAACTTCTGAGGAAGAGAGTGCCGGAAGGCTTGTATCGGGAAGGAGGAGGTGAGAATGGAAAGGAATGTGACCACTGACGTTAAAGCGAAGGTAAGGGAGAGTACGTCAGTCAAGGTGAAAACCACGAAGAATGATTCGTAGATAAGGATGGGACGGCCAGTTTCTTCATTGGAGCCTCCTGGTATTGTGTAGGCTGCAGCGAAGGCAACTGTAGCGATGAGGACAGCCACAATGGTGCAGTTTTCGGAGGTTCGCTGTATCCATTCTTTGCCGTTGGTATGGAGTCGAGCATAGGTGGTGGCAAATAATTCCTCCGGGGTTTGCTTCTTTTTGTTTAGGTGCTTGGTGGCATAGGTAGGAGAAATTTTCTTCACCTGCTGCATATACATGTATATACACGATCACATGCGTAAGAATAACCATTACTTTATGTCTTAAAATTGTCTCCCTAAACTAATGTCTTGACTTTGTTACTGTTCGTAAACATTTTAGGTATGAGTGAAAAAAGTTATGAGATAAAGTTTGTATAAATCATAAGAAGTGAATAGAAATACGAGGAGAGTGAGAAATATGATAAATACAAATAGAGGGAAAATATTTCTCGTAGGTAGACGTAAATATGATTAATCGAATTACATTAAAAACTTATAATCCTTTGTGTGTGAAATATTTGATCTTTATGTCCATATATTAACTATTATCATAAACAGTGATGTGGTTTTAAGAGTAGAATAAAAATCATAGTATGTAACTGTGGATAGACTGTGATTTTAACATTAAAGGTAGAAGATGTTGTACAAAAACACTAATTTAGGTGGTATTTGTTTTTTGGCTTTTTGTTAAAAGTAATTTAGTTTTAAAATTTAAGTTGTTTATTTTTCTACTTTTTCATGACTTATTATAAACTTTTTACTAAATAGAAAAGGTCAAAATATGTAATTTTTTCTAAATAGAAAAAATAACATATTAATTTTTTTTTACTTTTTAATACTTAATATAAATAAAATACTATAAAAACAAACAACATAATATTTAACACTATTAAGCATTAAGGTTCTATTTAGAATTAAGTAAAAAAACAAACACCACCTTAATAAATATTTAGAAAATAAATCTAGATTTAAAATTTTCTTTTCAAAAAACATTACTTGTGTACGAGCCAAAGGAAGACTAATATCGGCCAGGGTTTAGAACTTCAATCCAATTTAAGTTGATGTATATTGTTGGTCCAATGCGAGAATAAATGGAATAGTGCAAGAATGATGAAACCGAGAGAGAGAGAGAGTACCTCAAATAGGAGCAACTCCTTTCTCAGTTGAAGTGCTGGGCTTTGAATGTTTTCTGCTAAATAATTTCTCTTCTTCTTTCTTGCAGCCATATGCAGTATCGTATTCCCAAACTTGTCAGTCCTGGTTATGAGCCTCCTAGCCAGTATTTCCTTCTTCATCACCAGTTCAAATATTTCTTTCTGGCTATACTTGATGGCTACATGCAGGATGTTCCTCCCCTTTTTATTGATATGCTCAAGTGCCTGAGGGTGCACATTCAGTATTTCTTCCACAATCTCTATATTCCCACACATTGTTGCCAAAAATAATGGAGTTTCCCCTCTCGTTATGGGATCTTTGTATATTTCTTGGTTGTCATCTCCTTTCTCTTCCTCTTCCTCTTCCTCTTCTTCTTCTTCTTCCTGTTCTACTTCTACTTCATGATCAATTTTTTCAGTGGAGGAAGATTTTGAGGCCTTTTTCATTTGATCATCCAAGGAAGGGGTTAATAACTTTGATGCTCCTCTATCTTCTTTCTCTTCTTTTCTGTATTTGTGGGGCTTAGGCTTACTCTGAGCTTCCCCTGCTTCGGTGGTCTTCCATGAAGTGTCTTTTTGGATCAACAACTTTGCCAGAGCACAGGCTGATTCATATTTAGCCCTCCTTTTCCTAACTTCTTTCAACATGGGCCATCTCCAATGTGGTTTAGCTTCGCAACAAATGAAAACGTGCAGTTATGGACAATGTTTCCAAAATCAGTTCCTTATATTTTTTTAAAAACAAAAGTTAGCTTATTTGACTTAGGCTTGTTAATTTAGTTAGAAAATAGAAAATAATTTTTTATTTGTAAAAATAAAAATTAAAGTATTTCTATATAACATCTTTTTGGTTGTTTTGGCTTATTTTTAAAGGGTTTGTTTAAAAAATAATTATATAAATATAAAGAATGATTAAAAATAAAGTACTATAAATAAAAGTTGGTTTTAAAATATATAAAAAATATGTTAAAAATAATTCAAAAATTTAAACAATTTTTGTTCTATAAAACATCATATAACAATTTAAAAAAACTATTTTCAAAAACTAATTTTTAGAACTATTTCATCTTTAATATAATCCTATTTTTTGTGTTTAGAAATTTGGTCAAACTGCTCCATATTTTATAATTTTTTTTTTTTAAAATAATTTGTTCTATACTATTTTATTTTCAATTATTTTCTATATTTTACAATTACTTTTTAAAACAGCAACCCGAAAAACTGTTTTGTTTTTTTTTTTAAATAGAAAACTGTTTTTAAACATAAATCCTAATCATACTCTATTATCTTGTTTTCACACATAAGGATTAAGAGAAGACCAAGAAATTGTAAATAAACCAGTATATCACAAAGATGTCATCATATTAATATTTGTTACAAAGTTAGTAATTAATTAAAGGGTCGGATAGAATCCAAACCAAAACTCTTGATTTAGAACTTATTTGATAGTGATTTTAGGAAGTGTTTCTAATTTTTCTAACACTTCAAAATTTTTATCATTTAAGTATTAAAAAGATTAAAAACGTTTTTTAAAATCACTTTCAAATACACTCTTAAATGAAAATCTGATATGATATTACTAGCAAAATGTACCAGAATAAGATAAAACTTTGGCTTGGGACTCTTCATCATCTTCTTGACTAGTCTTATCTTCTTCTTTTTTCCTTGACAGACCTGAAAAACAATTTCATTCACTCCACAAACTTGTGATCATAAATGAGAAAATTTTGGCTACTGAATAATGATGAAACAAGAAGAGGAAATTTGCACAAAATGGAAAAAAAAAACATAGAAGGAAAATATACTGTACAAGAGGACATGAAGTGCTTTAGAAATCCATATTCTCTTCCAACTTTAAATGCCGATGAATCGCATGCCAGAAGTTGAAGAGCAGTCATTCCATCTTCGTCTTTTAGATTACTTATATAACTATACTTTGTTGCGATCAACTTAGCCAGGTCTACAAGTATAAATTTCAACAAGAGTAAGAGTTTGTTTGACAATATTTGTATCGGAAGTACTTGATAAAAAGTGTATTTAGGGAATCACTCATAAAGTAATCTTTTAAAAAGCATCATACTTGATTTTTTAATTTTTTTAAAGTATTTTTTAATTTTATAAAACACTTGATATTTTTTTAAAAACTCAATGTATCAAAAGTGTATAGTCAAATCGACACATTGAATCTTCTTACAATTATTTATAAAAGGGGAAAATAAAATAAAATTAAAAAAGAATATAATTAGACTCATGATTTTAATTAATTTCTTGAATTAGATTTTGACAATCTCATGTAAAAGCTAATTGGGTTTAGTGAAGATAGACTAAACCTTCTAAGATAACCAAAATCATTAGGGTGACGCCCAAATTTAAATTCATTACCATAGCGCAATTATATATATACTGTAATTTTTTTAAATTATTATTTTGCAAATAACAAAAAATCAGTTTTAGAAAACCTAGGTTTAGTGTTCTTCATCTTCTAAACAAGACCAACACTAAAACGTAGAGGCCTAGCGAGGGGAAGGGAGTGGCACTAGAAGGAAGAGAGCAAATGGGAACTCACCGAAGTGCTCAGCAAGGATTGTAATATGAAGAATAGTGGTTTCATCTTTCCTCTGGAAAATGCCTTTTAGACCTTCTTCTTCCTTGGGGCCTCTTTTCTCAACTTCACCAACTAGAAATTTGAACATCTTCTTCTCCCCATTTCTTGCGGCGCAAAAGAGAGGAATCTCGCCACAGACATTGAGCTTCGTCAACAACTCCGGCGCTCTCCTCAACATTTCTTCCGCAGCAGGCAGCAGGCAGCTATCCGTGGCTGCTTCATGGAGTATAGTGTTTTCGACATCGTTTTTAACAGTGAGTTGTCTGGGATCATGGTCTTTGGGCAACATTTCCAGCAGCTTAAGCACAAGATCGCTTCTTTTGGCATCACAGGCTACATGAATGACTGTGTCCTTATGTATAGTCATTTTGTGTAGTGGGCCTTCTGCTGTTTTTCCGCAGAGTTTGATCACCTCTGCCTCGTCTCCTTCCATAAATGCATGGTAAAGATGTCCGTTGAGTGCATCTTCATCTTTGATGATCGCCATGGGAGGACACACCAGAGATCGATGATGGCTTTAGAAACAATTTCATTGAACATGAATGTTGATATATAAGTTTATAAAAGTTTGATGCTGTACTTACGAAGCACTCATTGAACATGAATCTTGATATGTAAGTTAGTAAAAGTTTGATGCTGTACTTTACGAAGCACTCTCTCTCTCTCCTCTACGAAGCATCATATTCCTCTTGTAAATCAAAGATAGAAGATCTGGGGTGGAGACAGCTATGAAAAATTGATATATATATATATATATATATATATATATAGACATACACAGGGCTAACAATACTCTACTCCGATTAACTTTCTCGAAGCAAACAACGAATGCTCTTGTAATAAAATGCGTCTAGATGGTTTTTTTTTGGATAGATCCATTCAAAGCTTAAGTTAGTTTTTTTGAAACAAATAAATAATAATTTTTTAGGAAACTTTTTTTTTTATTCTTAAATTCTAATGGTTGATGGTTTCTGATAAAGTCTTTCATAAACTTTTTTACTATTTTAAATTCTAATAATTAGCCTTACGAATAACGGTTTTTGAATTTAAAGTTAGACATTTATGCTTATAATTGCTCTTGACGTTATCGTTCAAAACATTTATTACTTATGTAATGAATATAGATGCTGTCTGGATAACCTTTATTCATACTTGGACGAGAAATGAGGTTATACCTAGATGGATGTAGGTCCCACACTCTCAACTTATTTTCTCATGGTTTTGCCTTTACCTCATTTTTATCATCCTTAACATTATGAAGATAGAACACAAAAATTGTACGGAGAAAACCAAACGGCGTCGTTTGATCTCCAAACAAACGGAGAAACTTAAACAGCGCCGAGTTTCGAAGGACACGGAGAACTTCAAACGACGTCGTTTGCTAGAAACCTTCGTCTTTCTCTCAGATGGCTCAGTCTCATTCTGTGGAGAAACTGTAAACAGCAAAGAGTAGAAGGAAATGGCGATTTCGCTCTCCCTCTGTTCAAATATTCTTCGTCAGAGACAGAGACACACGCCTGAATCGGTGGTACAGTTAACTCAACTCAACCTCACTTCATATAAATTTATTTATTTTTTTACAATCTTGTTTTCTCGGATTCCAAACAATGAATATGTAAGATTTTGATTTCAGTTCCAACATTTTCTCTGTTTCCGAACGGAGCATCATTATTAATATTACAATAATTTTATTTTAAATTTTAGTGATGAATCAAACAACCAAAAGCTGAACTTGTTCTTAGGTTTTTTTCCCAAAACTCAACCGTCGCACAAAATTTTGATTGTGACTTAACGATTTCCTATCGATTATGTAAATTCCGAAACGGTTTCTTTCAGATTTCGGCTCAGTTGCAATGAACAGCACTGGTTGAATTTACTTTTCTCAGAAACTCGGAGGGAAAGTTGTATCAGATTTTGTTTTCCTTCTTATTTTTCGTGACAAACAAACAGCAGAAATTGAGATTTCTTCTTCATCTTTAAGGTTTGATGGCAAATTGTTTTTTGTGTTTGCGCAGAGACCGGTTCCCATACGGATATTAACAGTAGGGAAAAAGAGATCCCGTGGGGTACAACTCATTGTCGATGAGTACATTGAGAAGCTGAAATACTACTGCAGCGCGGATGATATCCAAATCAGGTCAAATCCTAAAAATGCTCGGTTTGTTGCTTCATTGGAATCATCTGACTTAAATGGTTGACTGATTTTGCTAAATTTTAATTCTATGTTATGAGGATTGTAAATATTGATATAATTTGTTTATCTGCATGTGTTTCTTTTGATTAGTTTTCATTGAATAAATGTGTCTTAGATGTTGTTGCAGAAGTGGAAGCATCTTCACCCAAATCACAATTTTATAAAGTGAAAAATATGGATGAGCATTCTATAGATATATGCAGAAATAATTGTTGAGTTCCTTCTAATCTCCAAATCCTGTATGTTTTAAAAGTAAAATTGAGGAGATTTTGAAACTGCAATCTTCAACTAATTTTGTTTGTTTAATTTAATTTCTGTCTTTGAGATGGAAGGTCGGGCTTTTAGCCCTTCCTTTTCTACAGTAGTATGCCACCATTGATTCTTGGAAGCCTGAACTATTTATCATCCATCTCAAGGCAGACCCTAAACCGTTATCACATGATGAAACTTTCTGCCACCAGGACCTTTCCCTCTGTTGCATGTGTTGACTGATAGTACAGGAAATACTTACTGGAGACTTTTTTTTATAGATCATTGGTTTATTCAGAAATGGTTTATGTTGTAACTCTTTGTCATACATGGCAGCGATGTGAAAGCTCAGGTTGAAAATGAAGATACAGCAGTCATGGGTCTCATCCGGCCTGACGATTGGGTATGATCTCAAACACCATTTGGGCATTATCACTATGTTAATTTGATTTTTGATTGTTAACTGCGGTAATCTTACTTGGTGCTTCCTAAGGATAATTTCTTTTGCAAACACCCAAAAAATTGAAAAAAAGAAAAGTTACTTGAACATCTGCTGACACTATTATTAAGAAAAACAATTATTTGTCTGTTCATCAAAATTTGTTTTTCTTGATTTCATGTTTTAGTTGAATCTCCATGTTTTCAAACTCTGAAACGTTATTGAATTCATTCCAGAAGATGGATTTGTAACTGCAATGCTTCTAAAACAAAAATGTAGCACCTCCATTTCTACAAGAGTTCCCGGGGGACCTTTAAAATACTTGCAGGAAGGATTTCTTTTTGTTTGTTCGAAGCTTGATTGCATGTTCTTATCTCCACTCCATTGTTATTTAATTGTAGGTTGTGATGTTGGATGAGCATGGGTTAGACCTTGGATCCATACAGATGGCTGAGTTACTCAGAGATGTCGGGAATACAGTATGGGCGACTTTGTCTATTTAAATATTCTTCAAGCACAAACCTATATATACTTGGAAATGGATATTTTCTTATTCTAGTGGATGTGCATGCACACTGCATGAAGCAGATCATTTAATGCTTTCATACCATATCCTAGAAGTACGTATATGCAGATGTTTGGATGTCAATGAATATTGTATAGTGCAAAATTATCTATGTTTACTATAAAATATTTCATCTTCCATGGACTGTGATGGGAGAGTGTATGTAGGGGGTGAGGGGGATAGCTTTGATACCATGTCTAAGTTGCCCTCTTCCCTAGAAGCTTAAACTGTTAGGATTTGAGCACACAATTGATATCATGCTCCTATGCCTTGATTACTTGGGGTTCAATTATTATCTTAGGGGAAACACTGTACTGCTGGCCAGATGGGCAAAATAAGTTTGCTTTTTCTACTTCTCAGTTTGATGAATTTGACTTTTATGTCTTGCAGTTACCTGAAAGATTTTAATTTCATATACCTTAATCAATGTCTACGTAATTCCACACCCTTGGATCTTAGATATCAAGCTGGGTAATTATTCCAATCCAATTCCTTGGGCCCTTGCAATCTGTAAGTGACCAAATAGCTAGTTGAGATCAAAACTAATCTCAACTTGCATCCTAGATAGGACCTGTGATGCATCTGAAAACATGTGCCTATGCAGCTACCCCATGTCTTGATTTGCAACTTTTTTTTCTTTGTGGTTTTAATAGGTTGATTTGCAACTTCTTGATACATATATATATGATTTAAGCATTACATTTAAAGACTTTCATGTTGGTAGCTTTTTATTACTTCTGTTTCTCAGGGAGCTGCAAGGTTATCATTTTGCATCGGTGGACCTTATGGTCATGGAGAGCAATTGAGAAAACGTGCTAACATATCGATCAAGTTGTCTTCAATGGTCTTAAATCACCAAATTGCTCTACTTGTGCTCATGGAACAACTTTACCGGTAAGGATGTTGTAAATTGCAATTGTATTTTGGATCCAGTACCGTTTAGTTTCATATTTTTTAAATATGAGCTTATGAATCTTGCTAGGAATTAAACTTAAATACACATTTGTGTATTATGAAAGATGAAGAAATACCATATTGGATATCGTATTTCTTTGCAAATATGATCAGGAAAGCTTTGCCTTAAATAAGATTACCAGAAAATGCAAGGTTTAGATCAAGTATGGGAAGTGAATACTTTTTATTTTTATTTTTATTTCTAACGCATTGCAATATCTTGACTTCATTGTGTCTACACCATATTCTGTCTGTGGTCCAGGTTGGTTAAGGTCATATTAGGGTTTAATGTCTTTTGATTGTTTGTGAAGTTCTGCAATAACATGTTCTTCACTTAGTGAAGTAGAATAATGATTACTTTATTGTTTGTACTTTTAGGGCATGGACAATTCTAAAAGGGCAAAAATACCATCGTTAACAATTTCTATTGTGTGAGCTGAATCATATAAATGTATTATGGTAATAAACACACTCTCTCTCTTTCTCTACATGGTCTAATCTTCTTTTTCTTCTGATTGTCTTTTGTATTAGCTATATATATAGATAATTTTTTTTTTGAATCTTAAAAAAAAAAGGGTGTGTTAGATTAGGATAAACCTAGTATGTTTATCCATTGGAAATATTTTTTTTTAAAAAAGGATATAAAAAACTTTTAATTATCATGGTGTGTGGATCAACATTTTATTTTTATTTTATTTTTGAAATAAAAACTCTTATACAATTAGTCTTGTACCCAAAAACAAAGATTTAACTTACATTCTTAATTTAAAAAAAAAAAAAAATTTATTGAAGTAGAAAATTTTTATTTCTCAAATTTTGAAAAAAAATTTAAAAATATTTTTAAGTACATAAGTTATGTACTTAATAATTTCTATACTACTTTATAAAAGACATTTGATTCCTAAAAACAAAAAAATAAGAAATATATTTTAACTATGAAAGCATGTTTGACTATCCTAATGTTAATTTTTATTTTAAGAATAAAAAATAAAAAATATTTTCTTGGCAACCATGGCCATTCAAAGCTAACTCAATGAGATAAAGAAAAACACAAAAGCTGGACGACGTGGCAGCAGGTAAGGCAGGCATTGAATTACATGCCCCGCTTTTGATTTCCAGACCTACGTGGCGCCACGTCACCACCATAAAATAAATAATAATAATAATAATAATAATAATAAATTTTGCTCTATCTGCAGCGACGAGCTCAGCCATGGCTTCTTCAGCTGTGCTCTCCTCCTCTTTCAGAGCCTGTGAATTCTCCAAACCACAAACCCTAATCTCGTTCGAATTCGCCATTGATCGTCTCGATTCCTCTTCATCGTCGGCGGCACAAGAACGGAAGAGTCTTCGCTTCGATCTCCGTCTCCAGCCCGGAAGTGCGGACCAGTCCGGACGATCTCGTCGCCTCAATTCTTTCCAAGGTCAGGTTAGGTTTAGGTTTACGTTTAGGGTTTACTGATTCGGTTGCTCCTGTTTAGTTCCTGAGAAAGCTGCAAAAGAGAAAAGGAATTTAAGAAATGGAAAGGAGTTGGATTATTATTATTATTATTATTATTATTATTATTTTAAAGTTGTTAATTTTTAAGAAAATGGATTGTGGAAGATCGCGTCTTCTTTTTCAAGTCATGAAATTTGAGGAATGAGAAGCAATTAGATTATTTAATTATTTCCAAACGGGGATTTAGGTTGATTTTTGTTTACTATTCCTGGGTGTGATTCTGTTTTTAGTCTTTGTTTTTGGGAGGTTGAGTGCTAGAGATGGATACTGGTGCTGTAGGCTTTTTGTGTGCAGCGATTGGAGTAGTGGATTGGGAAGCGCTCAGATATGTATTCAGTAAAGGCATGTTTGGATATCTGTTCATATTGAATCGCCCTATTGTTCCATTTATAATTTTTTATGCAAATAAATCTTTGTGAACTGGTCCATTGAAGAAAATGGAAGCAGCATTTTCAAAACATGGTAGCAAAAGGAGAATTTGTGACATTTCCAATTCTAAGGCTAATTCTACTCCATCAACATTGATGAAATCTTCAATTTTCTTTGATTCTTCCATTACAAATGAAGGATTTGTTGCTTCAAATACTATCTAAAATAAAATGGGCCATTCAATTCCCCTGGAATTTTTAAGCTTGTTGGGATGGAATTTGGCTTTTACAAGTTCCAATAATAAGATTAGTAGAACAAGAATCAAAGTACTAATTTTAATTGTACACAGGATTTGAATGTTGATGGTGAAACACCCTTTTCTCTTTTCTCTTTTACTGTTTGGTATCTTTTGGCTGTTGGCTTTTGTAAATATATATGCAATAGTTCAATAGAATCAATACCATTGGTCTTTGTGAAATTTGTATGTGTGCATTCACATACATGCATACATGCATTCATATATAGGTAACGTGATAATGCAAGCATGCATATGATGCTTGGATACATATAGCTTCGGAGTTTTTTGTTTATTGTGCCTTTGGTGTAAAGTTGAGTGATTCCAGATATGGTGGTTGATCTTTTGTAGCAGTTGCCTTTTAAGGTGGTAAATAATTGAGTCTAAAGCTGGGAGAGGGCTCCACCTTTTTTTTTTACTTCTTCTTTTTCTGTATTTGGAAGGAGTGTAGTACAAGGATTTATCACAGTATACTTGGGTCCCCTGCTGGTTCAAGGATTACTTGGTAAACTAGATTCAGTTAGTTGATGGGTTTTCCTTCTGGTCTTCATAGTCAGACCCCTTTTTCCTTTTGGGTGGGGGAGGTTCCTGGACTCTATATCTGTGACTTGCTCTCCTTCATCAGGTGGCTTTGGCCTAGGGTGCCACTGGCTTTGTAATGAATGCTTATTAATGACTATGCTGTGATATTTTTAATTTCAAATTGTCTGGGGTTTTCTATTTGGGGATGGTAATATCTTTGCAATTTCATTTTGTGGCGTCATGTTTCGCTTTTCTAAAATTTGATTGTTGTGGACACTGAGTTCTATATCTTCAATAGGTTGCACAAACAGATCGAGGAGTTTTGCTAACTAAAGACAAACATAAAGAGGTAGCTGAAGTTGCTCAAGAATTGCAGAAATATTGTGTTTCAGAGCCAGTAAAATGCCCTCTTATCTTTGGAGGTAAAATTCAAAAAGTGCCATCAAGTTTTGTAATTGAATCCTAGAACTTCCATGCTCATTGAGTTATTATTTGTTTCTGGCACCAACCTTTTCTTTGGAGTTTTTATGTTTACGTAACAAGTAGAATAAGAATTAAAATTCCTATCTCGAGTTAAGTGTTGCAATGGATCAAATATTTTATATATGCACAATCCAAGTGCTTAGAAACCAGTGGGCATTCTTGTATTTGCTTTCCTTCTGTGTCAACTAAAACACACTTTTCAATATGGTATTTATGCTTTGCTATTATGTGGAAATGCATAACTCCGTTTGAATCATATGATTTTTAAAGTTCTTGAGACGTTGACTTCAAGTTACATTCTTTAATATTTATAGTTTAATCAAATGCTGTCCAGAGTGGGACGTAGTGTACTGTTCAAATCCAACCTCACCTGGGGGTGGCTATAGGACTGCATTCGGCCGGTTATTTTTCAAAGCAAAGGAAATGATTCAGGTTGTTGAAGCCCCTGATATCGTGAGAAACAAAGTGTACTTTTCTGCTTTGGGTTTCCTTGATGTAGAGGTCTCTTTGAAAGGTAAATCTATTGTAAATTTCAATCTAAAAATAGAAATGCGAAAATCCAGAGTACCAATGTAGAGGAAACTCGTATTTTCTTATTTGGAATTTGTTTTCTCCTTGAAAACCAATTGAATGCTGCATCATCTCAATTAATGCTGAATTTCCATATGAATATGCTTGTAGGAAAACTGAAGGCCTTGGATGATAAATGGATTCAAGTTGTATTTGAGCCACCTGAACTGAGGCTTGGAGCATTGGAATTCCAGTATGGGGGTGAGAGTGAGGTTGACTTGTAAAGTTCAATACTATCTGCTTTCTCAA
The DNA here is from genome assembly GCF_004353265.1 of Vitis riparia. Classification (NCBI taxonomy): domain Eukaryota; kingdom Viridiplantae; phylum Streptophyta; class Magnoliopsida; order Vitales; family Vitaceae; genus Vitis; species Vitis riparia. The sequence goes on from NC_048434.1 coordinate 2,299,716, forward strand.
CATAGTATATCCTTCTTATTATGTGGAAATGCATCACCCTGTTTGAATTATGCGACTTGTAAAGTTCTTGAGAAGTTGACTTGAAGTTAAATTCTTCAATATTTTTAGTTTAATCAAACGTTGTTCAGAGTGGGACGTAGTGTACCCTTTCCAAAGCAAGGGAAATGATTCAGGTTATTGAAGCCCCTGACATTGTGAGAAGCAGGTGTCCTTTTCAGCTTTGGGTTTGCTTGATGGAGAGGTCTGTCTCTTTGAAAGGTAAATCCACTGGGCATTTCACACAGTAGTAATACCTCTCAGTAGTAATATCGCTTGGTTTCCAAACTTTAGTTCTACAATAGGAATTAACTTGACGAATTTATTTTGATAATTTGGATAAATCATTATTGTGGTGGCCTTCAGGGAGGGCCCGTTATAAACTATCAACATGACATAAATTCCTTATATCGAAGGCTCTATTGTAATCGTATTCTTGAGAATATGAACTAGATGCCGTGTCGTCGAGAACACGACTACATAAGTTCAAGGGGTGTCTTTTTTATCATAAAAAGTTATCATTTACTTCAAGAAGATGACATGCCGAACGTTTAAAAAATATAAATATTAAAAGACATTTAGGAAAATGATACTTGAAAAATTAGTGTATGTATAATTATAACATTGAATATTTCATCATTTGAACGAATTTATAATTCTAATCATCGATTTAGATTATTCCAAAGGACTCTCTCTAAATACACTTCAAGAGAACAACTCCTAAACTCCTCAAGTCATCCCAAGCTTGGTAATCCTTACAAGGTTGACAAATTAATTTGGAAAGAATAAAATTCTTAATTTATAATTTTTGGCACTGATGAATATTAATTGAATTAGGATTAAGGTGTACTTGATGAAAATATAAGTTTAAAAACAATGATGTCCTTAAAAACACTCTCTTAATAAAAGATAATCAATATCGAATCCTTTCAAGAACAATATTAAAGTTCATCTGAAAACTATTATTTGCAATCATCAATCTGTATTTTATTAAGGTTAACAAAGTTAATTATTTTACTTACATTTAATGAAAGTTTCTCTTTTATGACTCCTAAGTTCATAATTCCTTTTTTAACTGTGAATATTTTGTAATTATTTTATGTATTTATAATATTTTTAGGTTTAATAGACAAAATTTATTATTTAAGATTAATGAAAATAAATATTAATTAAAATCAATAAATTTAAATATATTAATTTTATAAATTAAAAAAAATTAAATAAGTTTAATCATAAAGTAAAAACCAAGTAACAAGTGATAAGTTTAATTTATTGAACACCTTCTAAGTCAGGAGACAACGACTTCTAATAGTAATCGTGTACTGCCACTTGCATAGACCAAAGATGAAAAAGGAAAAAAGATATTTTGAATGAAGTGTTTATACAACACAATAGGTGAATGTGTTTACAGCCTGCAACTAAATTCAAATGCCTTTTTCACTTTTAAAATCTAGACGGATTTGCAATAAATAGATGCTAAATCATACAGCAGAGTAATGTAACTAGTGCTTGGCTTTCTCAGAAATGGCATATGATATAAATGTTTAATTAAAAGAAATTTGTTTTCTTCCCCAAGAAACTGATGATGAAGCCATAAATGCAGAACTCATCTTCTGAGTCTTGAGTGTGTTTTCATTTCCAGACTTGGGTCGCAGCACAAGTGAGAGATTTACTCAACCTTCTGTTCCTTTCCCCTCTAATATTTTCAACCTTTTCATATGGGGTTTGTAGAGTTTCAAAGCTAAACTAATGACCCTTAATTTTCCTGGTGCAGATTTGGTTGCTAAGTAGATAACGGAAGGAGATGATGGCAAGTGAGGTTGATGATAATAGAGGTATTCAGAATGAGGTCTGTGAATCTGGTTTGGGTTCTCACAAAGTTGCAGATGCAGATTTGGACGATGATGGCAGACCCAGAAGAACTGGTATGCTTTTGGTTGCTTGTACATTAAGCACGGTTTCTTTCCCCCCCTTTTTTTCTTAATCCAAGTTGTATTTCTCTTCTTCTCAACAACGGGCAAACTTCTTTCTCGTTCTAGGTGTGTTACTGGTTTGGATTGATAGGATCTCATTAATTGACTTTTATTCATCTTTCTTTTCTCTCTCTTGTAATTAATTTGATACTGCTAATTTTTTTGGAACAAAAAATAGCGAAGTATGTCACTGTGTGGATCATAGATGAAGTTAATTTCAATTAATAACACACCCTCTTCGAGCATGATTTTGATTAGAGCACTTTTACCTGATAACGCTTTTGTTTAGTAGTAGTTTCATTAAAAATGCTTTCAGTTAGAATTGCTAGTACTTGATCATATAAACCCAAAAAGTGTTTACTAATGTTTTTAGTGAGGTTTTTTAAAACAAAAAAAAAAGCAATTTTTGGAAGAATCAGCTGTCTATAAGTACGTGCTTTCAAAAATTTGAAAACGCTTAAACCCTCTCAAAATAACTCCTAAATATGCTCTAAGCACGCCTGATAATTATCATTTTGATGCATATATTTAGGGTCTCTGTGGACAGCATGTGCACTCGTAATAACAGCTGTTATAGGCGCTGGAGTGCTCTCTCTCGCCTGGAGCCTGGCGCAGCTTGGATGGGTTGGTGTATCAGTTCTTATAATATTTGGCAGCATCACATTCTACACTTCCAATCTCTTAGCAGAATGTTACAGATGCCCAATCACTGGCACGAGAAACTATACTTATATGCAGGCTGTCAAAGCCAATCTAGGTATTGTTAATCCACACTCTCAATACACATGTATATTACAAGTCATATTGTAAATTTTTTTATTAAATTTCTCTAAAATTCAGGTGGAAAAATGTATATGGCTTGTGGGTTGGCTCAATACAGCCTCCTAATTGGACTGGCAATAGGCTATACCATCACTGCAGCAGTAAGCATGGTGTAAGCTGTCCATAAATAGAGTGAGAGGCCATTGCATTTATGAATGTGTGAATAGTGATTTTGTGCTAATTAGGAAATGTGTGTTTCAGGGCTATACAGAAATCGAATTGCTTCCACAAAAGAGGCCATGAAGCCCCTTGCGAGGTTTCGGATAAACCATACATGATAGGGATGGGACTCTTTGAAATCGTGGTGTCTCAGATACCGGATATTGGTGAAATGTGGGGGTTGTCTGTCATAGCAACAGTTACATCTTTCGGGTATGCCTCAATTGGAGCTGCACTCGCCTTTTCAACTGTCATCTCAGGTAATAAAATTTTGATTATTGCCAATGATTTGAATTTGGAAATTATTTCCTTGGCCTTGTTCTTCCACTTAAATCTGCCACTAAAACAGGGCATCGAAAGAGGACCAGTGTGACTGGTGTTGAGGTTGGGCCGGGCATAACTGCAGCTCAGAAGATGTGGAGGATGTTCAGAGCAATTGGAGACATGTTGTTATGCAGCTCATACTCTGCAATTCTGCTTGAAATCCAGGCAAACAGAAACATATTATTCAAAGCTTTAGTTGGGCAAAAATGCTTTGATTAATTTCCACCTAAAAACCAAGGAACATAGCAACCCCGTAAAGAGTATATTCATAATGGATTTTTGTTAATTAACTTAGCAATTTTCAGGATACATTGAAATCTTCAGGGTCAGAAATCCAAGTAATGAAGAAGGCTAACATGATAAGTGTGTCAACAACAACCTTATTCTACTTGATTTGTGCTTGCTTTGGCTATGCTGCATTCGGGAACAACGCCCATGGCAACATGCTAACTGGCTTTGGATTTTACGAGCCCTTCTGGCTCATCGACTTGGCCAACACCTTCATTGTGATGCACCTTGTGGGAGCATACCAGGTGAAAACACATTTTCCAAAACCATTCTTCTAGATGGAACTGTTGGATTAGTAATATGACAAGCAAAAACGAATGAAATTCTGAATTAAAATTAAGCAGAAAACAAGACCATGCTAATCAGGCTGAGATAAAGATTGAAGCCCCCTAAATGGAACATGTAACTTGTTACAGGTGATTTCACAACCAGTGTTTGGTGCAGTTGAATCACAGATGAGAAGGTGGTGGCCAAGGTCCAAGTTTGTAATTGCTGAGTACCCCATAAGAACTGGGAAGAAAAACTTCAACATGAGTATCAATTTGTTAAGGCTGACTTGGAGAAGCATGTTTGTAGTGATTATAACTTTGCTGGCTTTGGCATTGCCATACTTAGAACTGGGAAGAAAAACTTCAACATGAGTATCAATTTGTTAAGGCTGACTTGGAGAAGCATGTTTGTAGTGATTATAACTTTGCTGGCTTTGGCATTGCCCTACTTCAATGAAGTGCTGGCACTGCTTGGGGCTATTAGTTACTGGCCACTGACAGTTTACTTCCCAGTGAATATTTACATTGTGCAAAAGAAGATCAGTCGATGGACAATTAGGTGGTTTGGGCTGCAGTCACTGAACTTTGTGTGTCTGCTTGTGGCCTTGGCTGCAGCCTGCGGCTCCATTGAAGGGTTTGCTGAGGCTCTCCATATCTTCAAGCACTCCTAATTAAACAATAATGCAACAGTGCCTATGTAGAAATGATCAAACAGCTTATGCTAGCGATGTACTGGCTTCTTGCAAGCATGCATAAAATTGGACATGTTCTGCAATCTTGAGATGCTATACTTAAATAATTAAGTGTAGGGGTTGTTCATGTTAAAATATGGGCGCACATATATGTTACATAGTTCATGATTAAGCTATTCGCCTTTACCGTATTTGTTTTGTATCGGTTTTCTAAAGTATGAGCCACCTTATGTGTAGAGCCCAATGCCATCACGGGTCTTAGATGATGGGCCTAAGACTCGCGAGACCTAATAGTCCAAAGGGTATGGTCCCTAAGACATAAAGGGTATATATAAGACAAAGTGTCTGTTCCTTTTAAACATATCTTTGAATAAAATAGAACCCGCTCTCTCCTGCTCCCATCGTCTGAGATATTACAGGAAAGTAGATGCCCCTCCTTAGAAGATCTGTACCTCTTCATCAAGTGCATAATGGATTCAGGTTGGTTCCTTAATTAAACTCAAACCAATCAAAATCAATGCCCAATACCAAGCTCGAAGCCCATGTCGAAAATCAAAACCCAAGCCCAACAAATCAAATTAAAACCAATACCTCCAAGCCCAAATCACACAAGCCACTAGCCTAAAATTCATATTTGAATGTAAATCCACATCCAAAATCAATAAACCCAAATCAATATCCAACAGGCCAATCAATAAGCATGAATCAATATTTAATAACTCAATAACACAGACCAAATCGCAAATCCAATCTAAACCAAATCCTCAGCCAGGCCCAAAATACCCAAACCTACTCTTTTCAGATAAAAGAAGATATTTACCTCACGCTCTTAAAGCCCTTCCTTGAAACCCTTGCATGGAAAATCAAGGGGCGACCGGGCAAAGTGTGTCAATGGAACTCCGGCCATGTTTTTGAGGAATTAAAATAAAAATAAAAAAATAAAATCATAAAATTGCAAAAATCAATTATTTTGTTCTGCTTTAAAGGTTATAAGTCTAATCTCAACGATCAACTTAGTGGTTGTGAGACGGTCGTAATTAGTAATTTATGTTATCAAATACAATCAATTAATGAGACACCGTTTAACTAAGATGGCATTTGGAATTGGAACAAACAGAGAACAGTCATAATTTCTATATAAAATGTGGAAGAATGTACTTGGAAGAAATGAGGGCTGTGTTCAAACTAGGCCTTCCATGAGAGAGGTTTTGGTGGTTCTTAGTCAGTCTGGCCGGGAGAGTTATATTACTATTACATAGGGTTTTGGTGTGGTCTCCATGGGGTTATGCTACACAGTTTCAAACCTATCGGCTGTCGACTTCTCAAAGTTTGAACACACTCTGTTTAGAAGAATGTACTTTGATTTCTTTGTTGATTTTTCTACACGTTAGATGCTGTTGATGCCAGCTGATGCACCTATCCTCGTCTTTTTATCTTTTCTGCATATGATATATATCCACTGACAGCTAGCTCTTCTAAAGATATATATCTTAAATTCTCTCTATTTTTGTGTCTTTTTTCGGTTTCATATGCACGCCCGCCCATAGCCATGGTCCTTATGCCACTACCAGGGACTTGGAAATTTCTTTAAGGTAATTACAATTGTTTGACCATTCGATAGCTTCCTGAACGTAGAAAAACAAAACCAAACCTTACTACCTAAATGCATGGAAAGAGTCGTTGGATGATTAAGGTCGAAAAACAAAGGATTGATGTTGAAATATGGAATGAATTGTTGACCCAAACAAAGGATTCAATGGGCTTTCACATTTATTTTCTTATTTTGTTTTGGATTACATCAACACTAGTCAAATCAACCTTAGGAGTCGGTGGCCTATTTTTTCTGATAAGCTACGCTTAATGGAATCTTAAGACTATGACAGGCTTATTTATCCATCTTTGTGTATTTTTTTCTTAAAAATAATGTAACTCCTCAAAACCTTAAATTTATTCTAAAGTTAGACACAAATTTTTATCATCCCTAAATTTTAGGAAATCTTAGCTTGAGCAAAATTATTGGAAAAAAAGGAATTCTTTTCAAAAAAAATTTTCCCCTCACATTCGCTTGTTAGACCTTCAAAACCATAAAAATAAGAAGTGTTAAAATAATAAGTTGAGTGGAGAACAAGGAATTTAAACATTTATAAGACAATTCTAATATAAAAAATGAAAATAAATTTTTCAAAAATAGATCTTGCTTTTAAATTGTCATTCCATTCATCAAAATTTGTATTGTTTAAATTCTTAAATATTGACCATCACCTAATTCACCCCCGTTTTGGGTGATTAATTTTAAGTTGGATTAACATGAACCTAATAGATTTCTAAATGCTTTAATTTTCTTACTCTCAAATTTTCTATTGATAATCAAATAAGAGAAATTTTGTAAATTTTATTCACTATTTTGTCCTTTCTAATTTCTTTTCCTTAAAATTTAAGCAACCAAAATGTAGTATTAAGTAATATAGTCATGTTACAACAACCAAATTTCTTTTCTTCACCATTTCAATTGAATTTGAAAATGATGTGATTTTTGAAAAGAAAAAAAAAAATTAGACTTACACATATCTAATGTATGGTGACATGAATTAGCAGAAGTTGAGAAAGACGAAATGGTAATTAAACAAGAATTCTTTGTTTTTTTTTTTTGACGAAATCAACTCATTTTAAAATATACAAAAAGATGCAATCAACAATGAAAAAGAAAAACATCAAAGCAGCCATGATGGTTGGTAGTTTTGGCTTAAGTAGAACTTGTCAACATATTCAACGCACTACGTTGAGTAAACCAAACAAATTAGAAGTTAAAAGTCTTACTCTTCCCACTGTTATTCAATAGAGTTTGTTATTATGGATGGTTGAAAGATCAAAAGTGTACCTACCCTTTATACCAGTGTCATTTGATAAGCAAAAATGTCAGGATTGAGCTTTTTTTAAGGCAACATTAAGGAGGAGCCAACAATAATAAATCTAGAAAAGAAATTATGTCTTTGCGTTTGTCCCTTTCTAATCCAAAAAGTAATTTGAAGAATGCTTTTGTAGTTTTGACCGTATATATATTGTGGATACAGTGGAGTACTGTAACGTGCGTTGCGCGACTTCACCAACATGCATGAATAAAAGAGAACATGCTTTTTCTTTTTCCTATTATGCTTAATGACGTTGATGGAGATTTTATATTGAGATAAAATTCAATTTATATTAATCCTTGAACAAAACTTAATCTAGAAATGATCAAAATTAACCGTGAAATATAATTTAGAAATGAATCCCAATCTCCCAAACCTACGTTCATGCGCAGATGATGGAGGATGCTGCAAAGGGTAGGTGAACTGTTGAAGTGGTAAACATCCCAACTGCCGGAGCTTATTCACCAGATACCACCCAAATAGCACCGCCTTAAATGTCGCGGAAACCAGAATATCTCCGCATTTGGCCGCAAAATTCAAACCCAAGGGGTGGTTGGGGCTGTTGGACAAAAGGTAAAAGGCGAACCACATTGATCACACGGTATCACATCAACCCCAGAGAGAGAGAAAAAGCCAAAAAAGTGTGTCGCCCATTCGTTTTTGTGATACAAACGAATGAGATTTGAATTCGATACAAAACAATGGTAGGAGGGTGGAGATCAGATTGCTTCCCAGAGGCTATCACTTGACCAGAATCTAGATTCAGTATTTGCTATGCTTTTACATCATCAAGGAGAATATCATGGAAAAGAGGTTTAAAATATAATTATTATTTATGCTTCCTTCCACCAACGTCTTTTCACCGTCCCAGCCCTCAACTAACTCTGCACGTGTCTCTAAATTAAGGATGGGGGGATTTAGTTGAAAATTTCTTTCCTGGTGTTTATGAATAGACAAAAATTCTGATGTGCCCTCGGCATTTAAAAAGCAAAGCCAATAGGATAGGCTTTCCTCTTCAAGCCAATGTGAACGAGGAGCCACTAGTACCACATGTGATCATCTAATAAGAAAGATTGATATATATATATATATATATATATATATATATATATATATATCAATATGTACTTATGGAACCACAATCGCATATTAACCATGCCCAAAAAGAGAATTTCCTTTTCTTTTTGCGCCTAACGCTATCGATGGTCATTTTATTACTAATTTTGCAAATTGATATGAAATCTTGTAGCATAAATAGCCATCACAAGGATAGTTTAAAAGAAAAGAGAAAAAAAAAAAATTCCGCTTCTCTTCCTTCAAAATTTTCCCCACCAATCTTCCATATAAACAAACAAACTTAAAGCTCAATATTTCCAAATCCTTCAACAAACCCTAATCTAAAAACTCATCAAAATCTTGACATCCCATTTAAAAATCCTCATCTTCTATGTCTAGAGTCATCCAATCTTCTTATTTTTTATCTTGGGCTGCCTAATGACACATGATGGTGGATGCTAAGGTAGTTGGACAATGCAATGCTCATTTTGACTTTATTTGAAAAGTGTTTTAAAAAATTATTTTATAATATTTTGTAAAACAAGAATTTATTTAAAAAAATGTTTTTTATATGTACTGATTTGGTTTTACTTATTTTTCATATTTTCTTAAAACAATTTTATAAAAATAATTAAATAAAATTAGCTAAAAATACCTTATTTTAGGAATAGAAAATTATTTTTTATAAAACTTGTTTTCCTTATTCTTTTCTTCTTAATAATAAAAAATTATTTTAAAAAATGATTATCAAACAATACTTTAATTGTTTTCATTTATGCCCTCATCCACACTTCATATTACAAATGCAAAAAGTCAGATGATGACACTTTAAAGATACCCATGGTCACTCCGCAATTATCAAGAAGCCAACATTAAATTTTTATTTAACATTAACTTGAAGGTTATTATCCAAATCCTAACTAAAATAAGCAAAAATTTGAAAATTAAAAAAGTGTTATTATAACATTATTATAGATGAAATCTTATGTCGATTAGGGAAAGAAATTTTTAAGAATGGTTTCTTCTTAATTATATGAAACTATTTTAAAGTGCGAATTATTATAAGTGATATAAAAACAACTTCGATCGAATGAAGATGATTTGCTTTTGAACCTTATTTCCATTTACATTTTGTTGATGAAACCACCTCCCTTCCTCTATCTTGCCCGGTTCATCGGAGAGAGATCTTTGACAATTTCGAAATATGCCGGCGGAACCTTCCTTTGGGTTTTCAAATTCCACGTTTCCTTTTGAAATTAGAGTTTGAACTTTGACCAGGAACTCTCAATTTTTGGTGTGTGATCATACTGGGAATATACACCACTCGCCTACAACATCATGGTCTACAACTTTTGATGTATATGATTGTGAAATTATTGTAAATAAGACAACTGTCATGCAACTTTTCAAAAATTATCAATATTTTTATTCAAAGGGAATAAGAAATAATTAGGAAACGTAAAAATTATTATTATTATTTTAAAAAATTTATACATTTATAAATCTTTTCTACTCTCTCTTTTGAATAAAGATAAAAATCACTTAGAAATAATTTTAAAAGGTTTATGAAATCCGGTGGGATGTAATTTTGATTAAAATACCTTTATTTACCATGCTTTTTCATTGAAAAGAGTCTTTTTAAAAAATATTTTAGTATTTCATATAAATTATTTTTTTAAAGGAAAAATCCACCATAAAGTGACCGTAGTGAGGAATAATGTCAAATTATTTTTTATTTTTTATTAAATATGATTTTTAAAACACTTATCAAATATGTAATTTTTATAAAATCCTTCTCAAAATCACTCCGGTACAAAAAATTTTAGTTAAAAAAGTACTTATAAATATTTGAAAGCGGTTATAATCCTATTGGTGAACCCATAAAACCATTCCAAGGAGGGGCAACATGTTCAATTGATAGAAAATGAAACAAAAATAAAAATTTAATAATAAATTCAAAAGCTATATATTAACTCATAGTATTTTTTATTGAATATAATTATCATTGTTTTAAAAAAAAAATATTTTAAAATTCATAATTGCATGTTTTTACCAAGCCAACAAGTATTTTATAAAAAGTTAAAAAAATATATATAAAATCAAATAATGTAAAAGAAACTCAAAAGATCAAAGCTATCAAATTGCACACCTGACCACGCGGTCACCACCAACTATGAAAACACCCAAAGGTTTTAGAAGATTTTTTTTTTTTACAAAAAAAAATTCAATAATTTCATCAAAGCAACAGTGATTCATTCAAGTGAAATCTTCTAATAGGGCTAGATTAACTTTTTTTTTTTTTTAAGTTAATTAAATATTTATTGTTCCCATAGTAAAATACTGTGTCAACTTAAAACAAATTAGAATTTTATATTTTCAAGGATATTTAAGTAATAAAATATTTTAAAGAAAAACCAAATCAAAATGTTTTTTGGTCTTTCTTCCTGTCATCTTTAGACGTCTTGCATTTCAATCTCGCACCTTTGAATTTGATACCGACTTTTACCAGTCAATATGAGTGGCTCCACATATTTCTCTATGTTTTGACTTTTGAGTGTCAGTGAAGGGAATGACTAATGAGCCACTCAAAGAACCTAATTTCACAAGGTTTGAATATTCAACTATCCATCTTATTGGGCATCCTAATTTGTCTTTGGGGCAGATGATGTAAATTAAAACCAACATCAGGGTCATTTTATAAAACGAGGGTCATTTTATAAAATCGAAGGCCTATAAATAGAGGGCGTCCACCGTTTGATTTTGCGCCAACACAATTTCTTTCCCGGCAATACTCTTCTCTTCTCAGGTGCCGATAGCCTACTCATATCCCAAAAATGTCGAAACCACCCTTTTCATTTGCCCTTGCCCTTTTACTCAACCTATTCATGTTCTTGTCCCTCCAGCCCTTCCAAGTAATTTCACAGAGTTTCAACACCGAACGATCGATACTATTGGAACTTAAACTGCGACTCGGCAATCCACACTCCCTCCAATCCTGGAATTCGTCATCATCACCATGTGATTGGCCGGAGATAACATGCGCTCATAACAAAGTCACCGGAATTTCACTCCACAACAAGAACATCACTGAGAAAATTCCAGCCACGATTTGTGACCTGCACAACCTTAAGTCACTCGACGTTTCCAACAATTACATTTCCGGTGAGTTCCCTAGGATTCTGAATTGTTCGAAACTTGAATATCTTGTCTTGTCACAAAACTATTTCGTAGGCCCGATTCCGGCTGATATCGGCCAACTTTCACGCCTTCGGCACCTGGATATCACCACAAACAACTATTCCGGCGATATCCCGGCGGCTATTGGGCGACTACGGGAGCTTCGGTACTTATCTCTGGTTCAAAATGAGTTCAACGGGACTTGGCCTGTGGAGATCTGTAACTTGTCCAATCTTGAACATTTGGCGATGGCTTATAATGATAAGTTACTGCATTCAACCATTCCGAAGGAGCTCGGCGCATTGAACAAGTTAAAGTTTCTGTGGATGACGGACACGAATTTGATCGGAGGAATACCGGGGAGCTTCAACAATCTGTCCAGGCTGGAGCATTTGGATCTCTCTTTCAACAATCTGAATGGCAGCATCCCTGGAGGTATGCTAAAGTTGAATAATTTGGCCAATTTGTATCTCTATAATAATAGATTGTCCGGCCACATTCCTTGGCGTATTGAGTCCTTTAATTTGATTGACATTGATCTCTCAAGCAACAGCTTGATCGGATCGATACCAGAGGGTCTTGGGAAGCTACAAAATTTGACGAGTCTGAGTCTTTTCTGGAATCGGTTGTCTGGAGTGGTACCTCCAATTATAGCACTCATTCCTAGCCTGAAAATTTTGAGGGTTTTTAGAAATAGACTGGGCGGAGCTTTGCCTTCAGAATTAGGCATTCTCTCCAATCTCGAGGTGTTGGATATATCAGAGAATCAACTGAGTGGGCCAATGCCTCAACATTTATGTGCCCGTGGCACTTTGTTTGCCCTGATTGCTTCCTCCAACAAACTGAGTGGACAAGTGCCAAAATCGCTGGGGGATTGCGGTAGTTTGCTTATTCTTCAACTTTTTAATAACAGCTTTTCCGGCGAGATTCCTTCAGGTCTATGGGCATCCTCAAATTTGACGAGCTTGATGTTAAATAACAATTTGTTCTCCGGAAAACTCCCGGGTAAATTGGGATCCAATTTGTTAAGCGTGGAGATTAGTAACAATAGGTTATCCGGTCCAATTCCTGTCGGAATCTCTTCTTGGGTGAATATAAAGGAGTTCAAGGCCAGCAATAATCTCCTTTCAGGGAAAATTCCAGTGGCATTAACCAGTCTCCCAAGCCTCTCTACCTTGTTGCTCGATGGGAATCAATTCTCAGGCCAACTTCCTTCCGAAATATACACATGGAATTCACTGACTACTTTGAATTTTGCAAGAAACCAATTCTCTGGTCCAATTCCAAAAGCCATATGTTCTTTACCTAGACTCGCTTTTCTTGACCTCTCTGAAAACCAATTCTCTGGTCAAGTGCCTTCTGAACTTGGCCATTTCAATCCCAATTCCCTTAACCTTTCATCCAACAATCTCTCTGGAAAAATCCCCCATCAGCTTGAAAAGTGGGATTATGAAAATAGTTTTTCGAACAATCCCAAACTCTGTGGCAATATTCCAACTTTGAAGAGATGCAGTGGATCCCACAAATTGCCAACTAAATACCTTGCTATGATTATAGCTTTCCCCATAGTTGGTTTCGTAGTTATTATGTCTTTGTGTACCTTCTTCATGGTTAGATATTATATTAAGGAGAAGGGGAGGGAAAATCTTGCAACCCGATGGAAGTTCACAGCATACCAGAAGTTCAATTTTACCGAGGATGATATATTGTCGAATTTGAAAGAAGATAGTTTGATTGGAAAAGGAGGATCTGGGATGGTATACCGGGTTCCCATTAACAATTCAAGGGAGTGTGTTGCTGTTAAAAGGATTTTGATTAATGACAGGAAACTAGACAAGAACCTGGAGAAGCAATTTACAGCAGAAGCTCAGATACTGGGCTCCATACGCCACGCCAACATAGTAAAGATGCTATGCACCATTTCAAGTGAAAGCTCAAAGCTTCTTGTTTATGAGTACATGGAGAATCAAAGCTTGGATAAATGGCTTCATAGTAAGAAGCGGGCATCATCGTCCACAAGTTCAACCCAATATGCTGTCTTGGATTGGCCAAAAAGGCGGCAGATTGCTATTGGAGCTGCACAGGGCCTACGCTACATGCATGAAGACTGCTACAATAGTATCATCCATCGAGATGTAAAATCTAGCAACATTCTTCTGGATTCCCAATTCAAGGCAAAGATTGCAGATTTTGGACTGGCCAAAATGTTGACCAAGCAAGAAGAGTCGGGGACCACCTCTGATCTTTTAGGTTCTTTTGGATACATTGCTCCTGGTAAGCATATTCAAGAGTTTTATCCAAATATTTGTCCATCATTTTTGTTTTGTTTTCTTCAAA